>NW_017729032.1:22698689-22699522 GCF_001723915.1 Gavialis gangeticus | reverse complement strand
GTGAGGGGCACCAGCAGGGCTAGATGGCCGTTGGAGGCCTTTCATTTTAGTCATGGATTTGGGGGGTGTTTATCAGAGAACTTGCAATTTTTTATCAGAGAATTTTGATTTTTTATAAAGGAAAACCAGGATCCCTGGTAATGATACTAGCCACAGCTCTCCCTTGTGGTGCTATTGGCTACAGAAAATGTTGCATTTTAATCATGCTAGCCCAGTGGGCCAGTAGGTTGGGGCAGAACTTTGACCTTATACTAGTACCATATTTACTTACATACCTCATGTACCCTTTTCCCCAAAACTAACCCTCCAAAATAAGCAGTGAAGCTGTCTTTCTTTGCTGGAATAGAAACAAGGAGAAATAGAACAGTGTTTGCATGTTTTAATGGTTTCAGGCAGATGTAAATGATGTTACATGTTCAGACCTTAGGGCTATGGATAGCAGTTACACCGAAACCAGCTTAAGAGATCAGAAACTGGTTTAAACCTGTAACAGAACAGAAGCTCAGTACACATAAACCAGGTTCAAAATGGCCTAAGCTGGTTTAAGATAAACCTGGCTGAATGTAGTATCAGACTTAACTGATTTGTGTCAAGCCAGTTTATGAAACTTCTGCCCCAGACCCCTTCCTGGTTCAAATTAAATCACAGTCCCCCAGCATCCTGGCATTTTGCAGCCCTGGGCTAGGCTGTAGTGTCTGCTCCAGAGAGCAGGGCTGGCTCCACGCCCCTCTGTTCCCTAGCTGGAGCAGTGAAGGCTGACTGACAGTGGGGGAGTGGGGGCAAGCCCTGTTGGGGATGGAGTCCAGTCTATGGGGGAGGAGAGGGGGATGCCC
>NW_017729032.1:22692536-22693689 GCF_001723915.1 Gavialis gangeticus | reverse complement strand
GCAAAAAGCAGAGGGGCAGGGGGCATTGCAGGATAAAATCCCGACTGCACAAGCAGAACTTCCTGTTACATCATTGCACATGACCATCTGAACTTTTTGTTACATCATTGCACGTGACCATCTTTTAAAAATTCTCAATAATTTCTCAGACTTTTCTCCAGCATATGAGCTCGATCTTTGGCTGGTATAAAACAGCATAGTTGTAGTGGTGGAGCTCCACTTGAGATGATACCAGTTGAGGATCCAGCCCTATGTTTATAAACAAAAGTACCAAACTTTTTTTTTCTGAGCAAGCAAATGCCTGCTTTTTGTTCAGACTCATACAGAACAGTATGTTCATTTCATTGCAGAAAAGGGAAATTAACCTCACTTTTGTCTATGTACTTCATTAGTACAAATATTGCAGCTCTATTATCCAGTCCACATAACCCCATACAACATGCCCTTTTAATTGTCTGGCTAATTGTTTGGCCTCAGAGATGTCTGTTTCCAGTTGTCTGATTCTCATTGCAATGGCAACTGACCCTGGAGTCCTCCAAAGCTCCGTTTAGCTGTTTTTAACCACTTAGGTTCTAATTTGGAGGTGTTGAAAATACATGCAGAAAAGCAATCAAGAATAAAAACCAACTGTATGAATGTTCCTCCTTTTATAATCCATTTCACCATTTATCTTGTTCATAAGAGTTATGATACTGGCTTTAATTACCATAGCCCTGCAATTTCAGAGCATACTTATTAATGCTCAGAAAACATAAAACATGGATTGAAAGCCAGGGGACAAACCCTTCAATGCTCAATCAGAAAAACCTGAAATCTTTAGGAATTTTGTCCTGCATAAGAAACAGATACTGATGGAAGGGTTTGGGCATTAAACTGTAGCAGATGTATTGCAGTATTTCCAGGTATCTGACCCCGGGAGTGCGCATGGCAGCAGGGAGCCACCCCCTCCCACCTGAGCCCGCAGCAAGCAGGTAGGAGGGGGAGAAGCCAGGCTGTGCTCCACTGCAGCAGCTGCTGCTTCCTGCCAGGGGAAGAGGGCTGTGGACCCGGATCCCTAGCCCCATAGTCCTGGCAGCTGGGAGGGAGGGAGCAGGAGCTGTGGGTGGGGGGGTGAAGGGCACCAGCAGGGCTGTGGGGGCAGGGCGGGGTTGTG
>NW_017729032.1:22687285-22687536 GCF_001723915.1 Gavialis gangeticus | reverse complement strand
CCTGGCATTTTGCAGCCCTGGGCTAGGCTGTAGTGTCTGCTCCAGAGAGCAGGGCTGGCTCCACGCCCCTCTGTTCCCTAGCTGGAGCAGTGAAGGCTGACTGACAGTGGGGGAGTGGGGGCAAGCCCTGTTGGGGATGGAGTCCAGTCTATGGGGGAGGAGAGGGGGATGCCCCCTCCCCTAGACAAACCCTGGCTGGGGTTTGGGGCCAGGGAGGGGGGTTTAAATACCCCTTCCCCCACTCGGTCTTA
>NW_017729032.1:22673667-22682285 GCF_001723915.1 Gavialis gangeticus | reverse complement strand
GGGGGATGCCCTCTCCCCTAGACAAACCCTGGCTGGGGTTTGGGGCCAGGGAGGGGGGTTTAAATACCCCTTCCCCCACTCGGTCTTATTGCTGGCTACAACTGTGAACTACAAATCCCAGAGGCACCTGGATGCAGGAAGAGGAAGTGATGAGCAACCCTGCAGAATCCTGCTGCTATAATTCTGGACTGTAAATCCCAGATAACTTGGGAGGCCACAGGAAGAGGAAGTAAACACACAGCCAGTGAGCCATGTTCTAGTGCTCCCTGGCTTCTGGCCCAAGCTACTGCAGGCATGTGGCTGTATTTCCTGTATCAAAGGGAAATATGTGTTCACTTCTTTTTCAATTTAATCTGTGCAGTTTAGACTAACTTACAAAGACTGAATCAATTCAGCCTCAGGCTTTTTGACAGTCTGTACCCATGAGGTTGCGCTCAGAGCTTCCAAGCTTCCCAGTCCTTGGTGGGGACCCTGAAAGTCCTTGAAATTTCAGACAGAAATTGGTATCGTGCTTATCTTTTGCTGCTTCCCACCACAAAACAGCATCAGCAGCTAGCCAAGATTTCAGAGCACATGCTTTGGTGTTTCCAAAGTAAAATATTGAGGGAGTTCTGTTTCACGAAAAAAAGGGAATTTTTGGCCTTTCACCCTGATTCAGGAGAAAAATCTGTTTGGAAAACACAGGCATTTCTGTGGGGTTGGAATTGTATTTCCTGGTTAGCTCTAGAAAATGCTCTTAAGTCCACTCCTGCAAATGATCTGTTTGTGTGTCTTTGTCTCTGCACTATGATCCCCCAAGATAGATCGTGTGTATATGGTAGCTCTAGCCCAGGTCATGATATTAATGGCATTTCCTGCCAGCAAGGGTAGGCCAGATGCCTGGCATGTAGAACATGTGTTCTGTTTATGTCTTGTTCAGAGGATGTAGTAGCAGGGTCTTATATCAGCAGTCTCTTCTGTTGTGAGAGATAAAGGGATGAGAAGAATAAATACTCATCGCACCTCCCAGCTCAATGTGTTTGTTCTGAAAGTAAGTCTTGGAGACCACAAGCAGAGCGATTGTAGTAGGTCTAGTAACACAAGGTAGCAGCAGTGTTTCCTTTCAAATAGAGGGAAAAAATCCTTCTTTCCTAAGTTTTTCAACATTAGGTCTATTACGCCAATGTTATTTTTTCTGAGTAGCTTGTTAAAAGCACAATATCTTGATTTAACAGGGATAACCCTTTTCCATTTACTTTAGTTGTTTGCCTTTAAGAAAACCTTAATGTTTTCTTTTTCTATGCAGAGAGAAAGAAGAAAAATACTGTTTTCTTATTGGACTTTCCTGCAAACTAGTTGATGGAATTTCTGGTTTTATAGGGCTTTTCGTTTAATAAGACTGTTATATTTCATCCAAAAATCTTTTTACCCTTTCACTTCCTGTATCACACTGCCTCATTCATTACATACGTGCTGCATACAGAGCAGGGGCTTTGTGCTTGACTTTGAGTAATTTCCTTTTCAACCTTAAAGCTCTTTTTCTTGTGCGGGTTTCTTGAAGGGCAGAGTGGTATGAATTGATAGAACATTTCAGGTGCACCAAGTGCTTTCCGGATATTGAGGAAGACAGATTCCTGCCTCAGAAGGGTTGCAGGCTGTGCTAAAAATGCACACACATGCTTCTGTGTGCATATCTGGCATGCACACACCCACACACACCAAAAACGGCATACAAGAGACGGTGGAAGAGATGCAGCATAAAAGCATTAATTTTATATTCACCTTCTAGGTTTGTGACTTTATGCCGCATAAGCCTTGTGAATTTATTTTGTATTAGAGGTTTTGGGGTATGTGGTGGCTACAGAATTTTGCTGCAGCTCCAAAAACATGAGTTCAAGCCCTACTCTGGACTCGCACCAAACTCCATCCTCCTGTAATGGGTATCGGGTCTTTCTGGCTGGGGTTACCCACATGCAGCATGGCTAAGTTAACAATGTAGAAGCAAACTCAGCTTTTAGATTTTTTGGATCTTACTGCTTGATTTTTTAGATCTTGATTTTTTTTTTCTTTTTCCTTTATATTTTGTTGTTGCTTTAAGGGGAAAAAAAGGAAAAATGCAGAGAAGTTGACTTGCAAAGTCTGTGGGCTCTGTAGGTGCTGCCAATAGACCTTTGTTAATGCTTTGCACTGAAACTAATAAGCTTGTTGAGTTACAAATGTTCTGTAAACTCTTTCTGCCTTGGTCCTGCACTGAATTCAATAGGGCTTTATGCATATGCAGGGGTCTGCCCAGACACAGCAGCTTACAGAATCACTACCTTAAACTGGAGCCAAACAGTTTTTAACTCTTCCCTAACCCCAAAGTAGCCAATATGATTTTGATCAATGTGCTGGGCTTTTTTTTTTTCTTTTCCTTAAAAAAAATATCATCTTCAGGAGGGCCTGTTTCTGAACAAATTGAATTGATGGGACTTTTGACAATGGTTGAACTGGATGTGGGATCAGATGTAGCACTGAAACTTTCATTCCATAGGGTAAATGTTTCCAAAAGTGTGAAAACAGGATTAGAACAGAAATCATTTTGTGTCCCTAGCTGCGCTAATGCCAGCCAACATAACTGCTATAATAATACCGGAAAAGAGCCATTGTTTAGCTAAGAGGGGTGGGTTCTTGAACATCAGATGTAGATGATTTACCATCTTTTTATTTGACAGCTGCAGGATTAAATGCACTATTGAGTCAGAGGTGGCTGCCTGTAAGGAGATTTACCTGCAAACATTTCCCCTGAGTGTAACAATTTGGATTTAATAAAGATCCCATATTTGCCATGAGCGAATAAGAGGCTACAGAGGTCCACATGATTAAGTGACAAAATGGAGGTGGAAACTGGGAGGAAATGAGGTGAAGCACGAGGGAATGACATATTGAAAATATAGACTGGAAACCCAAGGAGGATAAAAACACCTGGGTAGAAACTTTGCAAGGCTCCTTAGTGGAAAGTGGCAATTCCAACACTGTCCAGATACCCTTATATCGCATTGGCCTTGAGGCTTTGCTTGCTCTTGCACTTGTAAATGTGGCAAAATATTGCAAAAGGTTTCTCATGCTATTTATAAAAATGAGATAAAATTGAAACCAGGTTTGGGGTTAGCTAAACCTCAGTGTAAGTCCAAAATCCTGGTTTGGATTCGGATCTCACTGCGTATGACTTCTTAGTGCGTCGGGTAAGGAATATTCCTACACAGAAGCTCTGTTTTGTCCCTTTGGTAATAATTGTCATCAGTAGGTCAGACTACCTTGGAGAGCTGTAATGAACACCGTGGTATTCACATGCTGCTCGTTATTGCTGTCCTTATCTGTCTAAACCTGAACAAACCCAACCCTCTAATCTGTAAAAGTTTGTAAGAGATCTGGGTGCTGTTGTAGTTTTTAATTTTTTACCATTGGAAAGATGGCCCTGAAGACTGGCAGAGAGATCTCCCTCTCAATGTGAAGGGTCATCATGTGTCACACACAGCGTATGACAGTAAACAAAAAGAAAAATCTTCATATTAAATATGGGAAATTAAGGGTCATATTTTCAAGAGCAAGCACTCCCAAAAGCAGAACACACATTCATGACACACGTCCATGGAGCTAACATGCACAAAATGGGTAGTTGCATATGTGGACAAATACCTCCACGCAGGTTTTCCTACTTTTCAGGCACATGACCTTCTCCACAGGCAAATACACAAACGTTCAGGCATGACATGTACACGCAGCTCTGTGTGGATGCATGCACACGCATATTTGGAGGACACATCTTAAGAGCTGTCTTCTCAAATCTGGCCTTAATTTCAGTTTGATTCAAGTGAAATTAACCTGTAAAACATATGGTACAAATAGCGTTCACCTACGAAAGGATTGTACCATTCAGGTTTGATTTGTGACACTGTTATAAATTCCCATTTCTGTGGGAGTTCACTGTTGGCTTTAAGCAGAATAAACTGAAACCTTCCACAGCTGCCTTTCATCACCGACGCTGCTGCAGACAGATTCCAAAGCAGGCAGCCTTTATCTGGTGCAGTTGTTGGAACTACTGTGGATTATTCCATACAGAGTCAACCCAACGCCAGCATTGTTAGGAACAAAGCAATCATGTCGTTGTTTAATTCTCCAACTCGTGCCTGTTTGTAGTTGAAATAAATATTATAATTATATACAGTAATTCAGTCTGAGCACAACCCCCCCCCCCACATTCATAAAAAACAAAATGGAGATTTAGTGGTGGATTTAAAATCACATTTAGACATAAATCTTTTGAGTTCATAATTTCCATAGATTACTGGCATCTGTGAACCCTAGATAATCTGTAATCGCTAAAATTGTTCTAATCTTCCTATGTAGGGTTTTCAAAGGAAGTATTGAGTTACACTGATTGTCAGTAGGTCTAGGTTTTAATGTGCAAGAAAGTACTTTAAAACAGAATGCATACATTAGCATAATGTCAATAAAGTAAGGATATGATGCCTGTAACATTCATGTATTCTGATGTGCAATTTGTTACGCAAATAATAAAATGTCCCGGGAGATGCATGTGCACTGCTGTGCGTAGTAGTAACGATATAGAAACTACCTAGCCACTGTTTTCATTTCTGGACCTTCTTTTGAATTTTCTCTGCTGTTTCTCAGTACTATACCATGAAGACAGACAAAGTCTCAAGTGTAGATACATAGCCAGAAACCCAATTAGCATGAAATCTGTGGAAACAATGGAGGTGTAGTTTCCGAAGGAGTTAGAATCCAGCTAGCTGGCTGTATAGGATGAAAATCAGAAAGCTACCGCATAAGGGGCCAGCTTCTGATCTCACTCACCATGGTGTTATATTCTGGAAGCCAGGAGAGTAACACTAGTGTGAAACAGGCCTAAGATCAGAATCAAGACCGTTGTGTCAGTTCCACGTGCACTAGCTCTCCATTGAATTTAATGGAGTTATACCAGGAATTATACTAGTCCCATAGGCATTTTATGCTTGTTAGCCCCTTGATTTTAATGGCTATAGAATTTGCACCTTCTTTATTAGAACTGAACACTCACTTCAAAGCTAGGGAATTAAATAGGTAATTGAAGCTTTCAGAAATGATGTGGAAAATGTAGTGCAAAATGAGAATCACTGTCCTAAGCAGAATAATAATTTTTAAAACTGTTCGTACTGCAGATAGCCTGCACAATGTGAGCAGCTTTCAAACACATACATGTACTGTGTTAGCAGTAACCAGTGAGCTGAGCTATGACCAGCTACAGAATAAGGACCAAATCTTGTCTTGTTCTCTAGAGGTGCACTGAAGGAGAAGAGAGCACAAGGAATATTCTTCCTGACATGCCGGTATAACCCTAAAGTAACAGAGCAGGAGGGCATCCTCCTGCTGCACTTGGATAAATGCCCAACTCTCCCAGCAAGTGGGGTAGAAGAGGTTAGAGGCACTATATGTACTAATGCATCTGTGGTAAACTGTGCCAAACTGTGCAGGTCCTTCAGTCTCCATGAGCCATCCTGTCCTGAACTGATGAGGCAGTTTCAGTGACCCACCCTGTAGCCTAGTACCAGTGAGGGGAAAGATTTGCCTTTGCATTATGTCCCTTTTTTGGCCAGAAATTTCTAAATTGAGGGAACTGTTGCAATGTAGAAAATAATCTAAGGCAGTGCTGGCTTTTCCCAGGTCAGTGCAGAGCTGACAGGGAAGGATCTGATATTTGCGGATCCAGATCTTTGTATATTACACAGAAATCCAGATCCTTGTACATTACATTATTATCACAATGTAGTAGGTTACCTGGAGGGTGAACTTTTTTGTTACTTATCAAGGAACTGGCAGTCGGCTCTTCTGACAGCAGAATTTGACATTCCATCTTTGGGTTTGAACTCGTAAAAACTTCACTTGGGATCACACTTGTTCCCTGCCCTGCATGGGACCATAAGGGACTCTAGAGAAATCTTTTGCATGTTTATTATATACTGTATTTACTCAAATCCAAGACAGGGTGTTTTTCCCAATCACCATGGGGAAGAAAAAGCCTCATCTTATATTTGACTACTGGGCCAGGGCAGCCAGCGCCTCAGCTCCAGCTTTGGCCCAAGGCCTGGGGCTGAAGCCAGAGCTGAGCCACCACCTGCCCCAGAGGTGCAGGGGAAGGGGCTTGCAGTGGGGAAAGTCCAGGGAAGTGAACAAAGGATACCGTGCAGTGGGGGGAAAGAGTGAGGAGGACCTTACAACCTTCCTCATTTTTGTGCTCCTTGCTCAGTCCTCTCATTCTGGTGACTGACTCCTCTAGATAAAGAAAGTCTCTCTTTTAATCAAGAACATCTTTTCTCCCTCCCCTTCCAGTGAGATTTTTCCATTTTCCAAGCCTCCTCCAACCTCCCTCAGTAGTATGCTGGGAATAAAATTGCATTAAAGAGGATAGGAATCATCTGCAAGTTAGTAGCCTTTGAATGGTAGCCTCCACTGTCCTTTTTTAGATACCTCAACGTGGTCTGGAATTAATCTGTTTCCATCAATATACTTCTCAGTCACTGGTGGTCTAGGAAGGGCTGGACAAAGAGGATCAGATGATGGTAGTGGAGGCAAGGGAAGCAAATGTGAGGCTCATAACTTGCTACAAGTCTAGACCAAGCAAATCTAGGAGGCTCTGGTGGGAGGGGGCTTGATCTGACCTCTTTGAGTCAGTAGGTGGATTCTCAGCAGGGCTGAGTAGCACCCAGCTGAAGTCAAGGGCTAGATACAGACAGTCAAAGAGCCCAAGGCAGAAGCGAGCCAACCTTTGTGGATTTCTCTAAGCTGTAAAGGTTGGATCAAGAGCAAAGGGAACCCACGTTTGCCCTTGGGGTGGGCTGGGGGGAGGGAGACAAATGCATGCATTGACCAGGCCAGAAGGTGGGGGGCACTCCTGCATGCCTCCCAGTATACCTGACAATGCTGAGGGCAGCCAGGACCAGCCAAACAGGGCCATCCTTGATTGGCTGTCAGGTGCATGCCCCAAACCCCTGCTGTCAGCACAGACCCTCCCCTGTGCTCAGCCCTAGGCATCCAGAGCATGTTGCAATGGTGTTCCCAAGGGAGGAGAGGATGGGGGGGACAGAGCCACCCAACTCAGCCCCCCACCCTCCCCAGCTGGGCACAGTGTGATAGCCTTCCCATGATGGGGGGCGTTTCCCCTTCCAGCCTGGCTGGGAGATCACCCCAGCCCCGCCCCTGTACCAGACCTGACCTTTCAGCCACAGGGGAGTTGGGATGTGGGGGGAAGGAACAGAGCCCCCTGCCCCAGCCCTTTTTCCCTCTAGCTGTGGTCTGCACAACACAGGGGACCTCCTGTGGTGGGGGCATTTCCCCTTGCAGCCCGGCTTCCCCCCCTCTGCAGGCCAGCTCTGTATTTGTCCTAGCCCTGCACCAGACCTGGGCTCTCAGCACCAGGGGAGTAGGCAGGTGGGGAACAGAGCCCTCCCACTCTGGCCCTGCCCCTCCTTGCCCCGGCTGGGGTCTGCACAGCGTAGGGGGCCCCCCTATGGTGGGGGCTCTTCCCCCCTGCAGCCTAGCTTTCCCCTTCGCAGTCTGGATCTATGATTGCTGGGATTGCATGGAGGCAAGGCTGGAGCAAGCACACAGCTGGGCTGCAGGAAGAAAATCCCTCACTGCAGGGAGCCCCCCACACTCTTCAGACCCCAGCTGGGCAGGCTGGGGCAGGAGCTCTGTCACTGCCCACCCCATGCCCCCTGCTGGCTGTGCCGAGGAGCAGAGGTTTTGCTGCTTCAGCTCTGTGACAGCTTGGATAGGGACAGACATTACACATAAACTGGCTTAAGTGATCAAAAACTTGTTCAAACTAGTTTATGCAATGTCTGTCCCAGACCCCTTTCTGATTTAAGTTAAACCAGACTCCCCCAGCATCCCAGCATGCTTTCTGACCTGGGCTGTCTGCTCCACAGCAGAGCTGGTCCCTCGCCTCTGCTCCCTGGCTGGAGCTCTGGCAGAGACTGCAGGCACCTGCCTGGCTTCCCCCTGCTCCCACCTTCCTCTCACCACTCCCTGCTATGCAGGGATTCCCCCTCCCCTCTGCCATACACAGACACCTCTCCATTCAGGAAGCCCTTGACAGACCTGACACAGTCAGGGCATCCATTCAGGTCTATCTTAACCTAGGTTTTGCCATTTTGAATCCAGTCTATGTGCTCTGAACTTTTGTTCCGTTACAGATTTAGACCAGTTTCTGATCATTTATACTGGTTTATGTGTAATTTCTGTCCCTAGCCAAAAGGAGTAATATAGCTCTACTTGTGATTTTAATGCCTTTCTGAGGAATAGTAAGTCATTTCTTTCTCTTGTTTCTATCTTTTTTTTTACTGAATCAACTGCTCTGAATATAAAAGTTGCACTTCTCTAATTAAAGGTATAATCACATCCTAGTGGCCACAGCCACAGAGGAGTGATGGTGTTAAACCAGTGCGGTTTTGCTACCTGATGGTCAACATCTGCTGTAAACCTGGCTTAAGTGACTTAATCAAATAATATCAGCAACTCACAATGGATATTAAGTGAAGGGCCCATATTCCAAGTTGAGGCAGTTCAATGAAATCAGCAACACTTCACTTTTAGCAAAT
>NW_017729032.1:22660645-22668667 GCF_001723915.1 Gavialis gangeticus | reverse complement strand
ATCTTTTTTTTTTACTGAATCAACTGCTCTGAATATAAAAGTTGCACTTCTCTAATTAAAGGTATAATCACATCCTAGTGGCCACAGCCACAGAGGAGTGATGGTGTTAAACCAGTGCGGTTTTGCTACCTGATGGTCAACATCTGCTGTAAACCTGGCTTAAGTGACTTAATCAAATAATATCAGCAACTCACAATGGATATTAAGTGAAGGGCCCATATTCCAAGTTGAGGCAGTTCAATGAAATCAGCAACACTTCACTTTTAGCAAATCTAGTGCAACTTCAAGCCTACCCCATGCCTAAATCTTCTGTGGGCAACAGAGAGAACTAGCCTCCAGTCTGGCACATGCACAAGTACAAGACTCTTGTTAAAAAAGAAGTCCAGTGTGTTGATTTTATTTCAGAAGATACAGCCACTGCTTCCTACCCACAAAGACTTGCGTGCATCTACACATCTATCTTGTGTTTTCTTCTCTTGAAGCTTACGTTACCCAGTCAACAGTGACCTCAGAGGAGGGGCAATTTAGCGCATTATATTCATGAAGATAGGAGGTCAGGAATTATTTTCAAATTGGGGGAAAAAGGAAGGACAGAAAGACCCTCTTCAGCATTAGGCTAAGATTAGTGGAATGTCAATGCATGTACTGTGCCTTAAGGCAAGACTGATAACGGTACCAAATACTGTCCCATCCTCTTGTCTTGGAATCCATACAGACCTGTGTCCTTCACACTGGACTTAAGTAATTATTTAACTGGGTGATTTTTTGCTGATTTATTGTATGCGTGGTTGACTAGCAGTAAAGTAGACTTAAGAAATATATGACTTCCAGTAGGTTATTCTCCATAAGTGGGGGATGCTTTCTTTGTCTTTTAGCCTTTCCAGTTTAAAAACCAAATATTTGTATTTGCACATGCTACAGCATATTAGGTATAATTGGAAGACAGTAAATATGTAAAAACAATGAAGACCAGAATAAGGCTTACAGTGGAAAATTTAAAAAAACAGAGGTTCAGGAGTGTAAATCCCATTTGTTGTCCATAGACTGTAGGTTCTGAAATCACATAAGTGTTGTTTCAGGTTTTACTCTTTCCATACCTATTTCCCTTTTCCTTACCTTTTGTTTTACTCAAGCAAGGTGTCCCTGGTGAAATTCTGACCCTCGTAAAGTTAATGGGAGTTTTGCCAGTGACTTCAGTAGGGCCACTATTTTCCCTTTTTTGTATTCAGACATTGGATAAACTACCATTTGAGCTCCACCATTCTTTGCCACTACCATACAGAACTGCTTTTGAATTTTCTACTTTAGAGCAGAGCAAGAATGTCAGCCTGTCTCTGTTAATGACACTGTATTGATGTAAGTAATAAGTGCAAATGATTTTTAATAATTACTATGGCCCTCTTGGATCATATTCTTTTATCTTTGTGCCTCAGCTCTGGGTTACCTAGCCCTAACAGAAGCACACTAATAGTGGCCTCTCGCAGATGAGAAGTGTGTAGTTGAATGAGGGCCAAATGTTTATTCCTTCATTCTGCTATGTAGCGTCTGCTGTACAAGAAATCTTTCCAACTTCAAGGAGGCCATTTGAAGAATAAAGTACCATTCAGTTTGAGTCAAGATTTGAGCCCAAGCTTAAGTGGCCCATCAGGCTAGTTAAACAATTTTTTTATAGCCAACAGTACACATTTGAGTACCTTTGGTTCCTCACCTCAAATGACCAAGTTATTTTTACAGGTGGGTGAATCTTGGCAGGAGTCTAGAGCAAGTCTTGAATTTCTGCCTCTTGCTTTGCAACATACCTACTCTACCACTACACCATAGCATACAGTCTGAGCAAATGTATCTAAATCCATCACTCCACATGTAAGGGCTTTGAGATTCTTTCATTATTTCAGAAAGACTTCCTAGTAATTGTTCTCATCTACCAACTTCTTGGCTCAAATGCATCAATGATTGTTGGAGGAACTCAGTCTCTGGTAGGATCAGACTCACATAGAATCAAAGGATCAGAAGGGACTTCAAGGCTCATCATAGACACAGGATTATAGGAAAAGAGGTCATCTAGTCCAGCCCCAAGGCAGGATCATCCCTGACTAAACCATCTCAGTCAAGTGTCTGTCTAATTTGCTCTGGAAAATTTCCACAGATGAAGAGTCCACAATCTAGAGAGCCTTTTCCAATGCTTGACCACACTCATAGTCAAAGTTCTTTCTAATCTCCAACCTCTATTGTGCTTTAGACCATTGCTCTAGTCCTGTCTCCTACATTCACAGAGAAAAATCATCTCAATCCTCTCTGTAATCACCCTTCAGGTATTTGAGGGCATATTCATCCAACAATCCTAAACAGATGCCAGATACACTTTTCCTAAACCATTACAGACAGATGCCTATCCATTCTCATATTGAACACTTCCAGTGAAAGAGATTGCTTTGCACATTATTCCATTGACTCATATTTAGGGAGATTTTGCCCCCTCAGATTTAAGCTAAATCTGTTTTGCTGCAGTCTAAATCCATTCTCTCTTGACCTTGCCTGCATAGCAAGGGAGACAATATCTGCAGATCACAATGTGTTTTGCAGATATAAATGCATATTTGGGTATTGCATGGCTCAGGAAGGTAGGAGATGGGGGAGCAGAGGCACAGAGGGGTGAAGAAGATTGCCCCAAATTATTCAGGGAGTCTGGGGCAAAGCCCAGAACTGAGCCATGTTCCTTAACAACAATTCATCATCCTTCTTGCTGCATGTGGCAGCAATCTGAAAAGCACAGCAAACGAGAGTGATAAAAAAATCAATGTCTCCTTACTGTTCTGATGTCACTCAGACATTTAGTGATTACCTCATTGCTCAGCCTTGAATTATTATTGTATAAACTCAGAAAGTGTGGGAAGTGTGATGCTTTAACTTATCAGTGCATTTTTTTAAAGCACCATAGTAAGTTCTTCTGGAAAAAACAACACATTGTAATTTTGTTTCTTGACATACTGTATTAGTCTGATGAACGCAGACCATTTTATATCCTACAGGCTGAACAGAGCCCCACTTCAGTGCGGGAGGATTCTTCACCAAGTTTATCTACCACATATAATATTGTGTCATACAGAATAAATTGCAAAGGGGAGAAAAGTATAATTCATCTCTAATGTGCCATGTTCTTCCATTAGGTGACTAATACTGGAGAGCCTTAAACACTATCCCTTGATATCTTTTGGATTCCTGACAACATCGCTATCTCATAGGATGAGTAAATATCAGTATGTTCCCAGGAAGATTAACTAACAAAAAGATGGAAAAAGCTTCTGCTTTTCAGAAAGCTCTACTTAAACTTCCATCTAAACTGTACTTCTGTAACTGTCCCCAGCTTTGGTGTTTCAACACCTTCATTTATTGAAACCTCTTGTATTTTGGTATGTTTAAAACAAGCCTGATTTGTTTACTGTGGCAATTATTTGGCCTTAGATTTGGCACTTTGTTTAAAAAATGTGGTCAGGCCAATGGAAGAGGTTCACAATATGGCAATCAATCATAATCCCTCATCATAGCATCACTGAAGATAGCAGATTTAAAAGCGGTTCTGTGTTTTAGTGTCAAAGACTTTGAATAGTACTTTATACAGTTTCTGAACTCAGAGTAGGGGGAGGGAATTGTGACCCTACTGAAGTCGATGGCAAATCTCCCACTGACTTCTAGGCTAAATAGAGACAATCTACAAGCATGAGGCTGAATTGATTTAATCTTCACAGCTTCGTGTAAGCTGTGTAGATCAAACAGTGAACAGACAGTCACACTTTTGATTCTGTAAATGCAGTCACATGCCTGCAGCGGCCCAGGCCAGAAGCTGTGGGGGAGCTAGAGCATGCCTCCTTGCTTGGCTGGAGCAGACAGCTTGGGTCAAGGCTAGCCTGCCCAGCCTGTGCGTGGGGGCTTGTGGGATAGGTGCAAAGCATCCTGGGCTGCTGGAGGACTGTGAGTTAGCTTGAATCTGGAGGGGATCTGGGACAGAAGTTTGATAAACTGATTTAACCTAAATCTGTTAAGTCTGATACTACATCCAACCAGGTTTATCTTAGACCAGTTTCAGCCAGTTTTGGAAGCGATTTATGTGTACTGGATTTCTGGGCTAGGGACAGACATTACACATAAACCAGTTTAAGTGATCAGAAACAGGTTTAAACCTGTAACAGAACAGACATTCAGTGCACATCAACCAGTTTCAAAATGGCTGAAACCGGTTTGAGATAAACCTGGTTGAATGTAGTATCAGACTTAACTGATTTGATTCAAACCAGTTTATGCCATGTCTGTCCCAGACCCCTTGCTGGTTTAAGGTAAACCAGAGACCCCCAGCATCCCAGCATGCTCTCTGGGCTGGGAGGGGCTCTCTGCTCTAGCCCAGCCAGGCTGGCCCCTCCCCTCTGCTCCCTAGCCCGAGCAGGGACAGGCAAGGGCAGGAGTCTGGCAAGAGAGGGGTTTAATTCCCCCCTCCCTGTGCCACCGGCAGGGACTTGAGCAGGGTCTGCCAGTTGCTCCCTGCTCCTCCTGCAGCACTGGGCACCATGGTCCTTGAGGCGGAGTGGGGCAGGGAGGAGAGTTAGTTTCCCCTGTACCCGCACTGGCAGGCAGGTCTGCATGCTGTCGCTGCAGCACTCACTCCCTGCCCAGAATAGGCCCCTGGCTGTGGAGGAATAACCCCCATCCTTGCTATCCTCCCCCACAGGGGCCCTACCTGGCCGTGCCCCTGCAGCGCGGCTGCACTCCACAGCAGCGCGACCCCCCTCCGGGAAGGGGCTCGCACTCCAGAAAGCCGTGACAGGCTGCTGCCCATCTCCTCACTCTCCACTTCAGCTCCTGAGCAGCGGTGGGGGTCGGCCCCAGCCGCTTGTTCTGTGCTGGGGCAAGTTTCCTCCTGGCTTCCCAGAGCATGAGCTCCTTCCCAACAGGGCAGCTGCGCTGTGGGGCTGGCAGAGCTGCTGTGGATCATGGCAATGCTGCAGGGGCATGGCCTGGCAGGGCCCTTCAGGGTTGGGGGGCAGGGACAGGGTTATTCTTCCTCCCTCCAGTGAGGGAACAGCCGGGGGCCTGTTCTGCACAGGGAGCGAGTGCAGCAGTGACAGCAGCAGCAAAAGGAAGTACTAAAAGACAGCACTGTAACAAAGGTGCCGTACAACTATGTGTCGATACAACCAATGTACAGTGCGGTGATTTATAAAGTCTGACTCTCTAAGAAGTCTGTGAATGCAGTTGGTAGAACAGCTCCTATTGTACAGGAGTGAATATGCAGCAAATTGCATCAGCTGAAGATCTGTCGCAGTTTCCTTTCCTTTCTTCCTATTTGACTGAATGTAATTACCAAAACAGGTAATGCTACCAAGAATTTTATATTCCATAGGACCTTCTACCTGAGGATCTCAAAACACTTTACAAATACGAATTAGCCTATCCTTGCAGGACCTCTTTGTGATATAAATGGAGACAGAAAAGCATTAAGTAACTTGACCAAATTCATATTATTACTGTCAGAGCCAGGAGTTCCTGATTTTCCAGCCTCCTGGTCTACAGGTGATGACCCCACTGCCTCTCCAAGATCCATGTGCAAGAAGGTGAATCCTCTAATCCAGGGTTTGGCAAGGTGGGGGGTGCTTTAATGGATCTTAATTCTGAGCACAGAGCACTTCCAAACCAGCCTGTGTCACTACCACTGGAGCTGGAGTTGAAGTTGCAGCAAGAGCAAGAGCCAGAGATACTGTTCCTCCCTTCAGGGCTGCTGCCTCTACTTTGCATGAGTGAAGCCCCCATCATCAAAATGCTGCAGAAGTCCCTTGCCACTGAAATACCACAGAAGCCTCCGGGCCAGGTAAAATCAGTCCATGGAACAAATCCGGCCAGCAGGCCACAGGTTTCTAACTCCTGCTCTAATCAATTTTGAACACTACTTTTTAAAGTTCATAATGCTATTAATTAATTTGGGGGGAGGGGGATTTTTCATGCATCAGGTTATAATAGAACTGCTAGATCTCCTGCAGCTCTCCATAACTTGACTTATCAAACTTCCAGATGAGTCATTAATGCTCAACTGTCTGCTCAGAATGACACATGTAATCATTGTTTTGAAATGCCTAAGCCACTTCTGGATTCAATGTAAAGCTGGCTTTAGAGATTAGTTGGGTTGGGGGAATGATGGGGGGGGGGCTTTCACTTTGGATCCAAGTTTGAATCCAGGTCAGCCAGGAAATGAGTTTTGTGATCTTACAGAGTTCACAGATTTATGGAGAAAGCTTTTGAGGGCGTGTGATACCCCAGATTCTGACTTCTAGATTAAAAGACATGTGTCTGCATTCGTGGGCATTTTGGGAATTTATAGTTTACCATTATTTTTTTCTCTCCTGATTTTCAGGTCTCTATTATATAACTGGTAGCTTAAAAATGTGTAACATAAACTAAACAGATAGTAGCTGAGAGTATTTCTACAGTCATCACAACATACAATGCAGATGCTTAATTGAAAGCTTTCAGCATTGTTTGTCTGCTCCATGAAAAATCCCTGTAGAACAAGGCAAGAAAATACCCTGCATATGGCACGACTGGAGATCTTTAACTGCCTATATGTGCCTTCCATCTTAACCGTGGGCCTTACGGCCCACCCAGCTAACTAATAGCCCCTTTGTGGGGCCAAAGGGTGAAAGATGCAATTAATTTCTTGGGACAACAAAAGCAAAAACAGGATAGGAGTGATGTGGGGGTCAAAGGATCAAAATGTGAAAATAAGTTCTTTGGTCCTCAAAGGCATCCAAGGAGCTGGTGGACGCTGCCTGCTGGTGCTCTGCCCTGAAACATGCACGGACAAGTGAGAGGATAGTGGCCCTGCAGTCTCCAGGTAGCTTCCCAGCCAGAGCCTCCTTCCTGGTCGAGTACAGGGCCCACTTGGCCAGGGCCAGGAGGAGGTCCCAGGACTTGGTGGAGCCACGGATGGGATGACCAAAAACAAAAAGGTGGGGGGTTTCTTTAACCACATGATAGGTTGTCTCAGAGTTTCATAATTTCTAGGGTCGGAAGGGACCTGAGCAGATCATCGAGTCCGACCCCCTGCCATGGCAGGAAAGAGTAGTGGGGTCAAACGACCCCTGCAAGGTGTACATCTAGCAGCAAGGTGGGGATCAGTAACTAAGGGGATAACGAATGAAGCACCAACCCTGGGTACCAAACTGTTGTCGGGGAGGATGCAAAAACTGCAGCTGCTGCTGCTGCTGGTGACCCAGCCACTGCCACTGCCACTGCCTCATGTACCACTGCTGCCCAGGGCACAGAATTGCCCATCTACACCTCTGGTGGAGATAACTAGTTGGAGAAAACTGGCATCCAACAATATTTTGTGTGCTTGCTGTAGGTGCATGGCATGCTGCTGCGTACCACTTGTGTTGTGGAAAAATGTTTCTATTTTACACTTGTACCGGAGCCCAGAAAAGCAGCTAACATACATACTTTAACCACAGGACTTAGGTTTTTTTAACTTCAGTGGGATTAGTCATATGCTTAAGTACTTTGGTGGATTGGGACCTGGTTATGAAGTTCCTGAGTTCAGTGACATTACAGCATATTACGTGTCTGATATATCAGAGGAATGCTTTTCTAACTCACTCTGCCCTGAACCATGACATTAACTATCCCTGATCTGTAGCTGCTCAATCTTAGGGGTAACTTTCTGGATCCATGTCTTAGTATTCAGTTGAGTAATTTAAATTTAGCTGGAGCAGGAACTAGATCATCTGTACTATTAGCTTCTGAGCAAGTAACATTAATATCTAAATGGATGATGCCATGTACACTAGCATGTAATATGTAATGTGGTGTGTGGCTATAGTTTCATAGTTCGTAGGGTCGGAAGGGACCTGAGTAGATCATCAAGTCCAACCCCCTGCCATGGCAGGAAAGAGTACTGGGGTCAAACGACCCCAGCAAGGTGTACATCCAGTCTCCTCTTAAAGCCCCCCAGGGTAGGAGCCAGCACCACTTCTCTTGGAA
>NW_017729032.1:22651535-22660576 GCF_001723915.1 Gavialis gangeticus | reverse complement strand
ATCCTAGCCGCCCTGACCGTGAAGTAGCGCCTCCTGATATGTAGCCTAAATCTACCCTCTGCCAGCTTGTGACCATTATTTCTAGTCACTCCTGGTAGTGCTCAGGGGAACAGGGACTCCCCCAGTGCCTGCTGGTCCCCTCTGACTAGTTTGTAACAGGCCACCAGATCCCCCCTCAGCCTTCTCTTGTGGAGGCTGAACAGGTTCAGGTCCCGTAGTCTTTCCTCATAGGGTCTGCCCTGCTGCCCCCTGATCATGCGGGTGGCCTCCTCTGGACCCTCTCCACGTTGTCCACATCCCTCTTGAAGTGCAGCGCCCAGAACTGGACGCAGTACTCCAGCTGTGGCTTGATCAGTGTCACATAGAGGGGGAGGATCACCTCCTTGGATCTGCTATGGTTATCTACATCAAACAATTATGTGGATTGCATTTCAAAATTAAATTAGAGGTGATTTTAAAAGCAAATAAATGTTTAGGACTAGGAAATCAAAGGGCTTTCATCATGTCCTTTGGGTGTTACAGATATTAGTTCAGTGAGGGAATCTGTTATGCAGAGAAGGCACAAATTAGTTTTATGTAAAGAGAGATGCATACCACTTGCCTCTTGTGAGTTGCTCTCTACTTTATGCTGCCAGGGAGAAAAATAATATGTATTCAGAAAAAAAAAATTCTTTACTTAGGGCTAGACCGTGAATTAATTATCTCTGCCAAGGAAGGGCCACCGTTCCAGGAGGGAGGTCATGACTCTGAGTCACTATGTGACTCTCAGCTCCCTTGCTACCTTTGGTGGGAGGAAAAGTTGCTATATGTGTTATTGTATATATATTCCCCAATGTAGTGGAGGAGAGGAAGTAGAGCCGTGTCTCTGCTCAGTCCTACCTTGTCTTGCCAATTGGTGTGGCAGTGTAGTGGCTTTGTAAAACCTGCTTCTGCTCTTAGATTAGTAGAGGGCATGAAATGGGTAGACAGTGTGGGGGAGAGCAGGGGTGACTTACATCTTGGGCCACAATGTGTCTTGCTGTGGAGCCAGACCTGCTGCCATCAGTATTAATGGGCCTTTGCCATTGACTTTGAGTTCAAGGAGGATCTGTCCTTTTTCACTGTTCATGTGAAAATGTGGTGCATTTTGTTTTATTATTTATACTTCTATCAGCTTAAATACTGAACTAAACTCTTGGGCACGTGTAGACGAAACAGGGGCCCTAAATTGGAGTGGTGGGTTTTAAAAAACACCGCTTTAATTTAGGGCTGATTAACCCCCCGTGTTGTGCAGACACCCCGCTGACTTACCTGCCTCTCTGGCTGGGAAGGTAGGGGAGGGCGAGCTGCTGACAGACGGAGCGGTCCCTGGGCTGCAGGAGGAGCTGGTGCTTCCCTCTGCAGCAGCGGTGGCTCCCCACCCAGGCGGCAGCCGTCTGCAGGCACCCGGGTCGTGCAGTCCCAGGGGGTACCACAGACACGGAGGGAAGCACCGGGCCCCTGTACAGCCCAGGCAGGCAGGCAGGTAGTCTCAGGGGTGGGGAAAGATCAGGATCGGCGCTTTTCCCAGGCTGCTGCCAGAGCCGTGGAGCTGCACGTAGCCCAGTGCTTTGCTCCGTGGCTGTAGGGGTAGCAAACTAAAACTTGCGCCCCAAGTCATTTAAGGCACATTATGCTGCCGAATTTCCTACAGTGGCTGGAATTAATGTGCAATATGCTGCCGAGCTGTGCAAACACCAACACCATTAAAGCGGTGCAAAAGCATTTAGCTCACTTTAAAGTGTCATGCACACATGCCTCTTGTTTCATCTACACACGGCCTTAGGTTCCACTTTTCTTTTTAATCGGTTTCTAGTTGGTATTAGCCAAATTTTGCCTTTTTTATACACTCACGCTTGACTGTTTACACTTTTGGGGACTTATGTTGTATTTAAATTACAAGTCAGACTCAGCAATCTGTTCCTATTCATCTGACTACTTAAGCATATGCTTAAATTCCCATAGTCTTCAATGGGAATGAAGCAAAAGTTTAGATTTAAAAATGCTTCAGTGCTTTGATGACCCAGGGCCCAAAGCAGAGCCCTCAAAGACTTCAGCAGGAGATCTGCTCAATGGCACAATTGCAAGATTTGGCTCTCCCAGCCTTCATAAGGGTGTTAGAGTGCTAATCCCTGGTATAGTCCCTTGGGCACAAAAATTGTTACTAAAAACTACACAACCATGAGAAGTGCAAGATGAGAAACCCAAGTTTACCAAACTCCACTCAGATCTGAACACGTTACTAGCAGTACCTGCAAAAAAGACTTATTTTTTTATTCCTTTAAAGAACCTGCTGACAGAACAAATCATGGTATCCAGCCTTTTGTCAAATTTTTAAGAAAGTTATTTATAGATTTTTTTTTCTGGCTTGTTTTGCATGGTAATTCTTGGTGCATTTTAGGTAGCAGCAGGTAAAACACAGAAAGGAAAAATTGAAACTTTTAGTACAGCACTCAAATCCTAATGGTTATCCATGCATGGAACACATCTAAAAATAACAGTAAATGGACTGGGAAGCCTACAAGATCTGTTGATTTATAATGGCTTTTTCCCGGTTTATTGCTTGAGTGCCCTGCCCACTGAAATTTGACATTGCAGCCAGATTGCCATTAGATAAAAACAAATACTCTTTTCCTCATGAACATGTATTCCTCTGAACTTTCTAACATGAGCTTCATCTTTTCACATCACACAGATAAATGAGAAGGATGTCTTCTAAAGAACTTTGTTTCCTTCCAAATAGTAGAGTGATAAAGCTACTATTACAGGACACTATACTGATGGATGTACATTTAGATCGGATTTGAATGTGTAACATCCGCTTAAATAGGACGCCTATTTTATTTTAAGGGAATCAGTCAAATTGATTTGTATCTAGAACCACATGGATAATAATGTGTAGGTATGGACTCCATTTAGTTCCAATTGCAGAATTAATCTTTGAGTTGTCTTTAGCAGGGATTTTAACACTAATACAACACAAACACATGAGCCTATTGATCTCATTGTGTATTTTTACTTTTAAGGGCATAGTAGATCATGCACTAAGCAAGTAATATTTTATATGGCTTGTGGAAAATAAATCTGTTTTATCACTGCAGTAAAAAGGAGCCAGATGTTTAGAGGAACATGTTCCATATGGAAGAGGCTTAAAGCTGTGGAACTTGCTAAAACCTTGCAAAGCTACTATTATGGAGAAAACAGGAAGACAACTTCCTCCCCAAATGTACACCATTTCCCAAGGAGGAAGCCAGAGGTTTTTTTTCTTTGCTTTGTTGATTTTTGCAACAGAGAGACAGCTATTAAATGATGACCATAAAAGGCTTATGCTAGCAATGATGTCAGTGGTAAACAGGAAAAAAACCCTCTTAAATAAGCACAGTTTTTAAAGGACTTTTACTTCCCCTGCAAAAATGTAGATGATGTTCAGGTGTGCATTGACCAGCTTGTTTTATTGCAATCCTGTCTTCCAGTACAGGGACACCCAAACTGTCCATTTTATGGTCATGTTGTCAGCTTGCCAGAATCCTGAGGCTCCTACTATTTCCATTAAAGAGAGCTCATTTCAGCCACCTTGTTGTTAATTAAACAGTTTTATAGATTTAGAAAAAATAAAAATGTAATCATACAGAGGGGCAGTGCTGCCCAACCCAAAATGTGCCTGGCAGCATAATGATCTGAGTGGGTGGCTCTATGTTGATTTTAATTCAGTGCCAGCATGTCGTCTTCCTTGCCTAAATATTTTTTTCCTAAAGTGCAGCTTAACTTCAGTTAGAACAGAGTAAAACTGTGTATCACCCATGAGTCAAATGCAGCCTGCAGAGGTGGACAGCATGCTCTATAATTGCATTTGTTTTTAATACAGTGCTCAGGCCAACAGAAGCTACAGGGCCATCTCCAACATGCAATAGTCAGTCTTGATCCCTGTTGCAGGATTAGACCTGTAGCCTCCCTTAGGCATACCTACACAGTGAAAGGTTAAGTGATTACTACAGACAGCACCGCCACATCAAAAGACAGTGCTCTGTGTTTATCTGAATGCTATGTTTCTATCTTAATTTAATTTTCTCTGCATG
Source organism: Gavialis gangeticus (assembly GCF_001723915.1). Taxonomy (NCBI): domain Eukaryota; kingdom Metazoa; phylum Chordata; order Crocodylia; family Gavialidae; genus Gavialis; species Gavialis gangeticus. The sequence continues at coordinate 22,656,482 of NW_017729032.1, read as the reverse complement.
TCTCTGCTGGGGAGGGATAGAAGGAAGTTAAGTCCTGCCAGTATACGCTGGTATTTTCAAGGTTTCAGTAAATCATTAGATACAATAAGTGAGTGTTACACTAATTTTTTTTTAAGGTTTTAGCTTTCTTGCTGTAGAGGACTGCCCCCAAATGTGCCTTGAGGTCTCCCTGCAGGGGAAATGAAACCCAAAAGCGAAATAACACCCCCCAAATGGATCACTGCAATAATCTCTGGATTTTTAACCCAATCTTGTGATTTTGTGGGGGCACTGAATCTTTGTTTTTGAACACTGTAGTTGGCAATACTGAGAACTCCATGGATTACATTGATTTCTGGGGTTTCACTTTGGCCACCCTGCACAAATATCTGGCAAATTTTAGATTAGGAATAAATGCAGAGCTTTTGAAGGCAGCATCTTATCACTAGATATACAGAGTACATGTGTGTCTGTGTGTGTTTGGAAGTTATAGGTAAGTAATACACACACACACACTCACAAGCCATGCATTTAGACTGGGAAGGAATGTTACATTCCAGGCCTGCAGTCCCCAAGGCTAGGGACAGACATTCAAAAAGCCAGACCCTGAACTGATTCAGTCTTGGCAAGTTAGTCTAACCAGCCAAGATTGAACCGATTCGCAGGTGAATAGACATTCACTTTTGATTTCGGAAATGCAGGCATATTCCAGCAGTGGCTCAGGTTAGAAGCCAGGGGGGTGCTAGAGCAGCTCTCCCTTCCCTTTGGCAGCAGCTGCTTTCCCCCCTGCTCCAGCTCAGGTGGGCGGGGGGCCTGGCCAGAGGCAGCTGGGGCTGTGGAGCTGTGAGGCTGAGCTGAGCTGGCTGAGGGTGCTGCTGAGGGTGAAAGTGGAGGGTCAGTCTGGGCTGGACCACGGGGGCTGAGCCCTTCCCAGTGGGCTGTGGCTCAGGCTGGGGCCACAAGGGCTGCAAAGGTAGATTGCTCTCGGCTCCCCACGCCCAGTCTGGGCAGGGCTGTCATGGAGCCACGGCCTGCTGGGAAGCATCCTTCCCACTGTCTGCAGCTGTGTGACAGCCCAGCCGGGCAGCACGGGTTAGGGCTGGCCAGGTCCTGGTGGCTCAGAGGCGCTGGCAGGTCCCAAGCTTGGCAGCCACCCACCACAGCTGCTGCTGCGCCCCCTGCCCTGTGCCACACATGGCAGCTGCTGCCGCATCACAAACTGCACGCTGGCCAGGGCCAGCTGTTCTGCCCCTGCTCGCCTCCAGCTGCTGCTGCTGCAGTCACTTCTGCTGCCACCCCTGTCCCTGCCCTTGCCCAGATGCGCTGTGATGCTCTGGATGGGCAGGTGGGAAGCTTCAGCCTGGCGGCTTCTGTTCAGGGCACTCGCTGCGCCTGCCTGCACAGGCTGCTCATTGCACTGGGTGGGCGGAACGGGTGGAAGGCAGCCAAGAGCTGGTGCCGCTGGAGGCAAGGGAAAGGTGGCTTGGCCCAGCAGGGCTGTTCTACTCGCCTCACCTCCAGCTGTGGTTCTGGTCCTGTCACCCCGCGCAGCACTGCTTGGGGCAGGGGGAGATTCAGCGCCGCAGCTTCTGCCCAGCTCATGGAACTGGCTCCGGCTCCAGCTGCCTTCCATCCCCTCTGCCCATCCAGTGTGATGAGCATCCCCCGTGGGTGGGTGCAGCAAGTGGAAGGCACCCAGAGCTCCATGCCCTGGGCAGAAGCCGCCACGCTGAAGCTTCCCACCCACCCACCGAGAACGGTGCAGCACGGCAGGAGCAGCAGCAGCCACCGCAGCTGGACGTGAGGGGGGGTAGAACAGCCTGCTTGGCCACGGCCAGCCCACAGTTTGTGATGTGGCTGCAGCTGCCAGGCACTGCATGGGGTAGGGGGCACAGTGGTGGCGGAGGCTGCGACAGGTGGCTGCTGGGCTCTGGGCCCACTGAGACATCTGGGCAGCCCACTACCCAGCCAGCCCCAGTCTGGGCTGCTGGGCTGGGCTGTCACAGAGCCACAGTCACTGGGAAGGGCTCTTCCCAGCCAGGTGTAGCTCCATGACAACCCTGCCTGGCCTGGGTGCGGGGATCTGGGGGCAATCTGGCTGCACAGCCCCCACAGCTCATAGGAGGAGACAGCATAGCCCAGCCCAGGGCTGAAAAGCATCCTGGGATGCTGGGGGACTGTTTTAACTTAAACCAGGAAGGGGTCTGGGACAGAAGTTGCATAAACCAGTTTGAGCCATTTTGAAACTGGTTTATGTACACAGAACTTATTTTCTGTTACAGGATTAAGCCAGTGACTGATCATTTAAACCAGTTTATGTGTAACTTCTGTCCATAGCCCAAGGGATAAGCCACTGTTATAAAACTAAAGAGCATGAGTGAAAGTAAAACCATTGTTTTGAGTATCCAGGAGCCAATCTGGCAAATACTTATACACATGAATAACATGGATTGATTGACTCTAAGTGCCATAGCAAGAGCCTTGAGTATTGGTGGCATCTCAGTCTCCCCCTCCTCACCCAATGGTATGCAGTTTAGTCTCCCGAGGACTGAAATGTGTTAATCAATCTAATATTTTGGGATTTACTATGGGATGAAACTGGGGAAACTCATAGCTTGTGATAGACAGGTCAGACTACACAATATAACAGGCTTTTCTAATGGGCACTGGCATGAGACTTGCACAGTGGTGCCAGATGTGCATAACCTGAAAAGCTGCCAATATAGAGCTGCCCCCTTGATGCTCAGATCACTATTTCTGTTTCAAAACTGTTTTATTCAACTGGATTGGTTACTTTCATGGGATTTTTAAGAGGTGATATGGTACTGTGTTGAATATTTTAACAGTACAGTATGTATACTACCCTTTAGCAAGTTTAAATGATAGTCCAGGAAATAACTGAGAAAACACCTTGTACCATGGAGTTTCAGAACACAAAGATCACGCACACAAGGAAAAGCAATGATTACAGTACCTTAAAGGCATTGGCAATGCATTGGGGGGGGGGCGGGGGCATCCCCCAGACATAATGTTCATTTGATTTCATTCAATAAACATTGGTGAACACTGGCAGTTGTAGGAAGGGAGGTAAGTGGAAAGAAAACAGGGCTGTGGGGCAGGGGGTGCCATGTCCGTGTATGTGCGCACATGCAGACGGCTGGCAGTATAGGCAGGGTGGTGGGGAGTAGCTCCAGCCGCTGTACTTTGCTTTCCACTTCAGGCAGGACTCAAGAGCAACTTCTGCAGTTAAGTCTATGGGACAGGGGGAGGGACCATCCTTATGCCATTGGGACTGGGGGCTGAGCTCTGGTGAACCTGAACTGGCCTGCACCATCGGGGGCCTGATCCAGGCATGCCAGAGCCTGGCATGTGGTCCTAATGGTGCAGGGATGGTCTTGGCCATCGGGGGCCAAGCTCTGGTGAGTTTGGACCAGCCCTGTACCATCAGGGCAGGGGTCAAGCTCTGGAAAGCCTGGGCCAGCCCCTGTGCCATCAGGGCAGTAGCCAAGCTTTGGCAATATGTGGTGAGTGGACACATGCTGCCAGTACCACAGGGTCTCCTGCCACCCACAGCCACTGGGGCACATGTGTGCCTCATGCACACGTACCCACCCAACCCCATCCCCTGCCCATGTATTAAGACAACTTTCTGGTTAACATTTTTAATGTGTGCATGAATCATACGACCGGTTTTCTTCATGTGTAGCTCTCTTTTAGAACAGTCTCCATCTGCTATTACATAGTATCATAAAGCATGGCATTGAAAGTAGCTCTGGAACAGAAATCGAAACTCCTTTGTCTCCTGAATACCTGTCCTGAGCCTCACTGCCTACCACCAGAGCCTTTAAATTGTACACCTCCCCCCCCATGCTTTCAACACTCACCAGTCGCCGATGCTTAAAGGCACTGATTTGGCATTTACAGTAGAGGATTTGCTGCAACAGTTACCAAGAGACAAGTACTTTTTTTGAGATCAAAATCAAGTCTGTCTATTTTGATTTAACATCTTTATCTTTGAAGGAATGTTTAGGCTGTAATTTGATTGTGTTTAGTCAGTGAAGTAGATCATTTTACCTCTTTTACCCTTCAAGGGTATGCGTTTTCTCCTCCCTGTGCATGGCTGGGTCCTGCTTATTTTTCAGATTTCCTTAGTTTCCTTTCCTAGTCCTGGACCTTGCCCAGTGTTTATTTTTGTCCATTTTGTAGGCTGTTCCTGTGAGGTGCTGAGAACCTCTTATGAGTGGTTGAGCAGATCCTGATTTAATATAAAGACTTTGTCAACAGATAAACTGGGGCCTTATGGTAGGAACCTGTGTTGAGTCCCTCCAGACTTCTGACTGAGGAGAGGGAGGACTTAGTAAAGGAAGGGACCAGTTGCATTTGACAGTCTTATCCTTCCTTAAATCCATCATTGATGCCAAATGCCTCCAACTTCTCTTAAAATTCAGTAGTGCTGAGCAAGCAGAGTAGCTGACAATGTGCTTAGTGCCTCAAATAGCAGACTCTCAAAGAGAGAGGAAATATTTTCCAAAAGAAAGTAAGATGGACTCCATTTGCACCAAACTGAGCTTTATGAAGGAGAAGAAGATTTTCAAAAGTTCAGGGGGCACTTACACTTTCCTCTCAGCATTAAATCCCTTGCTGCCATTTCTAACCTTGAATTTTTATGTGGGTGATACAATTTCACCCCATAAATCTGAGTAATCTAGCTTCCTGGGTGTGAAATTAGAAATGGGCATGTGTGAGACAAGTGAATGTGTGTGTTGGGAGCCCCTGGCTTCAATAAGGAGGGTGAGTAAACTGTATGCACAGAGTAAACAGTGAATAAACTGTATGCACAAAGTTTTAGCCATGTGTGTTTGCAGCATTAGTGTCTCAATGGGCACATCTACATGAAACACTACTGCACAGTCTTAGTGTTCATTTATTTAGTACTTGCTAATACAAGTACTAAATTAAATGTGCAGT
>NW_017729032.1:22637814-22646535 GCF_001723915.1 Gavialis gangeticus | reverse complement strand
GTCATTAGTGTTCATTTATTTAGTACTTGCTAATACAAGTACTAAATTAAATGTGCAGTAAGTGGGGTTACTGCACAGTAGCGCCAGTGACCAGCATTCCCTCTAAACTGTGCAGTGTGAGTGGCTGCGCAGGCACACCTGGCAGCACAGCAACAGCATGCCTGCGCGACTGCACACACCATACAGCTTAGAGGGCATGCTGGCTGTGACATGCTACTGTGCTGGCCCCACTTCTGCGCTCCCTAACTGGAGCAGTGAGGGGTGGCTCACTGGCCCCCCCAGACAAACCCCAGCTGAGGCCTAGGGCCAGGGAGCAGGGTTAAACTCACTTTCCCCTGAGTACAGAGCTGCCCTGCCCTGCTGGCTTACTTAGTGCTGGCTGCGACTTGGACTACAAATTCCAGAGGCACCTGAAAGCAGAAAGAGTCTAAGATGCAGGTTAGTCTAGCTTCAAAGATTGAATCAAGAAGCAAATAAACAGACATCCACTTTTGTTTCATGAAATGCAGTCACATGCCTGCAGTGGCTCGAGCCAGACATTGGCGGAGAGGGGGAGGGGGTGCTGGAGCATGGCTCTCTGGCATGTAGCCAGCATGGCTGTGTGTTTGCTTCCTCTTCCTGTTGCCCCCAAGGCCTCTGGGGCCAGCCCTGCTCTCTAGGGCAGACAGCACAGCTGAGCCCAGGGCTGAAAAGCATGCTGGGATGCTGAGGGACTCTGATTGAACCAGGAACAGGTCTAGGACAGAAGTTTCATAAACCAGTTTGACCTAAATCAGTTAAGTCTGATACTACATTTGACCAGGTTTATTTTAAATGAGTTTCAAAATGGCTGAAATTGTTTTATGTGCACTGAGCTTCTGTTCTGTTAGGCTAGGGGCAGACATTACACATAAACTGACTTAAGTGATCAGAAACTGGTATAAACCTGTAACAGAACAGATGCTCAGTGCACATAAACCAGTTTGAAAATGGCTGAAAGAGGTTTGAGATAAACCTGGTTGAATGTAACATCAGACTTAACTGATTTGGGTCAAACCAGTTTATGCAATGTCTGTACCAGACCCCTTGGTAGTTTAAGATAAATCAGACACCACCACCCCCCCCAGCATCCCAGCATGCTCTCTGGGCTGGGCGGGGCTCTGTGCCCCACAGCAAGGCTGGCCCCTCCCCTCTGCTCCTGCAGCTTGGCAGAGAGCCCCAAGCCCACAGTGAGCAGCCTGCATCCAGCCCACACACAAATCCAGCGGAGGGCACATGCCCCACCATGCCTACCCCGGGGGGTGCACGCTGTGGCAGAGAGCTGTCAGCCTCCCCACCCCCGCTCCCACACATCCCCTGGATGAGCTGCCCATGGCTCTTTCTCACTCCCTGCCCTGGCCCTGGGTCTCATGCACTCTCCTGACTGGGCAGCATTCCCTGTCCCTGCCCCACTCCCTCACTGTGGGGGCCTCAATATGCGCCCCCCCATGCCCCTTCCCCTCCATAGACTTATGTGCAGGCTGCTGCTTGACTGTATTCTCAGCCACATGTTTGGGTGTGGCCACACACATGCACACGGGCCTCCTGCGTCCTGCTCCCTGCAGCCCCAAGCAGGACCCCTTGCAGGCTAGAGTGCTGTCCGCCTGCAAGGGGATACCCGCTGTTTCCCAAGGGGACCCAGGCATCTGGAGGCCCTGGCTCTGCAGGGGAGAGGGAACCCAGGTGTCTAGGGCCCTGGCCAGGAGGCATAATTATCAATAAGCATAACTGGCTACAACAGCGAAAAAAAGCTGATAGCTGATAATGTCATTTACCTTCTATCAGTGCCAATATGAAAGGCAACCAATATATTGGTGCACCTCTACTCTGTACACATTTAACTGATTGTATGGTCTAACAGACACGCATTCAAATTTTAAATTTTAGATTTTGTTAAAAATGCCATTCATTTCTGTTAATACAGTATTAGGTTTTAAATCATGATTAATATCAAGCTGCTTCTAAATAGAAATTGGATTCAAATTAAAGACAGAAAATCATGATTTGAGATTATTTTATCAATTAAATAAAACTATGGTGAATTTGGTGGATACTTAAGAAAAACGGTACATCAAAATGTGCTGTTCAATGAAGAATAACTAATTTAATGAAGAAAATATCTATAATTGTGACTCATACTGAATTTTCTGGTCACTATGTCCTTCCAGAATTTAGAAATTACTAGGTCTCAGCCTGTCACACTTCATTTATATTGCTAGATTATATGGAGCTAGGAATACAAACTCTTCTTCTACATTGTCAACTCCCAAATGATTTCTCAGTTTGGAGTGAACTAGTCACTTGAATTGAACTAAGTGAATACACTTAAGTGAAGAAAAAATGCACTCTGCACCTGCGGAATAGGCCACAGCTGTCAAAAGCTGGTTTATCACTTCAGCAAACTCCATTTCCAGATGCTTTGCCAGTGACTTCCCCTGGCTCAGTTGTTTGACTCCTCTCAAACATTGACAGCAAATATGTACTGTTTGAAATCAATTTTATTTGATTTAAATTATTTTAGTAATTTTAACAAGTTTAGGACTATGTAAGTTGTCATTTACTTACAATGCTTTTTTAAAATGCTTTTAATTTAAATAAAAACTCCATTAAAAAAAATCATATATTTTTTCTAAATCACTTATGTCCAAAGATATGTTGAAGTCATATTGTGGGGAAGCATGGATTGTTGAAAATTTTTGTCCTTTCCCCACTCAGCTTATTGGTCCAGATTATCTTTTTTAACACTATATTTTTTTATTCCATTTTGTCAGGTACCCATCTGGTAATGACACTCTCTGTATTTAAAAATATATATTATTATTCTTACAGGTACTAATTCAGGTGTCATAGTTTGGAGAACATTCCCAGATTTTTCTTTGAGTTGTAACAAGCTATCCATAGGGCAGGGGCTGTCAACCAGGGGTATGCATACCCCCGGGGGTACTTGAGAGGGCCCTAGGAGGAGGTACACGCGGGTGGGTGGGGGTAGGGGAAGCTTGCATGCAGTGGCTGTTGCCACTCCGCATCCGGCCGCTTGCCACCCCCCTCCTTCTGCTCAGTGTCCGGCTGCACGCCACCCTCAGCGGCCGGGGGTTCACTGCTCCGCGTAGGGCCACCAGGGGGTACAATGATGCAAAAAGGTTGAAAACCCCTGCCATAGGGAATGCATATGAACAAGGTAATATCAAGGCTGGTTCACCATTATTTAAAAGCAAAAGGTTTAAATGATGCATTGTGAAAACTAAACATAATTCCCCTTTTATCACAGTGACTTTGGGGGACTTTGGCATTGGACATGGGCTCACATGAGCTTCAGTGAGGATCCTGCGTGGATTTATCTATGAATGACATTTGACAAAAAGGAAACATACACTTCTAATTTAGCAAGGTTTGGTCACTTTGACAAACTTTTCAACCTGACGAGCAGTTTTCTAGGAACATTCTTTTGAACTTCTAAATGAGACATTAAACACAAGGAAAGGAGTTGTTTTGATTCAAAAAGGAACTCTGCGTATTAGTTCAAACCAAAAAACTTCCAGCCGCCTCCCTCCCTGCCCCACACTGCAACGCGTACACTCACGCATCACAAATGAGTTGCAAGTCACAAAGTTCAAACCCAGGTGCAAACTTCTCCAGTTTGAAGATGCTCTCATCTGAAGTTCTGGTTTGGGTCCATCTCTAATGCACTAAGTCAGTGGTTCTCAACTTTCTTAGACTCAAGGCTTCCCTCTTTAGACTCAAAGCACCTCTTGTTAGGCATGATGCACCCTCAGAGCATGCCAACTTTTAGCTTTCAGTCATTTATTGACTACAAAAAAATAATAGAGCAATTCTTCTGTTTTAAAGAGCGGAGAAAAGACCACAATAGGTCTGAATGTTGTGAAGACTGGATTCTTATTTGAAATCTCTGAGTTTATTATAGGGATCATGTGTAGCTGTTTGCACCCTGAACTGTGCTAATATTGCCCGGCACCTTGAAAGGGACCTTGTAGCACCCCAGGGTGCTGTCGCACTCTGGTTCAGTATCACTGCACTCCAGCGCCTGTCACCACAGAACTTACTGGGAATGTTTCCTTTTCATCACTCCATGGAGAGGCAGTGAAGTGAAGTCTAAAAAAGGTGATCGTGAGCTAAGGTTCACTGAGCATGCTCAGTATAGACAGTTTTATTACACTAATATTATTAGACTTAGCTACTGGGGCAAAGGTAGCCATCATATCTAAATACAAGATTACCTTTGACTCTAAAGGGATATTCACTTGCAAGGATACATATTTCCCAAGAGAGTGAATTTTGCTCCTGGCATCTAAACTACCGGACAGGATAAAATTAGATCAGATATTAAAGACTGAATGAAATATTAGATAATACGTTTAAAAAGCACTTAAGCAAGTTAGGAGCCAAGTCCCATTTTCAAAAGTGACTTGAGGCCACATTCAGATTGTTCACAGATGCTATACAGGATTGGAGTAGGATTTAGGCACCTCAGTTCTGAGTAGTGATATAGAGTGGCTCTCCTCTGGAATCCACTCATTAGGTTCCTAAATCCTTTTGGGATTTAGGTGCTTACATTTGGTGTTTACATTTTGGATTGCAGTATTCCCTAGGTATTTATGTTTGGGTTTTTGGGCATGCCCAAAAGTGTTCTGGCTTGAGCGCCTAGCTGAAGGGTGGGCAAAATATGGCTTGCGGGCCAGATCTGACCTGCCAGCTGATTGTATCTGGTGGCTGCAAACTCATGGGATCTGGCCCACAGATGACCGGTGGCTCTGGCTCAGGCTCATGTCGCTGCTTGGTGCCTGGCAGGTGGGGCTATTTCTGCTGCTTTGGGTGGGCAGGACTACTGCTGCCCAGTGCTGATGTGGTAGTGTCAGCTGTGGACCCAGGTGGACACCCCAGTCCCTAACTGAAGCTTCCCAGCCATATCCTCAGATGATGCTGATGCCTGCCTGGGGCTGCTTTTGCCGTGCTGGATGGGTGCTGGCATAAGCTGCAGGTGCAGCCAGCAGGTTCCAGGTGGGCTGGGTTTTGGCAGCTTCAGTCGGGGTGGCACTCCAATCTCCACCTGGAACCTGCCACCATGGCAATTGCCATGCTCTGGCAGCCTCCTGTATTGTGTATCAGCATCCCTGCACTTAAAAATGGTGGTGGGGGCACTTGAACTAAAGCTTGTCAAACAAGCTTTAGTTCAAGTACCCCCACTGCTATTTTTAAGTGTGGGGACGCTGATACAGGAGATGCAGTAGCACTTTAATTAGAGTAGGTCTCAGAGTCACTCTAATTAAAGCATCACCTCCCCACCCCCCCTGGAGCACATGTAAAAGTGCCTTTTAAGTTTAAGGAAAATCATTTTTAACTACTTAGGGGATTTGATAAACCATTTGCAGTGCCTTTCTTAAAGCAGAAAGCTCAGAAAAGACAGTGAGGGCTTTTCATCTGACAAAGGAGTGCAGAATCAGGCCTTCTCAAATCCTGGGTGACCCTTTGGTCATTGGTCTATAATGTCTTGTGGGTTCTGACGTGGGGGGAGATGGCATATGAGACAGCATATGTCAACTTGCATGTATAGCATAATAAACACCTCAAATGGGAGATGAAATGGGATGGAATGTACCAAATCCCAATCCCCGACCCCAGTTTTGCAAACTCTTTCCCACTTTCTCTCTATCTAGCTCTGTGCTAGCTGGAGAAGGGGTCAGAATGTGCCCACAAGTCTAGAATTGCATAGATACAATGACCACAGACACCCACGTTAAGGAATGTGCAAGGATTTCAGGTCCTTACTGCAGGAAAAAACAGTGACCACAACAAGCCAGTGAAGCAACCCTGAACCCAGTCTGCATGGGGAAGGAGGTAGAGTCCAACCCCCATGTTGCTCTTGGCCCGAAGCCCACTTATGCAGGTTTTGGAGGAGAGGCAGGAACTCGCTCAACATGAATATCAAACATTTCAGGCCATGGAACAAGGATTGCTAAAGTTTAGCTAAAGAAAATGCTCAGAGAATCGTTTCTGCCTAAGAAAAGGAGCTCTCCCAGCGTGGAGCCTGGTGTGTAAAGTTCCTGCTGATGCACGAACATAGAAGCAGAATGTCCTCACTGCTCCCGCAGTAGTATGTAAGGACATGGCTGAAGTCCAAAGGAGTTTGCTTTGTTATTGTCAATACAGTAACTTGATTCATGGCCGTTTTTGTTTCTCTCTTGACTTGTTGTTTGAAACATGTGCGAACTGGCCAACAGTTTGCTGTTGATACTGTGCAAGGATCATCAGAACAAAGTGCTGTCTCATGTCTTTTTCTACTCAGTTCCCTTCCAGAAAGCTTTTCAAATCTGATGTGTTTCCTCTGCCCACTCTCTCTGGAGACAACCGAGTTTCCAATGTCATTTACCTCCTCCGCGTACTTGGTCATCCATCTTCCCTCCAACCCCCAAATATCTGACTGTGCCTAATCTTATCCAATTACTCATAGGAAATTAGTAGGGATTTTATGATGAGGGTGTGAAGTTCTGCCTGATGTTTTAGATTTTTCTAAAGAGAAATGCTTTGTTAATAATTATGTCCAGATGAGATAATTATGTCCACCATACTGTCATGCTTCTCCCTGCCTTGTTTTAATGAATGTAGTAAACAGGAATGACCCCTTGACACTTGTGTACTCTGTGTTGCTCCTGATAAGTTTATTTTATCTCTAAACCTTTTCAAACAAGGTGCAGTCAGAGAGTCAGTCAAACAGTAATGGCAGTTCACTTCTTTTCTAGATGTTTTCAGTGTGACACACGTTACAACGAAATGAAAAAGACAGTTGTACAAGTCTTGTTTTTCAGAAAGGCCGAGGATCCACAACCCCAGTTAAAGTCAATGGGAGCTGGTTATATAAGCCAGAATCTGTCTTCCACTATAAAATGCCCATTTAGCCCCTTCAGGTCAGTAACATTACATCAGGATAACTAAGCATAGGATCTGGGTACCGCTGGGAGAGGTAGACGTCATCCTTGCAGTCTCACTGATCTAGGAAATATCTTAAACTTTTTAAAGAAATCTGTCTTCCATATTAATAATTGCTACTTTATCACCTTTCATCTGGGAATCTTGGAGTATGCTATAAACACAGAGCCCCAGGAATAGAGCCGTGTTGCTGTCAGAGAATAAGGCCCCACAAGTTTTGGTACACAGTTCTTTGCTTTAGCTAAGTGGTTTTCAACCTTTTTTTCATTTGTGGAATCCTAAAAAATTTCAACTGGAGGTTCAGACCCCTTTGGAAATTTTGAACGAAGATGTGGAGCTTCTACAGTTGTTTGAATTGTAAGTATGGGTATTCACATACCGTTGATGGATCATAGTCATTGTTTGCAGACCCCTTAGACATAGTCTGCGGACTCCGAGAGGTCCACAGATCACAGGTTGAAAACTGCTCCGTTAGCTACAGAACTAAGAGTAGAGTGAAGATGGATAAGTATTTAATCTCATGTTATCAAAATTTACTATCTTACTATGCACACTCTTGAACAGAAATGCTTATTCCTTATTCAGAAAGAGCGACAACCCTGCACATCCTCTTTTGTCACCATCCTCCAAATTAAAGTACCCTTCTCTACATATTTTATTTTAGATCAGGTATCTGTAAGAGCTTCAAAAAGTTCCAAACAAATAACAACATTTACGGTAGTGTTTGTACTACGTAGAGAATTTACAGTCTTGTGATTAAACTTGCGTCAGTGAGTAACATTTAAAAGTCAAGTTTAGGGATTTATAACTTGCTGAAAAAAATCACTTGGAGATGAAATTTGGCTTTTCATGAAACTGTGTGGGTGTTAGCTGATATCTTTACATTTTTTAGCTTTTGTGGGCTTTGAGTCATAACATTACTGAGCATATTTCTGCATTTAACATGCTTAGACTTTTATCTGTTGTCTTCACACCTGGGATATAAGGTAGCTGTGAACATTAATTCACACGACCTAAAAATAATTATATTTTTCTGTTCTTGGTTGGGAAATTGGTCAATTGGAGGCTGAATAATACAATAACAAAGCCCACATTGTGCCACATTGTTTTTTTTCCTTTCTCATGCAGGTGTCTGACAAACCTCATTACTCTGAGTAGGTATAAGGTTGCTTCCCTGCTGCACTAATTGATCATTAACATTCTGAAGTTCTTTGAGACTGTTTGATTGATTGAAGGGACAACATAAGTGCAAAAGATTGTTATTAATTTACTTTTATCTTGCACATACATTGTATAATTAAACAATCCCAGCTGCAAACTGAATGGCTGCAAGTCAGGTATCAAAGCAACATTTTTGCAGACAAGTAAGCTAATGCTAAGTAACTCATCCTTGGTTAAATAGTGAGTCAGTGGCAGCAACCTATATGGGCTCTTTGCCTCTCCTGACCCACTTTATGCTAGGTGCTGTATAAACATAGGAAAAAAGTGATTCCCATCTGGGGCTTATCCAGACATCCTGGGCGCAGACAGAAATGAAATTTGTTGCATGATAAACCCCTTGAAATCACTCTGAAGCTGTGCCCAAACAGATGAGCTTGGCTGCAGGGCCCTCTGATTGCGAGACAAATTAACCCTCATTGTATGAGGGTTCAAATGAAACTGCTTGTAAGTGGAGCCACTTAATTAATGTCTGTCTGCTCTGGTTGCAGCACAGTGAGCTGGAGCTGTTGTCTCTGGGTAGGGGTTGGGGGGGGGTAGGGG
>NW_017729032.1:22636630-22637713 GCF_001723915.1 Gavialis gangeticus | reverse complement strand
GGGGGGGGGGTAGGGGAGGGAAGTCCCTTGTGGGGTTTTCTCAGCCCTGCTGGAGTGGAGGGGCTGGTGATTGGAGCCCCTTACCTCTGGAGTGGAGGGGCATTGGATTGGACCCCGACTCTACCTGGGCTGAGAAAAGACCTCCCTTCCCTACCTGAATAAAAGACAGCAACCAAGCTGGCGGGGAGGGGAGCAGACTCTCTCCCTGGATCGGCTCCTCCACCCTCTGGATCCAACAGCTAATGTCTTTTGGATCAGAGGGATCTATCTAACTCACGGCAAGTTCTAGCCAGAAGCAGTTTTGTCATTCAGTGTTTTGCTCCTTAATTTTCTCTGTTCATTTGACATCAGGGCAGTAGATACCTGTGAAACTAAATGCAGATGATAGATTAGATAAGAATTTAATTAAAGCATCTTAAAAGGCTGACCAGGAGGAAGATGCATACTGTTACCTCAGTTATTATTCACATAAGCTATTTTCTGATGGGAGTGTAACATTTTGAACAGGAAAGGTTGTATCACAATATTATTGGGCTCAATGAGACATGGTGGAAATGAGAATTCTAACTGCAGCCAACCCGCTCTGTTGTTCTTACTCTGCTGGTTTCACCACATATGAAATCTCTGCAAAAAGTGTTAGTCCCAAAGAAGCACTCCCCAAGAGAGAGGGGGTTTTCCAAATGGCAGAGGAACCGCTGCTGCTTAGCCATATTAATCAGCTTGATTAATATGTACTGCACGTGAAGTAGTCTTTAGGATGAACATGTTGTTACAATAACAACCATTACAATTTTACTCACTTTATTCATGAGTATTCTTCATCTGTTTTGATTCTAAGCTTTGAGTGAAAGGCTTTGTATTAACCAGATATGAACCTGAATAGACACAGTCAAGGCAGACACCTCCAGACTTCTAAAAATCAGCTCTTTACCCCCCCCCCAACAAAAAATTATATCCCCCTTACTCTCCTGTGGGCTGAACCAGACCCCTGATTATGAATACCTTCAAACAGACCTCTATCCAGATCTAAACTTTTCAGTCCAAAGTAATTTTAATCAGTGATTAAAACCATTAGAAAAAAAG
>NW_017729032.1:22629941-22631630 GCF_001723915.1 Gavialis gangeticus | reverse complement strand
ATCAGCTCTTTACCCCCCCCCCAACAAAAAATTATATCCCCCTTACTCTCCTGTGGGCTGAACCAGACCCCTGATTATGAATACCTTCAAACAGACCTCTATCCAGATCTAAACTTTTCAGTCCAAAGTAATTTTAATCAGTGATTAAAACCATTAGAAAAAAAGCATCTCTGAAAACCCTGGAACGTTACAGAATGAATATGCAAACACGCATCTTTCTATGAAGCCTAACATGGCCTAGAGAAGACGTGAAGTGATATTTCAACTGTCTGTAGTCACCTCTGTGGTCGTTTTTGTTTGTTTGCTTTTCTTTCGTTTTATTTTATTTACAGCTGGATGCTATTTATGGGTAAGTCATTAGATTCAGCAGTGGAGCTAGGAGTTTCACTTGGATCTCCCTCTGCCCAAGTGGGATGGAGTTTAAGGGCTTATACGTGTACAATTGCACGGAAGTGCTGCGTGCAGGATGCTGCAGAACAAGGCCACAGTTGCTTTGAGAACCACTTGAAGGACAAAACTGCTCTGGCATATGCATGTAAGGCTCTCGAATTCCTATTTGAGAAGCAGAACTGAGCCTACAAAGAGGTTAAAAAATACCTAAACTTTGTGTTGTATGAATACAGAAAAGCTTGATCTTGACTAAATGTGGATCTCATGGGAAGTTTTATACGAATGCCAAGAGCTGAATTTGGTTTTTTTGTTTTCCTTTTCACCATGGAAATTCCCTGTTTATATGGTAGCTCCATGACTTTGGGTCAAATTTCCAGAGATGAATACCAACCCCTGGACAGACTTGTATTTTCATTGTTTTGTTTCATTTGCTTTCAATCCACTAACATATGTGCAACTGTTGAATTGGAACAGCCAAAATTCTTGATATCAACAGAAGGCTATTTAACTGGATTTTTTTTTTAACTGAAGTTGCATCATATAAATTTAACTCTTTAGGTTTAGAGCTGAGTTAAAAGCAGGTTCAAGACAGAGGTAGGTGATGGTGTTCAATTTCTCTTTGGTACACTTACCTGTTTCGGACTTGTTTGAAACTTCATTCAGTTTTGGTGAAGTTTGGCCCGAGGCACAGGTGACTGGTAGGAGGGGAGCATGTGCCCCCTCTGAGACTGGCCTCCAACTTGGCTCTGCTCAGGACGGGGCAATTTTTTTGTCACATGGCCGGGCTTGTTGGGGGTGGGGCACTAAGCTGCAGCGCAGAAATGTATAGGAGTGGATATGGGGCTTTTGGCCTGCCCCAAGGCCCACCCACAAATTGTGCCCCCCCCGACTCAGGAGGCACCAGTCACCCCTGGTCTGAGGAGCGTGACTTCCTAAGTTTTGCCTCAAGTTTCAGGTTTATCCAAAGTACAAAAAAACATTAAACTAACATTGCCAGCATGTACCATTCCTGTTCCCCCATCATGCTGCCTGACAGTTTAGGTTTTCACTGCAAAAAGTTTTTTTTAATTATGGGAATGAATGGTCTCCTTCTAAGAAAACTGCACAGAACATTTAGGGCAAAATTCAGAATTGGTATACTTTTATATCCACCTGTGAAAACAGATTTTGGCATGTGTCAGGTTTCTAGTTGGCAATGATTGTTCTTAAAATGCTAAAATATCATGCTAAGTAAAATAAGCTTCCATTGACCCATACTGGAAGCCTGAAGTTGAAAATAATACCATTCAAGGAGTCTCT
>NW_017729032.1:22624259-22624941 GCF_001723915.1 Gavialis gangeticus | reverse complement strand
ATTCAAGAGACCCATACTGGAAGCCTGAAGTTGAAAATAATACCATTCAAGGAGTCTCTCAGAAGGAACAGGACTTTCATGAGAACTGGCAGCTGAGAATGAGGATTGCTCCAGAGGAGGGGATTTGAAAGAGTTCAAGGAAGCCTGCTTCTTATGAATGAGGAGGGCTTCAAGAACAGCTGTTGGAGGAAGAACAGGTTCAAAGGAGCCTGCATCTGGAAAAAAAACTGCTTAGAGATTAGGCAAATAGAGAGGCTGGTTAAGCCAGCATCATTAATAAGGTTGTTAATTGTTTAACCTCAGAGGGGACTGCAAAGAAACCTGCACTGTACTTTCAGTGGAGGGAAGAGCATTCATAGAGGCTTGAAGTCCGCTGTGTCTATGTCTGTATTCGATGTTGCTGCTGCATTAAAGATAATAGAGATGCTGCCAGTGACTCCTTCCTATAACTATGGTCTCTGATACTGTACTAATGACAGGGCTAGATTCTGTCAGATTTTTCCCCAACATGCTGCTTCAGCTCCAGCTGGACCACCCTGCCCTCCTCCCCGCTCCCCTAAAAATACAGTCATCAGGGTCTGTTAATACATGTATTGGACCCCGTGTGCTTCCAAGCCAGGCACTGCCTTTTATCTTAGCATGTGTAGCACATGCCCAGGTGCACACTGAGACACTTCATTGT
>NW_017729032.1:22618988-22619259 GCF_001723915.1 Gavialis gangeticus | reverse complement strand
TGTAGCACATCCCCAGGTGCACACTGAGACACTTCATTGTGACATTAGTTTCTGTGGTCCAATTGTTCTGGGTCCCAAAACCAGTTTTAAGACTTCCCAAATCTCCCCAGCCACTTCGAATTGTAGATTCATGGAAAAAGTAGGGCAGGAAGGGACCTCAGGAGGTCATCTAGTTCAGCCTGCTGCCCAAGACGGGATCATCCCTGACTAAACCATCTCAGTCAAAAGGCCGTGTAACCTGCTCTTGAAAATGTCCGGGAATGGAGATTGC
>NW_017729032.1:22612016-22613988 GCF_001723915.1 Gavialis gangeticus | reverse complement strand
AAGGCTGTGTAACCTGCTCTTGAAAATGTCCGGGAATGGAGATTGCACATTTTCTATGGGTATTCGGTTCCAGTGCTTATCCACCCTTAGAATGAAACACTTTTTTGTAATATCCAACTGAAATTTCCCTTCCTGCGATTTAAAATCATTTCTCCTTACCCTGTCCCCTGTGGCCACAAGGAATAGCCTTATCCCCATCTTTTCTTGTAATCGTCCTTCAGCTATTTGAAGACTATTATCCAATCTCCCCTCAGTCTTCTCTTCTCCAGATCGAATAATCCCAGTTCTTTCAGCCTTTCTTCATAAGCCGTGTCTCCCAGACCTCTAATCGTTTTGGTTGTTCTACACTGGACTTTTTTATAATTGATCCATACCTTTCTTGTTCTATGGGGCCCAAAACTTATGCATGTCCCCCTTCTGAGGACCCGTTAGTTTAGAGTTTAGCTGTTCAGGGACATGTGGCGAATAAAGGACACAGGCTTGGCAAAGGAATTTCTTAAACACGCACACTGTACCCTTAGGATGGATCTATGAAAAACATTAAATGTCTGAATGCAGAAAAATGCTTTGATGACCCTGTTTCAGATGTAAAATGGAGGTCCTAATCTACACACTGAAGGCTGCGTTCCTAAATTCTATTCATGGGGAAAAGGATCCATAAGTTGACAGATGCACATTCTCCAATCTATCCTTCTAATCTGTTATTCTCTTTTCTGTATTCTGGAAAGAATAGAGGGAAAGAAAGGCACCTGCCACAAAGAACTTTGTTTGTTTTTAAGAAATTGTAATGAATGCAACAGGTAGTATTTAGCCCCATTAGCTCATCATTACTCAGTGCCACTGGATCAGCAGAGCTGCCTTTCACATTGTTCTAGACAGCATTCAAAGTTTGTCAGACAAAATGGCTGAATGTGTATGTATTGTTGTGTGTGCATGTCTATCGTATGAGGAAACTGTTGTCAATCACAGCAGAAGAATGGTAAGTTCAGATAGTTTTAACTCAGGTGCACTGAAGTGGAAGAAGCTATCTTGGCTTGAATATTAAATGTGCTACTTAGTGAAACATTTACCCTTTGGTTGGTGCCTAGAATTTTAAGAAGGAAGGTATCAATATTTGCCACCCACTTATTACATCCAGTCTGAACTATGCTGGGGATGCGTAATGAAAAACTGCTGTGACATCTGCAAGTAGACTGTGATAACACTGCCCAAGTCAATGCCTGTGTTTTGAACATAACAAGTGTCAGCATAAAAACTCTATCAAGGGCTTTTAATGAGGATGGAAATATATAAAAGAAGCCACCTTCTTTCTTCCATCAGGTGATTAAATAGTGTGGTAAAAAATACATTATTCTTCTTGAAAATACATCCTGCAAACAATAGTTTGGTGTTGGGTTTTTTGCTTTGTTTTGTTTTTTTCAGGTGATGCACTACTAATCATGATGAAAAGGTAGATGCTTAAGAGGGAAGAGAAGGGTCCTTTGTAGAAATTAATGGATATGAGGATTTAAGAGTAGGTTGACAATCTGTACCCAGAACATTTTCTCGGGCTTTTTTTTTTTCTCTGCCTCTTTCATATTACTCATGTCTTTGCTCTTGGGACATAAGAGCCGTGTTTCTCTTTGTCACAAGCAAAACAATGTACATTACTTTATTAGATGATACTGCATGAACTTTCCATTTTATTCAATAAGCTTTTACAAAGTAGGGTAATTTCAGATGCACAGAATAATGCTTTGTTACAGTACAGAAACACCATCATACACAATACCATGAGTTAGAGACTAGTACAAGCACTCATAATGGAAAGATGGGCAAACGGATTGCTGCCCATGGGAGGTGGCAACTGTTGCAGCATAGTGCAGTGCAGAGTGCGGCTCCCACAGGGCAGCACAACTGGAGTGGAGCCTGGGGGGGGCGTTATGTGCGAGCTACCTGCTGCAGGCTTGAGTTGGGGGGGGGGGGGGGCCCC
>NW_017729032.1:22610400-22611713 GCF_001723915.1 Gavialis gangeticus | reverse complement strand
GGCTCCCTACCACTGCTCACACTCCTGATGGAAGCAGGGGGGACCCATGCCCCACAGATCTGTGTGCAGGGCAGGGGCGGGATACCCGCTGCAAGCTGAGGGCTCCCTGCCCTGCTGCTGCCCCCTGGCAGCTGAGCAGGCAGGCCATAGCATGGCAGAGCAGAGCAGGGCTGGGTGGGGAAGCTCCTTGCTGCTGTGAGCTCTGCGCTATCCTGGCAACACATCCCCTGCCCAGCCTGTGGCAGAGAGGGGCACAACCCTGCACCACTGCCTCTGCTGCTGCTGGGCGGGCAGGAGGTGCCTCACCAGGGTGATGTGGAGCTCACAGCAGCAAGGAGCTTTCCTGCCTGGCCCCGCTGTGCCCTGTTGCACCGTGTCCTACCCACTGGACTGCGGAGGGCAGCAGGGCAGGGAGCCTGAGCCCGCTCCTGCTCCACGCACAGATATGGGGCACATGGGTCCCCGGGAGTGCACGTAGCAGCAGAGAACTGGCTCCACCACCAGACAAGCTATCCGCAATCATGTCCCACTCCCTGCCATGGCCCTGCGGCCATGTATTCTGGCCCTGGGCCCCAAGCCCCATGCATTGCCCAGCTGGGCAGCAGCTCCAGCCCTGCCCAACTCATTTCCTCCCTCCCTATGGGAACCTCAATCCCCACTCCCCCCTGCCAGACTTACCTGCGGGAGCTGCTCTCCAGGCTGCCTGGCAGCTGTGTGCATGTATGTGCATGTGGTGCCCCCTGCCTGATCCCCCTCCTCCCGCTCTCCCCAGCCCCTTGCAAGCTGGAACTCTGTCAGCCAGCCAAGAGGTATTTGCAAAAGAGTAAAATCCATGTGTTTCTCCATTAAAATGAAAATTCCACATTTTTCTCAAGTGAAAGGGGAAATCTGTTTTTTTCTGCTTTTCCTTGGGAAATGGAAAATCTGGATCCCTGCTCATAATGAAGCACACATTCCTCACATTTATATATTAATGATTTTTAGTCCATAAAGTGTGACTGAAATTGCTGTTTGCATGTTGCTAGGACTGCTATGATCATGGTAAAACAGAAGTTTTTATTTTGAAACTTGATTACCTTAGTCTTCAGGTGCCAGGGAGATCCTTGTTGCTTTCTCTTCTGCAGCTGGGAAAATACACACTTCCAGACACCTTGATCTGTCTGCTGCTGTCATAAGATACACAATTGCATGCCCCCACACCGATAGGGATAACCCTACTCCCCTAGTGGGATGACTTCTCTGGGGTTATTAGCTCTGGCCCTCCCGCAGGTTTATCATATACAGGAATATGATCTGGCCTGAAATTATTTTTC
>NW_017729032.1:22595650-22605400 GCF_001723915.1 Gavialis gangeticus | reverse complement strand
TGGCTCTCCCGCAGGTTTATCATATACAGGAATATGATCTGGCCTGAAATTATTTTTCAGGATAACATCTAATAAAATTCAGGTGTGTGCCTAGCAGGAGTTATATCAGAGGAACCCATGCTTGATTGTACTACCATATAATACAGCACTATCTCTTTAATACTGTAATGGTATGACTGCAGGAACAAGAACTGTAAAAACGGGACTCTCAACAGTCGAATTTGCAATGCTTAGGGTTGAATGATTGTTTTACTCTCTTTCGCATGATATGATTCATCATCCGTTCTGTAGCCCTGCTTTTTAAAACATATCTTCCCGAGAGTTGTTAGAATTACAGCCTGTGTCATCTCAGGGGATAAAATAAATTGATATATACCAGCCGCATCTACACGTGCCCCTGACTGTGCAGTACCTGGTACTCATTGCTACTGCGCAATTGTAGCAGCGTCATGGTTAGTGCCCACCAACCAGGGCCGTCCCTGTGGAGGGCGAATTGGGGTGACCGCCTCAGTCCCCATGCTTTGGGGGGCCCCACGGAGCTGGGCAGAGCAGTGGTGGAGTGGAGCTGGGCAGAGTGGTGGCTCTGCATCCAGCCGCTTGCTACCCCGCCATCACTGCCTCCCAGCAGCAGCTTCTTCAGCTCTGGGGCCTGTGGGATCAGAGCAGGGGTGGGGCCTCGCATGGGCTGATTTGCCCCGGGCCCCGCACCCTGCTTGGGTCAGCTCTGCCACCAACGCTATGTTGCTACAGCAATGAGCTACATCAGCGTAGCTCATTGCTACGGTGACGAAGCATCTCATGTAGACACACGTACCTAGTAATAATTTACTTTTACACTGACTTAATGACTTTTTAATGAATTATTTTCATGTATATACAATGAAACAATTACAAGAGATGCTACACATTCAGTAGCTCCAATATGTGAAGTAAATTTATTAAACTGAGAAAGAGGGTTCTTCTGAGGAAGAAGGAGATTCAATACAGTTTATAAATAGTTTATATATAGCTCAGATAAACTATTGAAACACTTTTTAAAAGTACTCAAGTGACTTGAGAGCCTTATTCAATCATGTATTCAAACATTACTTAGAAGCTGAAATCTCATTGATTTAGTGACACCTAAACGCAAACGAAGCAGATTAACAAAGGTATTTAGATACCTGAAAACAGTGTAACCAACGTTGACAGTGCTTGTGGCCAGCTAATTACCCTGCCAACAGATAATGCCAATTAGTCTGCCTGAGAAGCTAAATAAATCAAGTATAGCAAGCAGCCTGCCTGGAGCAGCACTGCATGCCTGAATGTGCTGATGCTACACAGATAATAGCATTAGACTTGACCAAAGCTACAGATAGATGCCTAAATGAACTGGCAAAAGTTTTTTAGAAAAAAAATTCCTATTGAGTTTAGTGGGAATTATGTACCTAACCTTCTTGGGCACTCTTGCAAATCCCCAATCCCATGGAAATCAGGTAGCCTTTTGCACTTAATCTGTTTAGATGCTTAGTAAATCCCAGTATTTTAGGCTCCTAAATACCTTTGTAAATCTGGCCCTAAGTCTCTCTTAAAAATGGAATTTAGGCTCTTAGGTCAATTAAAGTAAAATTTCCAAAAGCCTCTTTCATCACATGGAGTTTCCATACACACAGCCTGATTCTAATGGCTCATTGGTAAATCAAGAGAATACATCAGGGGATAGTCACCAGAACACCTAATATGGATTGCTAATCTTTTTGCAAAGCTTGAATAAGGGGCCAAGTGATTAAATATTAGGAGGGACTTTTCCTCAATTCATCTGGGTTTTGATGAATGTGCGTTCCTTTGAGGAGGTGAATACTACCGTATTTACTCAAGTCTAAGATGAGGGTTTTTTCCCGATTCGCCACGGGGGCAAACCCCTTGTCTTAGATTTGCATACAAGGTGTGTGTGGTGGGGAGGGGAGATGCTGTGGCTCTGATTCTGGCCTTGAGCATAGGTCGGTACCAGAAACAGACCTCCAACACCTTCCTGCCCCCCCTCCCCTGCTTGCCCTCTGCAGCTTCTGCCCCCTACTACCTCCTTGCCCTCTAACTGTCAGGTGTATCTTGGCCCTGGCTTAGGCTGGATTCCCTCCTGGGCTTGGAGCACAGGGAAATTCCAGCCCCTACCCGGCCACTACTGTATTGCCCAGCAAGGGCTGTGCTTCCACATGCTGTGCTCGTGGAAGGCAACACAGCCTGAGCAACAGGAAGGGGAAGGGGAAGGGGAAGGGGAAGGGAAGAGTCTGCAGGAAGTTGGAGAGGGGGGTTTCAGGGGAGGTGTGCTGGTGAGGTGGGGCCAGGAAGGCTTCAAGGGTAAGAAGTGGGGAGCAGAGGACAAAGGGACCATCTGGCCCACCCCAGCCATTGCTTTCCCTGCAGTAGCAGTGAGGGGAGGGGGGCAAACTTAAGACAACCCTCCAATAATCAGATGCTATACCTGGAAAATTAGAACAAATTTATCAATTTTCCATGTATAGAACGTAATTATTGGGGGGTCATCTTACACTCAGGGTCATCTTAGATTTGAATAGATACAGTAGTATTTTTCTTTACATTATTGAAATTTCACATTGCCTGGAAAAATCATGGCCTTACTGTGTAAGATATTGGTCAGTGCTGCGTTCATTAAAACACCCACCACAGATTTATCTTTTGTGTGTACTGGGAGCAAAAGTGTTCCTGGGAGTCTAGAAGAAGGGTGCCAGAAATGTAGCTGTACTTCTGAGTGTAGTACTAAGGCAGCATTCTTTATTCATCTGTACACCAAGAAGCTGGAAAGCACATGAAACTGGAAGTACTCAGATTTTCCCATCTGTGCACATGTGCTTAGCTGGTGTTAAATTATCAGTGTAAGGGCCTAATGGCTTCATAATATACAGAGAGAGAGGGAGATTCCCACAGACTTTTTTTTTTTAATTGAAGCCAGCTGAGTAAATTCATAGACAGTTGTAACAGGACAAGTGAAATGTATACCCACATTCCTTGGGAATACAAATGCCTTTAACACATACAGTATTTTATGTGAAATTTATTCTAGAAGACACCATAACTATATAATTTTTTCATCACTATGTTTTAAAACTATCACTTTCAAATGAAATAAGGTGACATAAAAAAGACAAAACACCTGATATTCCTCTCCCAGATTTAAGAACAAAAAAAGGGGTTAACTTCTGACTTATTCTGGGTCTCTCTTCAGATTTATTACTAATTACAGAATGACTTTAAAATGTAGCTCCAGTTTAAACTACTGTGAGTGAAAACCAGCTGGAATTACTCAATTTAGGTTCAAATCTAATAACATCTTGCAGTTATGCTCTCTTTAGTCTCAAATATCCTTTCAATTAGATTATGTTAAATAAAAATAAAATATTTTCTTATTTGGCAATGAAGACTGGTAGGGAATAGTGTAGGCAGACCTCTGATGCTGTGAATACTTCTCCGTGCTGATCTCCCGTGTTACATCAGCTCTGCTTAGCTTTGTTCTTCTGACTTGAGGAGGATGGTCTTGTGGGTAAGGCAGTAGACCAGCAGTTCCCAATCTGTGGTACGCATACCACCAATGGTACACAGACAACCTGTCAGTAGTACTCATTAACAGATTTATTGTAGTTACCTTATATGACAAAATTTGCTGGTGGTACTTAAGGTTGAACTGAAACATTTGCTGGTGGTACTTAAGGTTGTATCGGTTTAAATTGGTGGCGCACAATCTGTCAGAGTTTAGGAACCGCAGCATTAGGCTGTAACTCAGGAGATTAAGGGTCAGTTTCTGGCCCTGCCACAGACTCTTAGTGTGATCAGTCTGCTGGGGATGTAAACTGCTAAAGCTCCCTGTTGTTGTAGCTCTTGTTTTTAGTTCTGGAGGTCTCCAGATCAGTTCCCCATGTGTTGGTCAGGATGGTGGTTGTCACACTATTATCTAATGGTTTATACCAATCAGGGTGCTGTGAGATCCTTTCAAGGGTGCAGTGTGGTGTCATGCAATGCTGACAGTCTGAGATGTAAAAACATACTTCACAAGATACATCCAGAGGCCACGTCCAGATGTGCAGGAGCATGTGCTTGCAGCAGTAAAAATAGTAGCAGCACAAATTTGTGCCACTTTTTGCTGCAGCGCACACCCCTGCATGTGCACTTTGGGGAGGAACAAATTGTCCCACTTTGGGCAAACTGCCCTTGCCCAGCTCCTCCTGGCTCTCAGCATGCTGGAGGAGCCAGGATACAACTATACATGTGGAAATGCTTTGGCTGGCAGCCAAAGTGTCTCCTTGGAAGACTGAGCCTCCAAGTCTTCTGGCACATGTTCCTGTTGCACATGCCATGTTGCTTTTTTTCCTGGTGCTTTTTTTTTGTTACCGGGATTTCCCAGTAGCACATTTTGGCCCCACACTGCAAATTTGCAGCACAGGACACATTTTAACATTGCCCACGTGTGGTTTGTGGCGTCTCAAAGAGATTTGCAGCTCCACAAATGGCACATGTTTGCATGTCTGGACATGGCCAAAGATTTCAAATCGGAATCGTTAGTAAAAAAACATTATGACCAGTGGTTGTGGTCTTTCTAAGTTCTTTGCAATAGAAGAATTGCTCTAGTATTTTTCAATAGTTAAAAAATGAGTGACAGGTAAGAGCTGGCATTTTCCTAGGGGTGCCTTGAGCCCAATGATGGGTACTTTTATTATGAAAAGGTTGAGAACCACTGGGCTATAAATTAATGCTTTCTGTTCTTTGTCTTCTGCCTTTTACTTAGCCCTGTGAAAATCTGGGAGCCAGACCTCAGTTTTTGAAGCACTGGAGTAATTTTGGTTTTAGAGTAATACAGTTCTTAAAGACTGTATTTCAGGTTCCCCCTTTGTAAAACTGGGGAAATCGGCCAAATCTGAAATTAATGAGAGCCTCTGCAGTGCCTTCAATGAGCCCTGCATCAGGCCCAGTACTGCTCATTACACAGAAGCATTGTAAAGATAAGGTCAGTGATGTTTGTGAAGAACTCAAATAAGTACAGAAGGGCTGGCATACGCAGATAGAGGCTGAGTAAGAATTAATGATGTGTGGAGTAAAATAACTGGGATCCTCCTTTGAATAGATACTACCTACTTTGCAGTTTTCTTGTGAGCTGGACAAAGGTTTACTCCAGCTGAGGTTTACTCCAGCTGAGATGAGACTTTAGGTCATGCATATGACTCTGAAGTCATATGCATGACCTAAACCAAGACGTGATTCCAGGTTTTTTAGAAGTGAACCGTTTATACATCCATTTTGAAATAATGCTGTACTAGTAATTTATTCATCTGATGCGATAAATATTAAGGGAAATTTAGTATTGTAGGATCCGCTTGAGCTGTAGATGTATCAAAGGCTGAGATTTAGTCACGGAAACTGTGAATTAGCTTTTTGATGCTCATGATGCACCTTGCCACTCAGGGAGCAGAGTACTTAGGATCAGAGTATAAACTAGAGCTGCTGGCCTACGAGAAAATGAAGACAATGGCACTCCACCAGAAAACTCTGCTGAGGAAGAGTTCCCTAGTAGGGCAGTGTAGTGAGGAAGGTTTTTGTTGGCCTATAGAAAAGCAGCGGTACATTAGGCTTCCATATTACACCTCCCAGAAGTCAGTGCTCATCTTATTTTTGCATCCTTTCACACTGTGTTAATCTTTCCCATATGGTTTTTGCCTTTACGACCTATTCCCGTCTGGTGCTGATCTTCGCTTTAACATGCCATGAAGGAGTTCAACACTAGACTGGTTGGAAAAGAATGATGAAACATTTCCTAATGTCCTCATTTGCATATTATTTGAAGTAGTACCGAGCCAGTTTGATGTTGATAACGTTCTGATAGGACCAAGGCAGCCTGCCTGCCTGGGTTCCTGCTGTGTCACCCACTCAGCAATTCAGCATCCTACCAAACAGACAGCTACTTAGGCAGGGACTCGCAGCTACTAGGGTGCATGGCTCCAGGCCAGCACCAGGTGGACTGCTTCAGAGCTAAGGCTGCACCCCTTCTCGTGGAAAAAATGGTATTTTCTTGGCTTTCCATCTAAATGAGAATGAAGCCAATTTTCAGAACACCCCTCAAAATAATTACAGGTCTCCCCTCCGCTCTAATCAGTACTGCCTGCCCACAAGGCGGGGCCTTTACTCTGCATTTCAGTGACAGCAGGATCCCAGCCCCCACCCTTTGCAACAGGGAACGCAGGATCCATTGGGCACCACTCCCTCGCTGCTCAGTGCCACAGGCTTTTACAATGTTGTAACAACAACAGGAATCCCATTTACAGTTGGAAGTGGCTGACTATATTTCCCCAGCACTCAATTGGACAAGACGGTGAAAGTGGGGAGCCTGGGGTGGGATGCTGCACTTCTTTCCCCCTAGATCAATCTGTCCCCTCACTTAATCCTCCCCCTCAATTTTTGCCAGTCTCATAACTCCTCCTGCTGCTTTTCTTATTTCTGTCCCTGCTTAGAAAAGCAGCTCCCAGAGGAGCCTTCTTGCTCCTCCTGTGAAAATGAGAACGGCGGCTACTGGACTACTATCTTTGCTCCCTTGAAAAAACAAAAGCTGTGGGGCTTGGAGCCATCCCCCCTCTCTTCCCTTCCTACAGGAGCATTGGCCTTTCATAGAGGTCCCTTGCCTGATGATGCATAAGTGGGAAAGAAAAGTGCAGCATTTCAGAGCAATTGTAAATCTGGGACCTAATTGTCCTTGTATCTGGGTTTAAAAGACTTACGCCATATGGGATTACCTGGACAGTCCCTCCAGAGGGAGATATCCAGTCACCCAAACCCTGAACATTATGAACAGTGTTTATAGTGAGGACTGAAATATTTTTTGAATGGTGTCCCCTCACTTCTTGTTCAGCGATAAGAATTGAGAAAGTCACAGGGATGGTTGTACTGGCTGTGCGCTGGGTTTCCAGCACAGCTCTGTCAGTACAACTCAGTCCTGATCAGCAACTCCCAGGAGCAAAATCTGTCATTTTATGCTTTGTTTTCTAACCATGAAAAATATTTACTAGGGACTGAGTAGAAGTTGCCGAATTAACCCATTGTTTCGCCTGCTATTGAGATAGTTAAGAGGATTTCCTAGTACACAAAAGCAGACCAGTCATAACACACTCGAAGCACATAAAAATAAAAACTTATCTGAGTGCTGGAAGATGAGCCGCGATCCTAATGCAGTCAATGCTGGCTCAGTAACAGGGTCATTGGGTTGCACAGCCTGTTTTTGTTTCCAAAATGAAATATTCCAAAATACTAATGACATGGAATTCTTTAAGCCCCAGTTATTTGTCATGCTGAAAATGTACAAGCAAGAAATACAGCAGCTTCACAAAGTTCACAGATTGCTAACCTCCCACCAAGTTTTACTTGAGACACCATAAAAATGGATTCTCAAGGTTATTGGCATGTGAACAGTAAACAGCACAGGAATGCAAGGTTTTGGGTGGAAGATACAGCTAAAGCATTTGCCAGCAAGGCCTTGGAGGAGGTTAGGTTTGAAACTTTACAAAGATAAGCAGCCGCAGCAGCATTTATATTTACAAGTAGCTACCAACCCACTTTCTTCTCCCCAGATTCTCCTTTGGGGATGAAACAGTTTAGTAAAGACAAGAAATAGGAGCTAGATTGACACTCTTCAAAAGATATGTCTAAGGGTACTCCTATGATATTTGGATCTGATCTTTAGCTGGTATCAATCAGAATAGCTCCACTTACATCAGTGGATATCCTTCCTTTTTTTCCTAAAGCTTCTTTATAGAGAAGTGTGGCGTATATGGATGACGGTATACATATACTTTGTATGTCAAAATCCCTTTAAAGATGCAGCTTCAACTTTTCTTTCTCTCTCTCTTTCTCTCTTTGTGACATGTTTGTTCTGAGATCACCTTCCAGGCATCTTATATTAAAGTATATGTGACAAGCAACAGATCCACTTTCATGCAGCTGTGCCATATGTTAGTTTTCATACTAATACACTGTTACAGTTCTACTGAGTTCAGTTATCTAGAGATCAGATTCACCACATGTTCATTGTGTTCTTTGGCTACCAGGTCAAGAGCGATAGGAAGAGCTGAAGCTTGTATGTTAAGAATTCCTACTGACTCCATGAAACATGCTCTTCATATTTAGGAAATTAAGAGAACCATTTTTCCAGCTTCCCTTTATGTTTTTTGTCAGAGAGTCTGACCACTTCATCAAGATTTAAGACTAAACATACTGTTATTCTATGAGATAGAGTCACTGTCCACCACCAGGAGATAATTTAATGTTATTTGATACACAACCTTACTTTGTGCACCTCTACTGTTCTTCATGCAGAAATCATCGTCTAACTCATTCTGCTGTCAAGAGAAAATTTGAGCCACTGACAGAGCAAAGACAGCAACCACAAGTAATAATTAAGGGGCCCACTCACTGTTGTGCCAACTAACAGTGAGATAAATGGAAATCTGGGGTAGATTCAGACCTAGCTCACAGGAGGGCAAGGGCCAAATCCTGCTTACAATTTTAGGCATGCTGTTCCCACTGACTTCAGAGGAGCCTGTGAATACCTATGACAGCTCAAAATTATAATGTTATGTAATGTTAGCGCAGCGATTCTCAATCGAGATTCTGTGGCACCCTGGGGTATCTTGAGATCCTTTCAAGGGAGCTGCGGGTTGCAATACAATGCTGTCACTGTTGATATGCAGACATGATTCACAAGATAAACCAAGAATTTTTAATAGAAATCCATACTGTTAAAACCAGTCTGACCCGCTGTGGACTTCAATGCGTTCTGTGCAACAAGAGAATTGCTCCTTTATTTTTCTGTAGTCACAAACACAAGCAAAAACTAGGAGCTGGCATTTTCTAAAGGGTGCCTTGAGTCTAAAAACGCGGAGAACCACGGGGCGTCTATGCACGTGCTCTGGGCTGGAGGGAGAGGGGGGTTGCTTTAATTAGAGCAGCTCTTGGCGCTGATCTAATTAAAGCATCCGCAGTGTCACGTGTATTCAGCGTCCCACACTTCAAAATGGTGGCGGGGCACTTTAATTAAAGTTCATTTGTCTTTGCAGGACAGAGGAAGAAAATCTCAATCTTCAATCATATTCTATAGTACAGTTCCTAGTCTTTGTCAAGGATGAAATTCTGGCCCTGGGGACCACAAGCTCTTCAGTCTTTCACCAGTTGCCAGAGTCCCTCTTGTAGCCACAGGTTCTGCTTCCACTCTTTGACCTTGGATTACGCACAATGTCTTGCGTCTTCCCTCAGTAATAACCAATGGCTCTCCCACTAGACTGAGTTAGACCCAAATTCTGGTTCTCTTGAATCCA
Organism: Gavialis gangeticus; assembly: GCF_001723915.1. Taxonomy (NCBI): domain Eukaryota; kingdom Metazoa; phylum Chordata; order Crocodylia; family Gavialidae; genus Gavialis; species Gavialis gangeticus. Next base: position 22,596,053 of record NW_017729032.1, on the reverse strand, counting down.
GAAGGAGGTTTGCAGTTGTCTTCACAAGGAACAGGGTTTAGCCTTTGAAAAAGAAGCACCTCTCCCTAGAACTGACTTTGTTTACTAGCTGATAGACAAATGCAGTGTGTTTTTCTTCATACCTTTTCTTATCTTTGCAGTTATCAGGAGACAACATGCACCTTCTTCTCACATGTTGCTGGTAGCTTGAGCCTTATAAAGAAGAACATTGGCATCTCTCTGCCCAGGTTACTTCTGGGTACCTTGACACAATGCACATTTGCACAGGAGAAAATACATGTAATTCATAACCTAAATATTTGAGAATATCACCTTTGTCTCTAACATTAGTGCATGTAATAAACTTTTCTAAGATCTTCCCCAGGATAGAAGTCAGGCTGATGGGCCTATAGTTAGCTGGATC
>NW_017729032.1:22570404-22590650 GCF_001723915.1 Gavialis gangeticus | reverse complement strand
TCTCTAACATTAGTGCATGTAATAAACTTTGAGTTCTTAACCTTTTCTGAAAATGTTACCAAGGCCTGAGTCCTGAGGCTGGTTTCTAGTTACTCATTAGTAGATCTGACCTTTCTTATCCATACAGACAACGGATGGAGGGCTATACAGCTTTCAGTATTATTAAATTGAATTTGGGTAAAATTCTTCCTCTCTCTCTCTCAGTGACATCTGAGCATTAAAGTTATTAGCTGTCTCTCTTGACAATTTTTAAAATCATGGACTTGAGGTATATTTTGAACACCGGATTTTGAGGATTCCCAGGTATTTGTTTGATTTCACATCTTCTGTCCATTCTGTATTAGCTTCTTGTCACCATCGTATTTGAATGTATTAAGTCAGGCAGCACCAGGCCAGTCTAGGACCCACGCTGCACCTGACACCAGCCCCGTAGCAACCAGTTAGGTGCCACATGCAGCATGGGTCTCAACCTGGCTGGATCAGATGCTGTGCGTGGCATATATCCTGGAGTGGGCAGGGAGCCACTGTGTGAGGTGCACATCCTGGCTTGTACACATAGGTGCAGTCTGGTGCATGCTGTGTGTGGGTCCCCTCTGAACCCAGAGACAGCAGTGGGAGCTGGGTAATGCAACTCTGTAGACCAAACCTGGCCCACAGGCCCTGTCTTTGAAATCCTTGCAGTAAGTGATAGGACTAATAATCTGTCACATGTTGTTTCTTTCATCCTCATTGCTCCGAGAAAAAACATATGGAATAGAAGGTGATCACATTTCTGATGGTTCTTAATTTCTGGGGGTATTTATTCCACAGTCTTGTACTGGGCCACCAGGAAGTTCTTCTGCACATAGGAGCTCTCTCTTGCTCCTTGTTCCATGTAAGAGCAGCAAAGTAGTGAAAGGCTTAATTTTCACCCCAAGGCCTGTATCATGTGTAAAACTGTTCCGTGAAGTAGTACAAACAATGTCTACACTGCTGAAGAGTGTTGTTTATCAAACTTTTGATCTAATGATTACTCATTTGGTGTCACCTTTAAGGGAGTAGACAGTCAAAATATTTGCCACTCAAAATTCACATCGATAAGTCATGCTGTTATTATACCTGTTTAAGCTAACACCATTGATTTCAAGAAATGATTATGTACGGAAAGTTTCCAAAGCCCAATAGAAACCCTTTTGGGAATCTGCTTTAGCTTCATGACAGGTGTAATAAATGCACAAGACATAAGGGGAAGCGATGTAGGTTGGTTATCAAGGCTCCCCAGGGTTGTCCATCTTGGCCTGTAAGCAGCAAACCAACATCTTCTCCACTGCGAGTATAATATCCCCCCTTTTTAAGATATTGAGACTAAAAGCACTGGCTTGGAACTAACCCTGTTGCCTGGCTTGTTGGAGCCTCCTGCTAGGGTCATTGATTTGGGCTATGGTACGAATAGGCATCAACTCAAGGGGAGCCAAAAAGCCCATACTTCCTACGATAGCTAAGGCCAAGATCTACATATGTAAGTAGATGCCTGAAGTTCCTAAGCTCATACTTAGACATCTAGGCCACAGACAGAAGTTACACACAAACCAATTTAAGTAATCAGAAAATGGTTTAAAACTGTAACAGAATAGAAGATCAGTGCACATAAACTAGTTTTAAAAATGGCTGAAACTGGTTTAAGAGAAACCTGGTTAAATGCAGTATCAAACTTAACTGATTTGGGTCAAACTGGTTTCTGAAACTTCTGTTTCAGACTCTTCCTGGTTCAAGTTAAATCACAGTCCCCCAGCATCCCAGCGTGCTCTACAGCCCTGGACTGGGCTGGGCTGTGCTATCTGCACCACCAGAGAAGGGTTGGGGGAGGGGGAAGGCAGGGATTGCCCCCCACTACCAGGCAAATCCCAGCTGGGGTTGGGGCCAAGGAGGTGGGTTAAATTTCCCTTTCCTAGAGTACAGAGGTGCCCTGCCCTGCAAAAACTTACTGCTGACTGCAACTGTGGACTACAAATCCCAGAGGCATCTGGAAGCAGAAAGAGGAAGTGATGAACAACCCTGCGAAGTCCTGCAGCTGTGATTGTGGACTGCAAATCCCAGAGACCTTCGGAGCAGCAGGAAGAGGAAGAGAACACACAGCTCATGCTGGCTACACGCCAGAGAGCTGTGCTGTAGCGCCCCCCTCACTTCTGGTGTGAGCTACTGCAGGCATGTGGCTGCATTTCCTGAATCAAAAGTGAACGTCTGTCCAGTTGTTTCTCAGTTTAATCTCTGCAGTTTAGACTAACCTGCAAATGCTGAATTGATTCAGCCTCAGGCTTTTTGACTATCTGTATTTAGTCCTAGATAATAGTCTGATGTTTGTTAATGATGAACAGTCAGTAGTTTCCACAGGTTCTCACTGGCATCACTGGAAGATTGCAGACCTTACACTTTTAAATACAAAGCTCACATACTTGTTCTTAAATTGAGAAAATATATGAAAGCCCTGATTGAAACTAAATATTGAATCTCAAGTGCCACCCTTATATAGTTACTTTGCAAATTATAAGGTCAATGTAAAAGACTCAAGGCCATGTTTTTACTAGCATAACTAACAAAACCAAAGGAATTACTCTTGCAGAGAATGTAGACCTTGGTAAATGCAATGGAGATTATACCCTAAAATGTTCTTTAGGATGAAAGATACTGTCTTAATTTATGTTATTTTGGGGTGTCAGAAGCCATAAGTGTTTGGTACTCTAGGGTGTCAGGCAAGAATCCACATTATTTTGTATATAAACAAATAATCCTTAAGGTTAGTTCCACAGGACAGCACAAATAATTACATTTCTCTCAACACAGGGGTAACATAAGTAATGAGATCTAGGTTGGTGCAAGCATTCTGGGGATGCAGTTCTAAAAAAGCTGCAAATCCTTGAGGAAGTACTGTAGCTCAGAAGCCTGCAAATAATGGATTACAATAATCCAGCCACAAAGTGATAATAATGAATATACATATTTCCTTTAATTGACTGCGAATTATTTCAATTATCCTCCCTTCTAAAAGATGTTTGTCACTCTGTTTAGTCTCCCTTTGCATTTTCTAAATGGTTCAGTAAACTTGATGCTGTCCACAATTCTTCTCTATGAAGCAAGACAAAAGTGCATTGGGTGGAATTGATTTTTGTCTTAGTATTTTAAATCTGCCAGTTAAAAAAGCCCTATATTCATAGATTCATTGGGAAGTGGGGCTGGAAGGGACCTCTGTAGGTCATCTAGTCCACCCCCCTGCCTGAGGCAGAATCATCCCTATCCGAACTGTCCTATCCAAATCCATTGTTTTGCCTTTTAGCAACACTGCACAGTCAACCCTGACATGACTCAAGACATAAAATCCTAATTAGCCACAGACAGAGCAAAAGCACTATGGCGGCTAGTGTCCTGCTACTAAAAAAGGGTTGTTAACATATGATTAAGAGATCCCAGGAAGAGGGCCATGCCCCCCCCACTACAGTCCATCTCAATCTGACCCCCACTCAGGCAAAAACTCCCACGGTCCATACCAATCTGACCATGGGGTAAAATTCCTTCCTGACTCCAAATATGATGATCAGTCTGACCCTGACGTGGAGGGGCAAGACTCTCTAGCTGGGAACTTCCAGGTTTAAGTCCCAGCAGGAGCATTGGCACATCCAAGTCAAAAGCCCCATCCTTGGCTGCAGCCACCACCCAATGCCTCTGAGGAAGGCTGTAAAAAAAGTTAAGCTGTGGCAAACTGCCGAGCATAATGGAGAATCAAAGTCATGGAATGATGTTCTGGCCACACTGAAGTCAGGGGAAGCTTTGCCACTGGCTGAAATGAGGCCAGATTTTCACTCAAGGGGCCTGAGGCTGTGTTGTTCTGCACCATTTTTAAAGTGGGGTAGCTGACTCGCAGCTGGACATGGCCAGTCTGGGAAGAATCGGAGCTAACTGGGACTCCCCAAAACATTAACACTTTTCAAGTCAAATCCTATCAAGACAGCCTCACACTTCTAAGGCCTTTCACATCTTGCAAATTCCATGCAGGATTAAGTTTCCATTGTCAGTCTTGTGAAGCAAGTCAGGACTCAACTAAGTGTTTAAAGAAAAAAATACAGAGGCGGCAGACACGGGGATGGAGAGAATGGAATGTAGAACAGAAGCACAGCCCCGAATCAGTGGAATTTTATGGCTCTTCTCGTTTACCTATCAGTCCAGTTCTCCCAGAAATTTAGGCTTGGTCACCACCCAGAAGTCATATCACCTACATGTACTAATTTACAAAACTTCAATTCATTTCAATCAATTAATTCCACTTACCATCCTGAGTAGACAAGCTTTTTCACTGTGGAGCAGGCCTGATCTCTTGGAGAAGGAAGAGGAAAGCAGAGAAATTCCCTCAGTAAACGAGGTGTTCCTTAGCTTTAACCTGCCCAGCAATGAAGTATATGAGCCAGATCCCCAAATGGTCTAAATGACCACTTTCAATTCGATGAGCTATTCCAGTTTACACCAGCTGAGAATCTGGAGGTAAATCAGTGGATCTTGCTTTGAAGTAGACAGAATATTGTCAGTTAACACCTGGCCCTGTCTTTGTTTCATAGTTTCATAGTTGTCAGGGCTGGAAGGGTCCTTACAAGATCATCGGGTCCAGCCCCCCTGCACTTGGGCAGGAAAGACCCCTGGGGTCAGATAACCCCAGCAAGGCGGGTGTCAAGATGCTTTTTGAAGATTGCCAGTGTACCACCTCTGGGGGCAGCCTGTTCCAAGCACTCAACTTGTAAAGAAGTTTTTCCTTATAGGTTCATGTCCTTTCATGGCGCATGTCCCTTCATAGGATCTATGAAGTGAGCTCATGCTCACAAAAGTTTATGCATGTCTGCTTTAGTTAGTCTGTAAGATTCGTGTCTATTCTGCCCCTGTGTGTTATTAATTGCAATTTACATTATGACAGGTTGGCATAATGCTGAAAACTTTGTGTGTGTGTCTATTACAGCTCTTATACAAAAATCATTTTTCAGTTTTCTGTGAACAAGTCTGTGCTCATAATCGAGGCAACATTCCTGCCTCTGGGATAACTTATCACTATAGCTTAATTCACTATAGTTCTGTTTCCATCTCCCTCTATCTTTGTTCCATTTCTAAAGAAATGGCAAAAGTCTTTAGGGCAAGATCTTACCTCTCTGCACTGGTTTTTTTCTTCAGTGTAAATTTCTATTGCATATATTGCACTGGGGTCCTGTGTGGGATTCCTATTGAGCTCAGTGGAGACATTCAACGAGTAGGATTTTGCTGTAGGAGACAATAGGGCTGCCTTCCTTGGGTAATTTAACCACCTGCAAATTCCCATAGTCTCATAGGCATCCAAAGTATATATGGCCTGGAGGAGCAAGTGTCCATTTTTGAATTGCCAAAACTGAGAATTTAAAATGGGACTTTTCAAGTTGGGGTTTTTGCTTTGTTTTTCTCAGCTGAAAAAAATTTTATCAGATACTTTCTCAGTCACATCGATGATGACATTTTTAACATTTACTTATCTCAGTCAAGGCCATCAAAATGGAGGCCCGCGGGTTAAATCGTGGCCCGTGAGGCTGTAAATTCAGTGGTGGGGCAAGCAGCAGTGGCATAGCCACCATGGTTGCTATATAACAGCATTTCTTAACCTGTGGGTTGTGACCCAAAAGTGGGTCACAGAAATGTATGAAAGGGCAGCGAACAACTTTAAAAATGGATCAACAAACTTTAAAAATGGATTTTCTCTCTTTTAAAGGAGAAAAATGTGGGAAACCATAGCTTTTCTCTTGCAGGCTGGCAGAGTTCAAGACTGTGAGGGGCTGCTTGGGGACCTCCCCTTCCCTGATCCACACACCGGGGGGGTTGGAGGCAGGGGGCAGTGGGCTGGGAGTGGGGGGCACTGGGTCAGGACTGGCCATAGATGCTTACAAGTGGGTCCTGGTTCCAAAAAGGTTGAAAACCACTGCTATATAGCAATGTGTCGGTGGGGCCAGCACTCAAGGGATTAATGCCATTGCTGCCCACGCTATAGCAGAATTTCTAGGCTGAGGTTCCTGTTGAGGGCACCTTTTGGTGGCAGCGGGGTGAGCACTGACATTAACCCCATCACCCCACCACTGAATTTCCAGCTCAAAATCTTCATTAAGTATGCTTTTGGTAGCAGGGCAAGAAGTTGTGGCATGGTTAGCATGTGGGTGTTAATACCGTTGCTGTTCACCCCACTATCAGAGGTGTATTGTGTGGCCTGCATCAAGTCCCCATGGTCCAGATCTGGCCTGCCAACCCAGATGAGTTGGACAGTCCTGATCCAAGTTATCCAAAATTCAGTGGGATGGAGTCACAGTTGGTGTGAACTGGCAAGATTCCTTTGGGAGTTACACCCACGTAGATCTAAAATACTACAGCTACGTATCAAGGTCCCTGTGTTGGAAAGCAGAAGTTTTAGGACATTTTAGGTACACATGGAACTTGGTTTGACCTTAGAAGCACACTTTGAGCCAAAATCTTACTTGGTGTAAGTCAGTTGAACTCCAGCTGAAGATCTGTTCCTTTTTTCAGCATTACATTGTTCCTATTTCAAAAGCTCAAATTCTGCTTTTCTTGCTGTTCTGAATATACTCTCTTACCTGTTTTAGGGTTTGGAATATCTCTGTCGCTGCAGTCTGAAAGGGCTCTTATATTTTCATATTGTACATTCTCATGATTAAAATAAAAGCCTAAAAAATAAAATATTGACTTCATATAATGGGCACTAAATATTTTTTAAATTGAACCTGTGGTTTATTTATTTTTTTAATGAAAAGGCTTATTTTAAAAAATGAAGACTTTAGCAGAAATTTTTTTAAACTTCTGATTTTGACCAAAATGAAAACAGAAGATTTAAAAATCTGAAACTCAAAATTCATTTTAGTAATGTATTTCCCTTTGTTTTCTTTGTTCTTTTTTCCTCCTCTTTTCAGTTAAATATGGAGGGTCAGAGTTTTACAAGGACAAGAAGTTTGAGCTCTGAGATTATTGCTTCCCATTTTGAAGGACTCTGTTGAATATGATTAATATAATTTAACACATGACAGCAAAAGCAGCAAATCACTTGCTTTTTTTTTCAAACAGCCAGCTTCCAGAAGTGAAAAATGCTTTACTAATATCACAAGTCAGTTGACAGGCAGCATTCAGAAAAATGGCTCTATTTCATTTACTAAAGTAGCTTAACTATCATTCAGCTTAGACTAAACAGTCTTTTGCAATAGTTAAACTGTGTGTTTGTGCAGAACACACTACCTTAAACCTTACCTAAATCTGGGTCATAAATTTCCTATCTTATCACCCGCTTCTTATCTCTTCCTTTCAGACAAGATAACAGGCTAGTGACTCTGAGTGATTGGTAATAGTTCATGTTAAGAAAAGAAGATATTTACATGGAGATTTTACATAGGGGTAAGATACTTCCCCCTGGTTTCAAGAATGTGAACATTTTAAAGGCAATACAGTAATACTTTGCATGATGTCTTTGATGGGAAAACTCAAAGTGTTTGAAATATGTTAATACATTAATATAGTCACCACACCCCTGTGTTATAGGAAAGTAGAGAGAAATGAATACAGTAACACAGAGAGGACTGGAGTTTTAGATTAAGTTAATAGGAGCTGCAAGTGCTCAGCACCTCTGGAACTTGGGTACAGAGGAGGTGGGGATTTGGTCGAGGACACAGTGTAAATCAATAGCACAGCTGAGGAAATAACCCAGGAGTCTGGATTCCCAGCCCACACCCAGGAGACTACTCACCCTCCCCCCTCAGCTGTAGTTTGCTTTCAAACACTCTGGTAATGCAACACCCTCCTCTCTGGCCATACATGAATTTCAAAAGAAGTGGAGTTTGGAGTCAGTTCCAGTGAGATGCCAGACTTTCAGCTGCTTATCAGAATCTCTCAAGTCTGCAGAACTGGTGTGAAAATCTCTGGAGAATAGACTTTTTAACATTATTTCTGGCAACTCCTTGCATCTAGGCCCAGCTGGAGATTTTATGTGAAAATCTTTACCCAAGGCATTTTGCCACTTTCGATTCAGGACAGACATTCAAATATTGAGAGCTTCCAAAATGGTGCAATTTAAATTTGATTCTGTAACAAGGGGAAGAGTCAGGGGCTGTCTGTTCAACTGGTTTACCTACCACTCTCCAGAAGACTCATTTGGGAATAATAAATGGAAAAACTTTCCTAGCTCTTTCGGTCATCTAGCTCGGGGATGGCCAACCTGCAGCACGAGTGCCACGTATGGCACAGACAGCCTCTGCATATGGCATGTGGCAGATCAGGGAGGGGAGAGGCAGCACAGCAGAAGAGATAACAGGAAGCAAATGGCAGAGAAGGAGTTAGGCAAGGAATATAAAGCAGCAGAGCCGGCCTTAGGGGTGGGCAGCCACCCAGGGAGCCATGATTAGGGGAGTGCTATGCACGCACACACACAGAAGCCACAGTGCTCTCCCCACCACACCACCCCAATCCTTGCCCTAGGGAGGAGGAACAGTGCCCAGCCTGGCCCGCTGCCTCCATCTGCTGCTCAGGAGGAGCTGGGCTGCGTAGTGCGGGCAGCTCCACCTCTCCACCAAACTGTGCCAAACTATGCCCTGTTTGGGCAAACTGGGGGCAGTAATCCGGGGGGGTTACAAAAAATGCAGGTTTACTTAGGGTACCATTTTCCCTAAGGCCAGCTCTGCGAGGCAGGAAACAGAAAGCAGAGCAGCAGATGGTTTTTTGTTCTCTGTCTAGAGCAGCAGCTCAGGCAGAAGATGACCTGGCACTTGGGGAGGTTGGAGGGCTACCTTATGGTGCATTTGCCCAAAAGTTTGGCCCACACTGATCTGGCTCAACTCCTGCCTGCTCTGGATTGTTCCCTACATTACACTTTCCAGTATTTTGTCCAGGCTAATTTTAAATCAAACAATGAAACTTTCAAGGCTTCTACCACTCCCCAGAAAAGTCTGGTGCTCAGCCTGCAAGATATCACAGCAAGGAAGCATTTCTGTACAGCAGCCAACACTTTCCTTTCCTTTTCTTAATTTCACCTTACAGCTCCTGCTTAGACACCCTTTATAATGCTAAATAATTAATCTGTCCTCTTTGATTCACATCTTAGTCAAGCTGTACATAGTAGAGCTCATCCTTACAAATCAGTCTTCCCCACTGCCACCAGATCAATGTTGTTGTTACTCTCCGAGCTCTCTCTAGTTTGGGGATATTTAATTGGTGGTAAGGTGTCCAACACTGTATGTCGTATTGCAGGTGGTCACATTTGAGCTGTTTATGAGCACCTCACAAAAAGAATTTAGTTTTGGATGTAACTGAAGGTTTGGGTTGACCTTAACCATACATTTTCCCTACTGTCTAATGGTTGGATTTTGCTAAAAATTGCCAGGCTAATATTTTTGTTTATTATTCTCAAAAGTAGTTCCCCCCCGCTCCCTTAGAGTGACTTTTGGGGAAAAAAATCTGCCTCTGGAGCTCTGTGTTTATCATGTCTTATTTATTTATGGATCATATGCAGTCACTTTACAGATAAAAAAATACTAGTAGTCTCTTTTTCCTACCCAGAGCTGCTAGCTCTGCAGATTTATCTTGGGGCCTGAAAATCGAGCCAGGTCCTTTCCTCCTCACACATTATCACTCATACACCTGCCCCAGTCTGTGTTGTAGTTGAAGGTGCATTACAAGTGTATGGTAACATTTTCAAAAACACCAAGGAACATAAAGCCTATGTACTCCATCTCCCTTCCATACACACGTGTATGCCCCACCCACTAGTTCCCAAATACCACAAATAAGGCAAAGTAGTCACCTTCAAGCAGCTCTGAGCATGTACCAATAAGAATGTGCAGGACAGTAAGCCTAAAATAGCACTAGGTGCATAGCAAGGGTTTGAAAGTGGCTACATAGTTTCATTTCTGGGATTTGTCATGTATGGAGTAGAAGCAAGTGAACAGGGCATGCTTCACAGCAGCACTTCTAGGCATGGCACTAAGGCCAAGTACAGACAGTCAAAAAGCCCGAGGCTGAATCGATTCAGTCTTCACAGGTTAGTCAAAGCAGCATAGATTGAACTGATAAGCAAGTGAACAGACATTCACTTTTGATTCAGAAAATGCAGCCATGTGTCTGCAGTGACCCAGACCAGAAGCCAAGGGGTGCTAGAGCATGCTTCCCTGCTCAGTTGGAGCAGACAGCTTGGGCCAAACCTCATCCACCCACCCTGCAAAAGAGGATTTGTGGGGGAGGTGCAAAGTATCCTGGGATGCTGAGGAACTGTGAGTTAACTTGAATCGGGAAGGGATCTAGGACAGAAGTTCAATAAACCAACCTAAATCGGCTAAGTGTGATACTGCATCCATCCAGGTTTATCTTAAACTGATTTCAGGCAGTTTGAAAGCGGTTGACATGCACTGAACTTCTGTTGTTACAGATTTGAACTAGTTTTCGATCACTTATACTGGTTTATGTGTAACTTCTGTCCCCACCCCAGCGGGCTGTAGACAAGCCATGAGTTCTTTGTCCAGAGTGACTGAGCACACATGGGACCCTAAGTCATATTGACTTCCAATTGAATTTATACTGCAGTGTGACTTAGGTACTTTTGGAAGTGGAATTTAAGATCACAAAGCAATTGAAAAACATCTGATGTGTTTACCAGTACTGCCTAAACTGCCTGAAGTTGTTTTCAGTAGAGACATGCTTGCAGTAATGGGTGGATTCTTTGGGCCAGATCTGTTTAAAATCAGTAAACAGTGGAGCTCGCTGGAACCAGGCTGGCTTACACCCAATGGGAATCTGACCACGTAATCTTGATTCTGTATTACCTTGAGCTCTGCCTGGGAATATTATGAAAGGTACAAACACTGCGGACCCAGAACTACATCAACTGTCAGGCTGGGCTCTTTCTGTCCATCAGTCATTTTGACTGTTGTTCTTTATGGCTTATTTTCTCTCAGCTATACAAATAGCTACAGAACTGCCTTTAGATCAAATCCTGGTAGGGGGAGAGTTGCATCCACTGTCATTAGAAGTAGCTTACCATAACTGCCCAGATTCATCTCCTGTGAAACGCTGCTGATTTCCATGGTCAACTGAACCCAGATTCCTTGTTTTCTCAGGAAACTGGAGACTGAAACTAGCACTACAGTGAGAGCGACATGGAGTAGCACGTCATTTTAAACCAACTTTTTTTACTTTCAAGTTTTTAGTTACATTGCAATATTTTCCTCAATTCATGTGTAGGGACAAGAGGTTGTAGAAGCCAATAGAAATTAACAGTTGGAAGTTTTGGAGGTGCAAATTGCTCAGTATTTTTTAGACAAGTAGGCAATCCTCATAGTTAGGGTAAAAAAATAATAAAAGGAAAGAAAAGGTCTGATTTACCCCTCTACTTATTTCTTTAGGCCTAATTCTGATCACCAAGTGCTGTAGACAAAATGTAAGTACACCAAAGTCAGTGGCATTGCATAAGTGTAAAATCAGGAGTAACTTTGCTGAAGCCATTGGGTTGCATCAGTGAAGTGAGATCAGAATGAGGCTCACAAAATCTGTATTAATATTTGGATGAAGTGTAAGCCAAGGGAGAACTTGGCCCCAAACATTTATTCAAAGATATTTACAGATTTATAAACTTAAAATGAACGCTGTGAGGCTGGCATGTGAAATGTTTCCGTCGAAGTTTTCCCTGGTTTCTGATTTAGAGTTGTTCATTTGAATCTTCAAAAATTTATGTATTTCCCAATGGTGCTTGGTGTGTTTTTGTAATTAGGCATATTTAGCTGTGCCTAGTTTTACTGCTACAGGAAGAATCTCATTTGTCAGCAGTTTTAAGCTTTGCCAAATAAAGGCTTATTGGCAAACTGCATTCAACACTCTGATAATGACCCAACTTTAGAAAACACACACCCCGCTGTGTTGTATTCAAGCCACGGTTCTGTTGAAATAAAAAGGGGAGACAATGCCTGCTTTCAAAACTAGAGGGTCTTTGTATTCTAATAAAAGCCTAAATTAATGTTTTAAAGGTTATTGCTATTTTTTACCAGTTAGCTGGCACTGTTTATAAATCTTGTTTAGACAAGGTCCTACATTATTTCATGGTTCTTAACACATCAGCCAGTATCAGACTACCTTGGATAATCAGTTCCTGAAATTCATTAGTCCAGCATGATAACTCTCTTTTGTTTGATTTTTAGGAGGCTATTTATATGTATTCAGGAATCTATTGCATGATTCCTGAATACATATAAGCATGACAACACCAACAGGGTTATGCAGTCTAAAGGATATATATTTAGCTTATGGCAAAAATAACCTCATCATTCCCACATTTCAGGTTAAAGCATCCATGTGAGGTCCTTTTATTAGAGCAAAGTAATAGGAGCTATGTATAATTTAATCTCCTTGGCTTCTAATCCATTTCCTTCAACTTTTAAAGAGTGCTCTAGGAAATGGAAAAACACACAGTCAGCTCTGAAATTCTACAACACCGATGCAGTAAGGCTATAAAGATTTTTTTGCATCTAAATTGCATTTTATATAGCACTATAACCTTATATAATTCTTAACTCTATAAATCCTAGCTTTGTACCATAGTCTGGCAGTTCAGCAAAGAAAGCAGAGGAATGTTTCCCGCAGTTCATTGTTCCATTAGATTGTGTGGGCTGCACACGAACGTCAGGGCTGTGCAAAGGAACTTAGGCTGAACTTTAAAAACTGTTATTCACAGACAAAGACTTCTCCCTGTCCCCATCTCCAAACCTGGTCTTGAGAGAGAGCCTTATCTTGGTTCTCTCTCTTTCAGAAAGGGTAGTGGGGAGACAGCCCTTTAAATCCCAAAGCTCAATTTATGTAGCCTTAATAAACCGGTTGAGGTGGCAAACGGGGTAGTATTATTGCTGTCTAACTGTTCAAAACAAAGTTATGATCGATCTAAGTTCGAACTATGGGATGAATCAAGCAAAAGCAGCAAGAATTTTCAGGCACTACCAGCCATGTTTACAGCTGCCACAACGATATGCTATGTGCAGAGATTTGGTAATGCCACAGGACTGCTGCAGTACATACCACAAGTTTGTTGGTTTGCCCTGAGTTTGGCCACCTGTTCTTTCTGTTTTGGGGTCACCATTATGCAACATAAGTCATTTCCACTGTGATGTATAACTCCATCTTTGCCTGTCCCAGTCTTGTCCTTACTTATGTTCCTTTGGAGGTAGAGGCAAAGAGGTGTGAAAGCAGAGGAAAGGAGCCTGTGGTTTGGAAGTGGGGGTCATAAAATCACGAAGGGCATGATCTTTTTAACTGCCTCTCCTCTTTTTATAAGAGGGCTTTTTAATGTAATAGACATAAGAAGACCAAGACGTAAGAAGCTGACTGGAAGCTAAAGTCACATGCCATCAGACTGCAGCTTATGTCTACAGTGCAGTGTGGAGATATTTAGGTTAGCACTGAGCAAGCTAACTGAGGTACTGAAAGCTCAGGTACTTGCCTAATTTACCCTACCAAGAAGATGGGACAATTAGCCCGCAGTGAAGTCTGTGCTGCTGTGTCAAGACTCGCTTCCAATACCTGAGCTAGCCCAATTAAAGTGGGGAGGAGTATTGGGTATCTCTCCACTGCCATCAGCAATGTAAATGTAGATCCAGTAGCATAACTGGGGGGCACCGGCTCTGGGTGCTGACTTAGAAGGGACACCGGTATGATGCCCCCACCCCAGAGTCTTTGCCACATCTGGAGCAGCCCTGGCACACCCAGCCATAAGAGCCAAGCTGGAGGAGCCCCATGCCATCTGGCTGCAGGAGCTGTATGCTGAGACACAGCAGCCAGATGGCATGGAGCCTAGGAGGCCAAGATAGAGGAGCCCCACATTGCCCAACCATAGGAGCCAGGTACAGGGGTGCAGCACCGCCCAGCCCTAAAGGTCGAATAGGAGCAGCTGCGCCAGGCAGCCATGGGAGCAGGATGCAGGGGAAAAGCAGGAGCAAGCGAGGATCTTTGAGCAGGTATGACCCTTCTATGGCTGGGCAGTGCAGGGCTGTTCCTGCTGTATCCTAGCACCCAACTCCTGCAGCCCAGCTGGGTGCCTACATCCAGGGGAGCATAGGGCTGTACCAGATGTGACAGAGGAGCACTGTCGTCCCATATTTCTGGAGTTTTGCCGAGAGCACCAGAATTTATAGTTACGCCTCCGTGAAAGCCCAGCCTCAGTAGCAGCTTTCTAGCAGCAAGTGTAATTAACCGTTAACCCGCCAGAGCATCAGAACAAGGCAGTCAGCTTGCTAGGCTGGTTTCCCCCAGCTGGCTAGTTAAAAGCCTTGCCAGGCTGCATGTCTGGGGAGCCTTTCCCTGATCCTGGGGTCCTGGTGCAGGAGCCCGTGGATTTGTAGCTGCCAGGTTAGGGGTGGGTTGATTTACTCCCCCAACCAGCACTTACAAACCTATGCCGTGGGCTCCCTGCTGGCAGTTGCGCTATTGGGGTCTGATCCCCAATCCCAACAATTTTGCTTCCTGTCGTGCCTACGTCCTGTCTGCCAGCCCCCTCAGAGAGGCATGCCATTGAGCTCCACTTCAGCTCATCTCTAGAGCCGGCAAGAATATAACATTTCCACTTTACAGGGAAATTCTGACCGTTCAAAATTTGGTTTCACTTTGAGCCAGAGACATTTTTTTGAAATGTCTGTGAAGCAGGAAGCTTGTAGTACTTTCATTTTGGGAACGACTGGTGGCAACAGACGGGATTCTGCCCAATTTCACAGCTACCCTCCCCAAAATAGCAGCAGTGAGCAACAAGAGACTTGGAAAGAATCCTGCTAATTCAGCAAGAGTCTGCTGGGGCTCCAGGACCTCCCATGCAACCTGCCATGGCCTGGAGGCTTCACTGGTTTCAGGCTCTTGGGCCAAGGCTGCCTGACTCTAGGGACAGCTGCAGAAGTTGGGAGCCCTTGTTTAAGACTGTCAGTATAGTGGGGCTGCCCCAGAGCAACAGACCCTGGAAGACAGTTGGGGGCCAGGGGACTCACAGGTTTTCATCAGATGGTTCACTGAAAGTGCAATGCATTTCCACCAAATGTTTTGCTGGCAATTAATCAGCCTTTTCAAATGGAAGTCAGAAAATGTCCCTTGTGCTTCATTTACCATACACAAGTTGTACATTTCTTTAGAAATATCTTTAGAAATTATTGGTTAATGTCTGTTGGGCTGTACAGGACTGTCCAACAAAAAAGGGATGTGGAGCACTCCGGTGAACAAATGTGAAAAGAAGGTGATGGCCCAAGGGGATTAATGGATACCCTTACTTCATTGGTCACTTAAGGCAAAGATCTTCCTCTGTGGCGGTCAGAGAGAGGCCTGGGAGCAAGGACGTCAAACGGTAGCAGAACAAATGTAGGTCCCTTCCAACCCTCATGAGGTCCCTTCCAGCCCTCTTTTCCCATAATTTAGTTTTCTTTTGAATAGTTTTAAACAAAGTTTTTTTAGCTTCAGTTGTTGAAGAGTCCTGGCTCTTGATGATAAGGAGGTCAGCAGATTGCCAGGTAATAAAATGCATAACAGAGACAGCACTAAAATAAAGGGAAGAAATAAAAGTACAGTGTCATGAATCACAACCTTTTCAGGGCACGCTTTGCCTCAGGACTCCCCAAAAAGACGCCTTATTTGATCTGTAGGGCCCCCTGAAGCCAGTGCTGGTGTGACTTCACAAGGGACATGCCTCAGGTTTCAGACCCTGGCTTCTCTTTGCCCCTGGCTTTCCTGGTGATTCATAGCACGCCTGCCTCAGAGAGCTCCTCTTTTGGTCAGCTCCCAGGAAGGGGGGTGTTTTCCTGTTCAAAAGGCAGAGAGGCTTAGAGTGCCAAGTGTCCTAAACAGTGCAGCAGACTGCTTCGCTCCTAGTCTTTATTGTACCATTGCCATTCCCTTCACTCTGCCCTCCCTGGAGTTATTCTTTTCTCTCTACTCGTCCCCCATGGGACTACTCCCTTCTCTCTCCAGCAAGCGGCGCTCCCTGGGACGGACTACCTGTTTTCTCTGCTGCTCTCTCAGAGACTCATTCCTTCTCCCCAGGCACAGTCAGCCACATACAATAAAACAGTTACAAAACTATAGTACTAACACAGGGACTGACATACACCCAATAAAATTAAACCTAATGTCATGGAGAAATAACCAGGAGGCAGTCTCTACAGCCTGTTGCCAGGCCCAGGCTTCAGTTTCCTCCTGGGAGCAAGTATTTATATCAGCTTGTGCTTGCATTGAGCCCCAAAAGCATTAGCGATGCGTAGCGGGTGCACGTGCACCCCCTGAGATTGGCAGTGCACCCCCTGCCGGCAGCATCTGTGGGCAGTCCCTGATTGCCGCTGGCTGCTGCCAACGCTGCCGGTGGCACCTGCAGGTGGTCGCCAACTGCCGGCCAGCACTCGCCACCCCCCACCACCAACACTGCTGCGGCCAGCTGCGGGAGCTCCCCGCTCAGCCCACTGCCAACACCGCCACAGCTGCCTGCAGGAGCTCCCCTCTTGCGGCTGCCTTGTCTCCACTGCCACCGCCGCCGCCACCACCTGCAGACAGTCGCTGTGCCCCCGCAGCCTCCAGGGGCACACGTCGTTCACACCCCAAAGTGTTCCTCACCAGATCTGCAGATTCGAACTCAGCCCATTTAGCCTTTTTTGTCACACACAAGTGGAAGATTAGGGACCTCTACATTTTCCACATAGGATTTCCTAAGTGTGTAGGCAGCAGTGCATATTCAGCCTTTCAAACATCTATAGTTAAAACATCTATGGCTCTCAAAATTTGGGAAAATATATTGAAAACGTATAGTCCAAAATAAGGCTAAATTGCTCTTGTGGCCCATCAGTGAAGCTATTTGGCTTTCTTTGGGTTAATTACCAACTGTCTTGGTAGATGATTTATGTTTCCCCAGTTCCCCTGGTTGCCTCTGGTTACTGCTGCATGTATGATGCATCACATTAATGGACTCATCTTGGCACCCGCAAACCTGACTGCATGTACAACAGGGTGAAGTAAGGACAGAGTGACATCAAAGAGCGAACATGGAATGAACTTTAAGTTTTCATGTTCTTTGCGTCACTTGCAACCTTCCTGTACCTGGTTTTTTTTTCTCAGTAACTACTTCATATTAAACATCTGGAAAGTCAATTGAAAGGACTTTTATATTGGTTTAGCATGAATGAGTAATGAATGATTCTGACCCTCTGGTCACTTTTGGTTAGTTTTGGCTCAGTTTTTGTGCTGTTTGGATCTACATAAAGCAGAGATCGGATAGAACTGGTCAAACCCAACATAAAACAGCCTTCTGAGATTAGTATTACCATTAGAATATATTTCTGTAATACAGTAATCTCTTTTGCATCCATATTGATAAAGGACCTGTTCTGAGGCAATTGTATTTGCCAGTCAGAGAATTGAGAGATTAGATGCTTGGCTTTCATTTCCACCTCCACCTTTGGCTGGGTGAATCACCTAGTCTCCCTGAACCTGAATGGATAGTAATGGATAAAATGGATACTAATGATTCTCCTGAATAATTCTAGACAATGGGGAAATCAGTGAAGGTAAATTAGTGATTGTAACTTGCTTTGTGGTTCTTTATGCATAAGTTAGTACTGTAGACCAGTGGTCTCCAAAGTGGGGTACACGCACCCCAGGGGATGCACAAGACAATCTATTGGGGTGCGGGAAGAAAATATTAGAACTTCTATTTATATTTATTTTTTATCTAAAAATATAAGAAAGAAATTAAGCTTTACTAATATTTAATATACGGATTGACACTGGCGCCCTCACTCAGTCCATATGTCAGACGGTCACGTGTCACGTACGGTACGCAAGTAGTACATGTATATAATTTATAAATAAATAAATATACATATATTGGGGGTGCGTGCTCAAAAATTTTTTACTGATGGGGTGCGGGATCAAAAAAGTTTGGAGACCACTGCTGTAGCCTTAGTAGAATATTTAGCATTATATGATAAATACTGTAAGTGTGCTCAGGGCCATTTGTTATATCAAAGAGAACAAAGTTCATTCTTCATAGTACTTAGGGTAAAGTTACACATTACATTTAAACTATCTCAGAGTTATTCCACTTCAGGCAAGGGTTAATTCCAGGCCCTGCTATCTAGCTCATGTTAAGGCAATTTCATTCTGCTCCATGGAGATAAACAAATTAGAGTCCTCTAGCATCCCAGAATGCACCACTCCCAGCCCTCCCCCCAATCCACCTGGGACAGGAATCGAACCCAATTTTCCTGGCGCCTAGCCACACTTCTGCTTGCCAACCTTCTAGTAGCAAGTCAGAGCTATGCAGGCAGGAAAGAGTATTAACTGTTAACATGCGACTGCTCACAGCACAGTCTACCTTTAACACCAATTAACATTCCCCAGAGTCAGTATGGTCTAAGTGTCATGTGTAACTGCACCCTTCAATCTAAGGTCTTTATCATGCTTCACTCCAAATTGGAGGTGCGAGGGACAGAGTAGAAGGAGCTCACTTTCTATGCCTGCTTAGGACAAAGATGCAGACACTATCCTAACATTCGAGATCACACAGACTCTCTCATTAGTCAGTCCCCAAAGCGGCAGGAGGGGCCATTGGCAATTCGTAGGGGGTTTCACGTGCACCCCCTGAGCTTGGTGGTGCATTCCCTGCAAAAAGCACCGTCAATGCTGCCAACTGCGCCTGCAGGCAGTCACCACTCCCCAACCCCTCTCCAGAGTAGTGGTTCCCTCTAAGGAATAGCAGTCTGTGAGCGCACCTCTTCAGTCCCGCGTCCTCCTTGTGGTGCAGTCCGCTGGTAAGTGTCCCACAGTAAGGTAAAATTGATGCTGTGACCTAGCCATGGGACAGCCACAACTGATTGGTAAAATTGGTGCTGTGGCCCAGCCATGGGCTGGACACAGTCAATTGACAGAACTGAAAGGGAGGCACCAGGGCCAGCGTGGGACACTTACCGACAGTAAGCTCCTCACACCTCATGCAGGGCAGGCAGCGGCTCCTCCCCGAGGTGAAGTGAGGCAGGGATGGGGGCTGGGAGCTGGTGCGGGGTCCACCAGCTAGAGGAACTGCTCTGCGGGCTCCGCTGGCTCCAGGGAACTGCTCCACTCTCCAGCCCTGATGCCATGTGCCTCCTCACTCCCTGAGGCAATGCAGGGGTGCAGAGCAGTTCCCCAGATCTGGTGGAGCTCACAGAGCGGTTCCCTGGAGCCAGCAGAGCCCACGCCAGCCCCCATCCCTGCCCCACCTCACCTCGGGGAGGAGCCGATGCCTGCCCTGAATGAGGATTGAGGAGCTTACCTTCAGTACGTGTCCCATGCCAGCCCCGTGCCTCCGCCACACTCCATGCCCAGCTCCTCTCTGGGCGGGTGTGCGGCCTTAAAAAGCTGGTGCGCAGCAAGATTTTTACTTGTGCATACACGCAGCTTAGAGGGAACCTTGCTTCTCCCCCCTCACCGCCAACACCACTGGCAGCATCTGTGGGAAGTCCCCGATTGCCGCTGGCCAATGGCCATGCTACCGGTGGCATCTGCGGGTGGTCACTGAACGGTAGTCGGTGCTCATCACACATGCCCCCCCCCGCCACTGGCACCACTGGAGCTGCCTGCAAGAGCTCACCGCTCACCGACAGCGCCGCCACCTGCGGGAGCTCGCCGTGCCCCCCCAGCCTCTGGGTGTACACGGTGTTCATGGGTTGGGCAGTGGCACTTCCCTCCTCCTGTATCACTGGTTTATACAGAGGAGAGTAGACTTCACCTGGTAAAACATTCCTCCTACATGTCCCTGAGCTCCCCAAGATGTCACCATCCTTCGTACAACATCAAAACCTTTCCACAGTTCGTTAAGCCATCCCATTGAATTCTATAGTAGATCTACTGTTTTCCATGAATGCTCTGGGACCCTGTCCATCAGAGTGTTCTGTGAGTTGGTGTATAGCTTAACTGGCCATGTCCTCAGTGAAGCTCTGCGCACGTTGCAGAATCAGGCCCTTATTTGGTACTTGTATTTTGGGTAAGCTGAACAACATGCTTCTTTACCAAGTGCATACAAGAATTACACAGGACTATGCAAATAATCCTGGGGAGAATACAGTGGAGATGAGTGACGTCTCATACTGAAATGCACGTCTTTGGACATAAATATAAGCTGGCCTTTAATATCAAGGATGACAACATTTTTTTTGTGGGGGGGGGGAGGTAATAAGAAGCAAATTTTC
>NW_017729032.1:22564509-22570234 GCF_001723915.1 Gavialis gangeticus | reverse complement strand
GGGGGGGGGGAGGCAGGCCTGGAAAAGTTTCTTACTGTGACAATGCAGAACCAAAATCTGCTGGAGTTCGTCCTTCCAGCAGCCCACCAGATTTTACTCAAAGCTTGAGAGGTATATTTTGCTTTGATTTGTAGGCCTTGAATCATATCTAAAATGATTCTTACACTGAACGTAAGATAAACAAAGATCCGCCATGAGAATCCTATTGTCTGAAGTTCCTCCATGTTAATTCGTGGAGTTGCTATATAAAAAAGACCATTGCTACAATGACTTGGACATGGTAGAGACAAACACCTCACACCTTTTCTACCTCCCCTGACACCTGCAGTATTGCCAGCCCCAGGATATTTATGAATCAGGAATTTGTTGCTGAAAAAATCATGAGTTGCTTTAAAAATCATGAGATTGGACTTCTTTCTGCCTTCTGGTTGTTGAACCTGTAAGATGCAGTTGCGTCACATTTTCCATTTTTTCTTTGCAGTAATGACAGCTAGAAACATACTTTAAAAAGTGAGTAAACCACTTGTCCCCAGCAGCTGGGGCTTTCAGATAACTCGGGATAAACTTGTGAGAGTTGGCAGCACTGCAGATGACTAGAAATCAAATGTTGGCAGAGAATACAAGCAACGAGAACATAAATGTTAGAAAGGAATCTGCTGACTTTTTCTATTGCCTGATAGAAGTCTCTGTGGAACAGACCTCCAAATTGAAAATAAGAAGCTGGAGGAAACCCATAGGGCGCACCCACACATGGAGGCACGTGCGCTTGCAGCAGCTCAAACAGGAGCAGCACAAATTTGAGCCAGGGACCACAGCTCACTCCTACGCCCCTTGACCATCCCCCACCCACATACAACCCCCACACATCTACAGCCCCCCTTCTTATCAGGGACAGAGCCCAGGTCACAGCCTTGCACTGCTCCTGCTTGCCCCAGCACATGAAAATAGCGTGCTAGGGCAGCAGGGGGGCATCATAGATATGCTTTTGTTGGATGCCAGAGTGTCTTTGGAGGTCTGAGCCCCCGGATTTTTCAGGGGTGTTTTTACTTGATACCTGGAAATCCAGGTATCAGATTTTGAGCCTGCACTACAAATATGCAGCACGGGGAACATTTTTTTGTTCTCAGCATGCCTCTTGCAGTGTCTCAAACTGGTTTGAGATGCCACAAGAGGAACGTGCATGCTTGTCTGGACGTGCCCATAGGCTTCAGGCTGAGACTCCATGGGCTGAACTTGTGATTCTTCTGGATCCCCGTATTTCAAGAAATATGGGTCATAAAATGTACTAACCCACTCATGAAGTGTTATACCTAATTATTTATTTTTCATAAAAAGAAATGTGGAAAGCCAATACACTTTATTGTAAGTCACAGTCACTTAAACATTCAAATTACTATTGTGTTTGTAACTTGCATTAAAGTTGTTAGTTCACAGTCAACCATATATAACATTATGAATCATTCAACTGAGGGATAGTAATACATACTAGATTGTCTTCTGCTTCATTTTCCAGTCAAGGAATGACTGTTTTCTGCAAAATGTTTTCCTTTGCTAGTGCATAGTTTTGTGTGCAGTGTTCTGAGATACGGACTTTCACTGCTTCCCCTGGAAGACTGCAGACCAAGGTTACAAAGAAACATCAAATCACATCAAAATGGAGTTGCAGACTGTAAACAAATAAAGCTAAAAATAATTTGAAAAGCATGTACAGTGGAAAACCTCCACTTAAAAAAAAACAAACAGATTTTCTAGGGAAAACCTAGCTGATTTTTGTTCAGTCTTGGCTCTTCTTCTTGTCAGAGGTTTTCATCTAAAACAAAGGGACAGAAAGACCATTCTATTTCATAGGGATTTTTCTTGGTAAGCAAAAAGTGAAGTGGAGTTGTATTTGTGCAGCTTGTTTACAAGTCTGCCTACTCAGTTTTTGCCAAATAATTAAAAAATCAAATTAGATTTATCAATTACGTTGAATACCACTACTTCTATTTAATTACATTACCATTAGAGGTTCTGGGTCTGAGTTTTTAAATTATTAAGCACTCAGTTGCATTCATGAAATAGTCATGCGGTTCTGTGTATAATTGGCGTACAATTATGTTAATTGCATGTACAGTAATTACATGTACAAATGATCAACTCTGATCATTTACATGGATAATTATATTATGATTTAGCAGTCAGTGTAGGTATGCACTCGTGGGTGTATGATTTTGTCTCTAAGCATTTTGAGAGCCAGACCACATCTATGTACATTTCCACTAACAATTTTTTTCTTTAAACGAACTGTAGCAAATAGTTAATAACATAGGCTTCTGCGAACAAAAATTCTATCATGGGCTTTGCATTTAGTCAGTATCTGTCAGTAGCATACGGTAAGTTGCCTGAACTCATGGAAATTTGAGCACATTGATGATTGTTGTAGCTGAACTTATACTGAATTCCCTGATGGCTGCATTTTAAACACCGAATAGGAGAAAAATAACAGTGAGAACTAGTTAAATATGCTTTCAGAACATGCTTCAGTTACGGGAATTTTCACAAAAAGCACAACTATATGAATTCTAGCTAGATATATGTAAATGACTTTACATCCTCTTGCACGAAAGGAAAATAAAAAACCCCAAGGAAAATAAATAATGCCCCCATATTCAAGCTATTCAGTAGCATTCCTCTCTTCTGAGAGGTTTTCAATAACATGGTTTGCACTCTGAGTGAAAGGTCAGCTTTCAGAAGAGGTATCAAGTTATTTACAGGAAGTGAAGCAGAAAGTGGGCTTTCAGAATTATTTAGATGCTCACAGTTTTTCAGGGAGAAATGGATTGTGCTTCTTGTTGGCAGAAAACTGGAAGCATGTCTTGACACACAACAAACTTTGATAATCCACAAAATTTAATATATGGAAAAATATATGGAAATTATAATGCTTTTATTACCTCTTTGAATGCAAAAAGTGGAATATAAACAATTCCTATAAGTCAGTATATAAATCAAGGGTAACAAGTTGCCAGGTAACTTGTTCTACTGGCACAGAATGATTACTATATATAACATACCAAATATGCACACAGTGTGTGTGTGTGCGCACGTGTGTGCGCGTGCGCGTGTGTGTGTGTGCATGCGTGTGCCCCCTGATACTCGCCACTGTCCTGGATTTCCCTAAAATGATTACAGTCACCCTAGTCCTACACCAATGTAGCTTGCTTAAGGCTAGGGTAGAATTACCCTGGGGAAAATCCGGCCTAAGTTACAGCAGTGTACGTGTTGTGTTCTCACAACTATGCAAGGGTAGCCATTTTCTCAAAGCAAACAAACTACCAGTAGATCTGCTACCCTGCTACCTATAAGAGCAGCTGTACCTGGATAGCGGATTAGCTCTTGGATCCAGATCTTGGTTTACACTGCTGTACACGTTATGTGTGCAGACCCTAGTGAGAAGCAGACTTTGCCACGCTTATCATAATGCCATTGATTTCAGTAGGATTATTTGCAGCATGAATATGAAGTGCAAGAATTTGACTCCAAGGAATTTTAAAAAAGCAAGGGAATACTTATTAAAGTTTTAGAGAGATGGTTTTATTTGCTAAGGGCAAGCACCATCCAAAGGTCAAATAAAGAGAACATGGTAAATGGAAGTCATTATTAAATGTAGTTTAGGAAATAGTCACCTCTCCTTTCTCATCTGTTTATGTAGTGCCAGTCTCTGTAACATCTAGGAACTAATAAGAGTTGCAAATGTCAAACTTGAAAAGAGCTGGGATACAAAAACAGGTAAATTAAATATTTAAAAGGTCCATATAGATCAAATAAGGAATATGGTAATCAAAACAGAACGAAAGCTTTTTTCTTGGCAGGAGTGGCCGCATCTGAAAATTTGCTGGAGAGGTAGAGGAGTCTTCCAGAGAAGTATACAGCCTAACACCAGACTAATAGCTCACTTTACAAGCAGTGTGGACAAGTGATGATGAGAGGAGGGGGGTTATGTTAAATGCTATTCATAATAAATAAGGAGCAAAAACAACAGCAGTATTTTAAGCTTGTCAAGAGGAACCAAGAGAATATAGAGGGTGAAAAAATAAAACAAGGGAGTCATTAGTAGGAAAGCCAAGAAAAGGTCCTATGAACCCACGCTTAGAACCAACTGCTACTGTTGTGAGTAGGCCCTCTGGGCTTGATTCTCCTTTCATTAGTGTCAATAAGGAGCGCCTCCATTTTTAAGTCCTCAATCTACATTTTTAAAAGAGTGGAATGGAAATTCTACCAGAGTTTTGGTTTTGAAAGCTGCAGAATGTTCTGTTCTCATCAAAAATGTCAACACAAAGCATTGCACTTATGTCACAACAAAACCTTTCCTTTTATTTCATTTGACACATTTCATGAAAAAATGCCCTCTGCCAATCAAAACACATACCGAGCACCATGTGACAGACTCCACTGAAGTTCAGATAGAAATGCTAAATTGAAGTGACACACAAGATCAAACAGAAAGTGAAAAACTTGATTAAAATGGGAGACTTGGAAATAAATGAAAAAAACCCACTCAGCTTGAGTCTGAGGCATGAAAATGTTTATTGACAATTTACATAATTTTCCAATTTTTTAAAAAATTTTTGTTGGATGATATTTGCTTTTCTCAGAAAAAGCAAAAATAAAATTGGCAAATTTTCTTTGACCAGCAACAGAATTGGATTGGTAAGAGAACTGTTGATTCTTACTCATCTCAGATCTTGTATACTCAAACTGCTCTTGGACTGCAGAGGCTGGGAACACTAAACAATATGAGGGTTTGTACTTCCTTGTGCATATCATTGCATGACCTCTACAATAGACTCAATTTACCAAGACTCTCTTAACAAAGGCAGTGACTTTTGTTTACTACATTGTATAAATGTATTCAGAGTTTGGCACCAGCACATATTACATTCCCTTTTATTTGCATGCAGCTATGTCTTTTGCTTAAAGCAATTAGAACAGAAGCTGATTGTGATAAATAATTTTTTGGGTTTATCCCAAAAGAGCAGGAATGAACTGCTTGTGCCACCTATATTGAATAACTTCATAGTTAATTGTATTCCCTTATCATTAAAAAAAAGTGTCAGGGTAAATGAATGAAGGTTATGGGTGCGTTGGCTCCTTTTCATTGCGTCTTGCATTCTGTTGTTGTGGTGTATTGGCATAGGCTGTCATAAGATAATATGACTATGAGCGTTCTGGACAAGAGGCCCCTGGGAACTGTAAGCAGCATTTCAACACATATATTGTCAATTGCCATTATTTAATATACGTTCAGGTGGGCAATTTGAGCTAAATTGGTTTGCCTTTCCCTCTTCTATGACTTGGGAATGAGTTGTTTGCCTCTGGAGAGATTGTAGGAACAGCATTTTGGGGTTCCATGGTTTGTCTCTGGAGGTCAAATGCACCTTTATTTCTAGACCAAATGTCCTTTTTTGTGGCTTCAGGCCCTGAAAACTCAACTGTGATTCATTGAGCCAACTGTGCTCTTTTTCTTGTTCACTATACCTGGTGATAAAGGGGTCTGCATGTGAAATACATCCTTGAGCTACTTAATTGCAAACCCACTGTCCTTGGTAATAATGTAACCCTACTCACTTTATACAGCTGTAGGTGGTAAGAACATATTAAAGACTACTGCTGGCAGGGCATAAAATGCAATAGGCTCGAACTCTCTTTTTCTTCGTGCTGGTGCCAGAACTAACACGACTGGGGG
>NW_017729032.1:22562913-22564386 GCF_001723915.1 Gavialis gangeticus | reverse complement strand
AGGCGTGGGGGGAAGGAAGCTAAAGGCCCTTTCTTTCTCCTACTACTCTCACTAGTTATAACTTGAAATACACACGGAGAACAGGCTGTCCCACTCCCGTGGATGGTACGGTTCTGCTTTTACTTTCTCTTGCTTCTTTCAGTAAGGCATGTTCTAAGGTGAAATGTTCATTCAACAAAACAATCTCTCCCCAAATCGCATGGCTCAAAGGAACTAATCCTGTCCTCAGCAATTCTGTTTGTTCAGCTGCAAGGCTGGTGCAAGCAATAGCTCGCACATCAGATACTGTGGACCCACCAGATAATGATGTGGGTCCTAAGAAAGAAGAGCCCCAGTGAGCTCAAGCAAGTTTCAAGTAAATGAATTGTGGAACAACATAGAGTGTGCTTTTGGCCTCCTAAAATGGAACATAATCCTTAGAAAATGGGCATGCTGTGCAATGCTCTGACATTTCCAAGTGAAACAATAGGGCCAC
Source organism: Gavialis gangeticus (assembly GCF_001723915.1). Taxonomy (NCBI): domain Eukaryota; kingdom Metazoa; phylum Chordata; order Crocodylia; family Gavialidae; genus Gavialis; species Gavialis gangeticus. Next base: position 22,563,911 of record NW_017729032.1, on the reverse strand, counting down.
TAGAATGGAAAGTCTGCAGGAACAGCAGACAAGGAAAGGAAGTTTAGGTTGAACAAAGGTTTTGTTCATTTTTACAGCCCCTAGAGGAAGACCAATACCGTACAGAAGCTGTTAATGATGGGCTGGATTGGAAGGCAGAAATCTGTGCCAAGATCTAAATGTGTTTTTACTCTGAGCTCCTCTCCATCTGTGTAGTTACCCTGCAGAACTTCCAGCTGATGTGAACCCCACAGGACTGGCCAAAAGGCAGTGCATTTTCCTTCATTTACACTGCTTTTCTCCCCGTGATAAATCCAGTTAACTTGCACTAAGCAACAAATCATTTGATATTGCCTGAGAACTATCTCCTTGACTGAAAACACACAAGGCCTAGCAAGTAACTGTGCTGTGTCGAGCAGCTTGCCCAAGTAACTATGGTAACTCTGCTTCTCAGTTAGGATTTGTCGTGAGTGAAAACAGCATCAGTGTACAGTTGCTGTTTAATAAATAATCCAGCAGCAGAGGAGAATTTGGGCTCAGCAAGGCTGTGCTTCCTTCCAGCTAGGTACTGCAGATAACTAGAAAACGCAGCAGTGAAATTCAGCAAGACAGTTGGCAGCACTTCCTTTACACAACTGTTTTTCCAGGATGTTAACAAATCACTCGCACCCCACAAGTCTGCTGAGTTGTAAGAAACCCACCAAAAAACTACGCAGGTCTTTCTTGGTTTCCAGGCAGGTAAATGAAGAGCTAGAGCTTAGATCACTTTGCTAGTCATCCTTCGTTCGTTCCATAAATCATAGATAAATGTATGCCATTATTTTTAGTTTAGTGTGACAAAATCTGAAATAGCCTTCTATTGGGCTGAGGCGGAACAAGGAGAAACTGGGCGCGTCTACATGACATGCTTTACTGTGCAGTGGAGCTAATTACTGTGTAGCAAGCATCACCTTCTACACATGCTGGCCCTTACTGCACAGTAATTTCCTCTACTCAGCAGTTAATTTGCTACCTGCAAA
>NW_017729032.1:22557738-22562902 GCF_001723915.1 Gavialis gangeticus | reverse complement strand
AATGCAAGTAGCAAATTAACTGCTGAGTAATTACTGCACAGTATGGCATATGTAGATGACCAATTGGGAGCAAATTTGCTCCCAGTTAGCTGGGCAGCAGGGGGCAGGAGATTGCTCCCTGCCCCTGGGCGCTGTCTGCTGCTGGGGCCAGCTTCACTACTGGAACCTGAGGTGGGACAATGTCCCCCTGCCCTGGCAGCAGGGAGCTTTAAATTTTAACAAAGCATTTTTGTATTGCTGTTATTCCCCCAGCCAGCTGGGATGAAATGCTTTTGAAACTCTGAAATGTTGGTGAATTTTCAGGAAAAAGAAGTGTGCCAAAAATTCTCATTATTTTCCAATCAGGTTTACCTGCAACATTTTCAAATAAGTTATCTTGGATGTAGAAGAACTGAGGTAGGGGATAGACCAGGTTCTTTCTATAAAGCTCATCCAAAATTTTCATAAGCTCCTTTCACCCCCTGCTTCCAAGCCATGAGGGGATTCAACACTCAAAGCCTACCGATTTTAAGAGAAAAGTTGGGGGCCACATTCACTGTGCATCTTTCCCAAAGCTGGACTCCCCACGCCACACCTCCATGCAAGCTACACTCTCCCTGCTGCCTGCTTCCACCAGTATTAACAAAGTAGGAGAATCCCTCAGTGGTGGAGGGGAAAACAGCAGTTCCTGCTAGGTCCCCCTCCTTTAGCACATATGTATATAACCCCAAGAAGCTATGATGGAGCTTGAAGAACAACCCTCTCTCCTCTGTATAATTTCCAAGGACTATTCATTTTTTCCAGTATTGTGTTTGTTGGAAAGTGCTACTATCTTAGGGTGACCATATGTCCTGGTTTGGCTGGAGCAGTCCTAGATTTCGTAGGCTGGTCCCAGCCAAACTGTGAAAATTAAAACAGAACTTCCAGAATTGCAGGGACACAGGGCACAGTCTGGTGGGGAGGCAGAGCGACATGGTGCACCGTGCCACTCCACCTCCCTACTGGACTGCGCCACGCGCCCCTTCCCACCTGTCTCTGCCTGTAGCAGTGACACTGACTTGGGGGGAGGAGTGTCCCTGATGTCCTGAATTTCCTTATGGTCACCCTATACCACCCCCATGTAATGGGTGGGGAACTACAGCACAAAGAAGTGAAGGGCCAAAATGTAGTTTTCAGGCATCTGAGGATGCAGGGAGGCATAGGGGTTTCAAAAAGCCCTGGCACCTTCACATTTTGGAAAATCTAAGTAGGCACATATTTTTATGTTCCTTAATACTTTTGAAAGACTGGCCTAAGTTTAAGGGCAAAGGCTGTCCTTCTGTTCTGTGTTTATGCAGTGCCTAGTACAAGGGAGTCCTGTATATTTATGACTCCTAGATAATATTACCAAGAATCTCCTAGGTACTATCATAACAGCAACAATAATAATAGTAATAATTTCTGTGCTGGAAGGAGGTTCGTGCTCACAGTGTGTTTGATTCCTTAGTGGACATTTATCAGAGAAGAGATGTTTTTATACTAGTAATAATAGTAATGGTAATGATGACATGAGGCTTTCATCCTGGAATCTGCAAGGGACCTCCTTCAGTTTAACTTTCAACCATACAGCTCATGAAAGAAGCTCAGCTTCTTCATTAGTAATTAAAAAGCACAAATAATGGACTGTTCTTCCTGCTTTCATTATTATTAGTTTTTGTGCTACCTGCAGAAATGATTCTCTAAAAGGTTCTCTTTCCCATACGTTCTACAGAAATCTCTCACTGTTGGGCATAGAATTACACTGGTTTCTCCCAAAGAGACCAGTCCTATGTTCTTGAACTCTATGGAAAGGCTGTTGCGCGCTTCAGTGTACCTTGGATCAAGCCTTGAATACTCAAGAGAAAGCACGTCCAGCTGGTTAGCAGATTAAACTTACAACAATTGCCTTATTAAACCTCAGGTAAATTAAATGAGCACTTAAAACACCTCATTTAATGTGTTATTGACTAAGGTAATTAAATCGAAATACCAAATTCATTATATCAGAATATGAAATATTCTGTGAAGTGCCTTATGCATAAAATGTAGCATGTAGCTTCAGTTGGTTTGACGTAACTGTAAAAAAAGAAAGATTTGTGTATATTTACGCTTGTATGTACACAGCATATAAAATACATGCAGGCACACACATACATGTATTTTAAGCCTTCTATCTGAAATTCCTGTTTGAAGCAGGTATAGCTCTAGGTTTAATTCAGCCACCATCTTTCCAAGATAAACTCTTACATTATTAAAACATCTAAATCAGGAGGATTAGAAACGTCCCAGTTTGGTTTTTTTTATTAAGAAGTGAACATTTATGCTAAGGTGCCTGCAGTTAAAAGCCATTTAAGACTCAAGCCCCACTGAATATTGACACTGAATGCTTAGTAAAACAAAGAGCACCTTTTTTCTCTCTGTTGGGTTTAACTGTCAGATCTTTGCCTGATGCTTTAACCACAGCCATCCCAATGCAGAAGTTTACCTTTAATTAAAGCATTTAAGTATTATGCTTTTTAGGCTGTGAATCTGTTTGCCTCATTTTTAAGAACCTCTGAAACGTGGTATCAGTAGAGAAGCAGCTAAATTATGCATTTTGACCAAATGTCACAGTGCTAAATCTTCACATCCTTGCTTAAAGCAAATCTTTTGTTGATGCCTTCTATCCTCATTTCCCCCAAAACGGGACATTTTTTTTTTTGCGGGTGTCCAATTCAGAGAGGACAAGCACAAGACTTATTCATTCTGCCCTAGTCTGAGGGAAAAAACAGAGACATGACTGATGACTAGTCTTGTGCCAGTTCTTCACATGGGGATAAATTTACTCCCTGCAGAATATGAAAACACAGCCTTGCAATAACGGGGCTTAGAGGACAAAAGGGCAAGTGGATTAAATCTAATGCACCTTGTTGAGTTCTGTAACTATTATTATCAATTCATTACATTGTCTCATGGGTTGATATCACTATATGAGTTGGCAATATTTCTTCTTGAGTTTGGACTTAGCTGGATTGTTGCACTATGGGTGCAACTTCTGAACATGGGTGCAAATGTCCCATTGATGTTGCCCTTCAGGGTCTTGGGCAGAATCCTCAAGGCGCTATACTAATCCATACTACCTTAGCCTTGTTTCCCTGCATCCTGTCTGTTTTCATTTTTAAGGGTTGATATTTGGAGACAGTAGTGCTACTACTAGTAATAATAATATGCATTTTGGTCAGAACGTCCCTTTTCCTGAAGAAATGTGCAGGCAGGTGCTCTTATTTTTTAAAAACAAATTCAAATGAATTTAAGCCTTTTCAGAAGATAAGAGGTTAGACACATTCCTACATTCTTGCCTGATGTCTAATATTTTTCCATGAACTAAGCACAACAAGAATGGATATATTGTGTCAATTCAAAAACTATGCCATTTTTAAATTGACAGTGTGGATTTCAGCACTGCCCCTTTGTCTCTCTCTCTCTCTCTCTCCTCTGAGAGCACAGGGCTTTCAGCCTGCCAGATTTTGTTACTAATATCTTTGAAAACAGAGGGAGGGGAAAAGTCAGACTTTGTTAATTCACTCTCCTGACTACTCACTAGCACTGTATACTTAAGGATTTTTTTTGCTCTTCTCAGATGGTCAAGAGCTGTTGGTTTCCTGCCAGTTCCCTTGTTTTCATTCAGTAAAAGGCTGTACCACCAGAGGCACTTCAGCAAGAAGCGAGAGTCTAGTGCAGTGGACACCCAACAAAAATCCCTGATGGAATCTGCATATACAGTAAATGCCGGTTCATAATCCAGATCTCAGTCTTTAGGACTGATTTATAAAACAGCGGGTCAGGTCTAGGAAGCTACACGAGACTCTACACCAGCTGAGAATCTAGCCTGTGGTTTCATTGGATTTAAACATTGATTCATAGAGACACGTGTATTTGTGCAGATGGGTACTGGAATGTGTGTAGGTCCCAGGGAACTGGAATTTCACGTATGCAGATTGGGAAAGCACTTTCCCCGCTTTATTTTTTCTAAGTGCTCATGAAAGGTGTATGATTGACAGCCCCTAGAGACTTAAATCATCCATGTCTGCCAGAGCACCAACAACCCTGGAGATTGACTGCCCTTTCTCCTCCACAGCTCCAATCTGTTGACCTTCAGGGTCAAGCTGCAAGGCCTATCTGTTTCCCAGGCTTTCCCTGAGGCTGTGGGTAGAATCGGGAGAATTCTGTGTACAAAGATTGCAAGATTTCATTTTTTTTCCCTAGAGATATGAATCTCTTTGAATTTGGGTAGATATATTTAGAAATTGTAATATGTCTACAGTCCTCATAGGTGCTCAGTAAAATAACATTCACCGTGTATCAAACAAAACAGGGCCTAGCCTGGGTAATAGAAGAGCAAGCCTTGGCCATGCTGCCCTGACAACCTGCCTTTCAGGAGGGCCACTTGGAAAGTGAGACAATATTTTCATTTCAGAATCCACTTGGTTGTTGATTGAGAGTGCCCAGTTAGTGCCAATAATTACGCAGTCATTTTTCCATCAGGAATCTAACTGAGATCAATCAGTCACTTCATGTATAGCAGATTGCTGCACAAGCCTTCACAAGCCATCATAATGCTTTCTGGTCACTGCTGACCAAAGGCAAGTGACCTACACATAAAAGGTCTTATATTAGTGCATAATAGTATATATTACTCATTCAGCTAAGGTTTTCCAGAATAAAAATTGTAGCTGGCCTCCATATGTCAGCATCTAAATAAGTGGCCCAGTTATCAAAGATGCAGAACTCCTGTCGATGCCAGCCCAAATTTGGAGACTCAATTCTGCTAAACACAGAGCTATTATATATGGTGTCTGAACGTGTGTCTGTTATTTTTTCAGGAGAAATAGAGGGTGTTGCCTTGCCATTGAAACCTTGCAATGTAAGGAAAAGATCCAAAACCCAGTGAAATCTATCTAAAGGCTGTCATGGACTCCAGTAAGGTTTCAATTAAGCCTCAAAAAAGACATCAGCTCCCTCAGGAGTCCTCTGCATCTCATTCAACATCTGTTGGCTTGGTCAACACTTGGATTATCTGTCATTTAAAAGCTGCTAATATGATGCTGTCCCTTAAGGGAACAGTGTAACAAGAAAAAAGGACATCTCACATAGATAAGTTGACACTTACACCTTTATTTTCCTCCCT
>NW_017729032.1:22552126-22557727 GCF_001723915.1 Gavialis gangeticus | reverse complement strand
CATAGATAAGTTGACACTTACACCTTTATTTTCCTCCCTCCTGCTGCCTTCAATTTGAAAGAAAGCAAACTTCATAAAGTTGCTAAATTCCTGCCAATACCCAGAAGGATTTTGTTTCTCAGTTACCTACCATCCCATAACATACTGATTTGTGTGTTTCTATAAGAAGCTTCTTCTGGAAGCTCTCAGGTAAGGACCTTGTGATATGCTAGTTGCCACAGTAACACTTTTTTGTGAATAACACAGTAAATGGACATATAAAAAATAATTTTCTTGAATTTGGGAGGTACAACTGTGAGAACAATTTTCTTTGCATGACTTGTCAGGACTGTTTCTATTTGCTCTAAATTCACATACCAGTGCTATTGCTTTCCATGTTGGCTGCTATCACAACATAGGATGGTATGATATTCTACATAAATGATACTGTAACCTGGATCTTAATTAGCTGTATGCAAGGTATCCCTTAAAATCCCCAACTGACTCATTTTAACTACACAGCTGGTTGAGGATATGGTATTCCTTGTTGCTGTCATCGTACATATTCCTCATCTCCTATCAAAAGGTATAAGAGCACTCGTGCCACAGTATAGTACATGAGAAACAACGCACCACAGCCTAAGCAATAACTCAACAGAGATTTTCATTTTGAACGGTAAAATACAGGTATAGCAATTTACACAGACATGAATCCAGGTTTGCCGTGGAAGGAAGGCTGGTCTCTCATGGTTCTTTCTTCTCTTTCACTCCTCCCTTACATCAAGCCAGATTTTATCATCTATGTTTTCTACCCATAGTCTTAAGCAGGGCTAGAGAGTATGTAGTAAAATAGGAGCCCCAGTAGTTACACTGCAGTTCCTGCTAATTTTTGGTCCATAAAGTCTTCCCATGCTCAAAATACAATTTTTAAAGTCCGTGGAAATTTGCTATGTACAAGGACTTCTGTCCTGAGCCTGGTGGATGGATACAGTACTTTTTACACCATGCTGTTTTGTTTCCTTCTCCAAGTGTCAGAGGTCTTATGGCATGCAGCCTTTTGCTAGATGTTGTGTGCTATCGAGACTTTTACGTCTCAGATCCAAAAGGTCAGTGAAACCCAGAAAAACAACTTAGTCTTTGCCTCCTTCAAAACCCTATCTGTTCATTTGTTGTGTCTGCTTGTACAAACATCTTTCACTCCTCGTCTTCCCTTCCATTGTCATCTTTCATCTTCTCTTTAAACATCATCCTGTAACCTTTCCAGTACCTGAAGCTTTTGACCTCACCAGTGCCCTTTCCTTACCCTTGATTACTTCTACTTCTTTGTGTCTCCACAGTGACCTTTTCCTGTTCCTAGAATATTTTTTGCTAGGTGGCATGAATAACCTTTGATCAGATACAGCAGTTACATGTCTCTGAATAGTTTCAATTCCCTGTCTATGTCCATTTCCTTATTATTTTATCCTTTTAAATTTAAAGTAAAATATCATCAAGATAATGAAAGGAAGACCAAAAGGTAGAAAACACACTAAAAGAGAACACGTGTAAGTTGAAATCCAGAAGAAGGTGATAAGGTACTCAGTTTCCACTGTACTCAGTGTGAGGGGATGGAATGAGCGAGAAATAAATAACATAAAGGCCCTATTGGCTCACTTTATTATTCATTTGTATTTACAATGAATTATTGTTGTTGTTTTAATTGTTATTACAGTCGTGCCTTGTAGGCTCCGTTCAAAAATCAGCACCACTGACTAACAAAATCTTTAGGTATCGGTAGGGCTTTACTGAACTCAAGGCGGCTGCTAGTCAATTTTGCATGCGCATTGCAGGGCCAGCAGCCGTTTTCATCGGCCAAGTACAGCAGGCCCCCTCCATGCCTCTGATTGGCCGAGGGACCCTGGTGGCCCCACCCCTTGCTGCTGATTGGTTTCAAGAGAGCTATCATGCAGCCCCACCCCTCATTGCTGATTGGTGGAGGGGGGTGGGGCTGTATGACAGACAACCTTCACAGTCAATCAGTGATGAGGGATGGGGCAGCTGCTATAATGCCATTCCCCCTCACCCCCACCCCTGGTGGGCTGCACAGCCACACTGCAGTGGGGACAAGAACTGCTGGCTCCAGCATTTTATTTTCAGTAAGTTTTTTTTTTCAGCGAGCCCACCAAAAGCACAGAGCCTGCGCTTTTTTGTGGAGCCCTTGTTTTTTCATGGATCCCACCCAAAATCAGTTTCCACAAAAATTAGGAAATCACGATTTCAGTAGGTCCTTAGATAGCAGGAGTAAATTTATACAAGGAAACAGTTTGGGAGCTCTGCTTTTAACAGCTTTGACACTGTCTTCTCCTAGACTTCTGAAGTAACAGGAATAAAGGAGTGGCTATAAGATTCAGACCTGCAGTCTATCTAGTTCAGTGTGCAGGTACCACTGCTGGTCAGCGCCACAAGTTTAAGGGAAAGATGCAAGAACCACCACAGGTAGATATGGATTAATCTGATCACCATGAAAATCTTAATGTAATCCCTTTTACTCAGAGATTGGTTTAAGCTTTGAGGTTTCTTGCTCCTTCCAACGTTTACATCTTTGTGAACATTAACTACTATAACTCTGCATCTTCTAGTTGACCATACAAATGTCCAGTCCCTCTTTGAACATTATGGCCATCTTTCACTTTCATTCATTGATCCCCTTGCTCTTATGCCGAAACTCCTAATCTCTTAGACAGAAGCTCCCAGTCTTCTTCCCTAGAACATTCATTATTTTATACACTCTTATCATTCCCTGTCTTATTTGCCTCCTTTCTGATGTAAACATTTTCAGACTCTGTTCTTTTGAGAATTTCCCATGTCCTTAGCTTACTTACATTTTCCTTATCTGACAATCCTCTAATTCTTTTTGACTTCTTTGGCTGGGAAGGCCGAACTCCCATTCAAGGGCATTTTGTGTGAATTGGCACTCCAGCATCATGTGCTAAGTTTTCGAAAATGGCTACTTGGTACTTCCACTCACTCATGTCCTGGTTATGTCCTGAATGTGAATGCTGGAGAAGGTAAGTGCCAGTGTAGGTGCAATTAAGCTATCAAATAAGTGACTGTAACTCCACATGACTTCCCTGCAAGTTGTGCTCTCTGATACCAAGTCTGGGTTTGGTCCTAATTTTCAGTTGTACATTGGAGTTCTTAGTGGAGGTCTGTAGCCCCTCCATCCAAAAAGAAGCTGTTTTTGCTGATGGGATAAAGCAGTGCAAGAAGGAATGCGTGTTGTGTCTGGTGGACTTTGCTTGATCCTAGCAATATGACTAGGTAATATGCTGAAGGGCTGTTCAACCCTAGAGTGATGAGTGCTCACTGTGAACTTTAACTTACATTTGACCTCAGGAAAAACCAGTAAGCATGACTTCCTTGTCTGCTGTGTATTGACTTGCAGGAACTGTGAGTGGTCTATACTTTTGATGTTGGCTGGATATTTGCTGTCTCTCTCTGTTGCCTGAACTTCCAAGACCTGGTTAGTGTTGTGTAGTGTAGTGTAGTGTAGTGGTGCATAGGCAGGTAATGAAAAGTCACATGTGGGTGTGCATGTGTGTGCTGTAATCAAACTGCAGAGGCTCCCACAAAATCAGTCTTGCAGGCATGATCAATTGAAAACAATTGCCAGATGGCATGTTCAGTAATCTTCCTTAGTTTAAATCTGTTATATGTATTGGTGTCTAAAAGGCAAATCAAATAACAGCCATCACATTTCGAAGGATTAGGAGCTTCCTATGAAAGACTGTATGTGTTTTTAATACTTTAAGCTGATTTACAAAAGTGGTAAACAATGTGTAGGGTGGTGTTGGACGACCTCATTTACATGCCTGATCATTCTGTCAACATTTATAATGCATTTGATATTTCCTTGTCATCAGGGCAGGATCAGTTAAGTAGTTGCCTTTCCCAGAGCTCAGGTTGCATGCTCTGGATTTCATGGTAATAAATGTTGACATGAATTTCTGCAGGTTCTACAAAAAGTGATTGTTAATTTATTCGTGGTTGAAAGGGATCTAAGAAAAAAAGGAAGATAGTTCCTGAGAAGACAAATGTCCAGCTGATAGCATAAGGAATAGAGAAATCTTTCATGCCTATTTATTTTGCACAGAGTAATGAATGCTACATTTTGACCTAATTAAATGTACACTGTTTCTCTGTGTCCCTATTCTCTTCAAACACTATGGATTAGACTTACAATTTTATAATAGATCAGCTGTAGGATCTGCATAAAAGATATCATTATTATGCTTCAGCAACTTGGACCAAAGCCATGATGGTATATTTCTAGGTGGTGCTCTGTGAATAATGTCAATGCATTTTTAGGTTGGTAAATTCAATTGGCAAGATACAGTATTTTTTCATAAGGGAAGGAAATTGAGGGATCTTAATGCAGTGAATATTATTCCAGCCTTGTTCCTCCCACAAATGAGACTTAAGTGGGTACTTGTCAGCCTGAGAATATCCTTATTTTTTACTATATTTTCTGATTTAGTAGTAGTTATGACAGTAAACAGGGGAAAGTCGTGTATCTTTGCTTAATTGTTTGCATTATTAATAATTTTAATAAAAGTAGTGGCTAGGGACCAAACAAGAATTGTGTTAGGCACTGTACAAACACAGAGCAGTGGGCAGCCCCTCTCCCAAAGGGCTTACAATTAAAATAGACAAGGCAGACCTAAGGTAAGGGAAAGGCTATAACTAGGGCTGTCATTCGCAGTTAACTTGTGTGATTAACACATTAATTTGTCCTTGAATTAATTTTTTTAATGTGTTAATCATGTATGTGGTTTAGGAGCCCGAGCCAGGATTCTGCTCCGCCACTTCCGAGTAGCCCCGTGGGGTAGCATTGGCACCACGGAGGACCACAGAGCAGCCCAGGCACAGGTTCTGGGCAGCTTCAGCAGAAGGGGAGGCGCGCACATACACACAGACGCACACGAACAGCCACAGCATGCACACAGCCAGGAATGCAGCCTGGCTACATGTAGAGCGGGGCCCAGCAGGTGGAGGGGGAGAGTGAAGAGGTGGGCGGGGGTCAGATCAAGGCCATATGGCCAGGGAAAGAATGGGGCAGGGGCAGGTACTGGGGTGAATGGGGCCCTGGGGCCAGGGAAGATCATGGGATGGAACTGCAGGAGTCTTGTCCAGGGGCACCAGGGCAGGGGGGCATTGGTGCCACTCCCCACTGCTGCGCGCAATCCCGGGAAAGCATGGGGGCATGTGCCCCCTGGATTTATGTGCAGGGCAGAGGCAGGCTGCCCGGTGCAAGATGGGGCTCTGCACCTGCTGCCTTTGCCCTGGGAGCAACACCATGTTGTGACTCCCAAAGTCGGGGGGGCAGGAGACATGCAGCCAGTGCATGGCTCCCATGGCAAAGGCAGCAGGAGACAGCGCCCCAGCCCACAGTGGGCAGCCCACCTCCTCCCCACACACAAATCGGGGGGGCATGTTCCCCCCATGCCTTCCTGGGGGTGTACACAGCAGTGGGGAGCCACCCCCATTGCACCCCTTGCGCCCTACTCTACATGGCCCTTAAGTTTTCCCTGCTCACACACCAGCTGCCCCACATGCAGCCCTTCAGGCCTGCCTGTGCAGACC
>NW_017729032.1:22546896-22547126 GCF_001723915.1 Gavialis gangeticus | reverse complement strand
CCTGGACAAGCCACCAATGGCTCCGCCCTACAACCTGCCCTGGCTCCAGGGCCCCATTCACCCCAGCACCTGCCCCTGCTCCTGCTCCTGCCCCACTCCCTTCTTCACTGTGGAGGCCTCGATTTTCACCCCCCTCCCCCCGCTTCTTCCCTCTCCCTCTGCCCAACCCCCTCCACAGACTTACTGGCATGGTCCTGTGTGTGTGTGTGTGTGTGTGTGTGTGTGTGTGT
>NW_017729032.1:22539770-22546846 GCF_001723915.1 Gavialis gangeticus | reverse complement strand
CCCACAGCCCCCCATACCTTCACAAATCCCCCCCCACATAATTTTGTATAATTTTGAGATTTTCTGCACACAATTTTGATTTTTTTAGCTGTACAGTTAAAATTGTGATTAATGCGACTATTTTTTTTATTGCACAACTAATCACAATCACTTTTTTTTAATCATTTGACAGCCCTAGCTACAACATATAAGCAGAATGAACAATGTAATGACAGCAAATGGCATGTTAGTTGTATGAGATTTTGGTGGCAGTTGGAGAGGAGTTAGTGAAATGAGGATCACCTAATAGAAGAAGTGGAGGGAGAAGGGACCTGGCAAGGAAATAGGATGGGAATGATAGCAGAGAAGAGATATTGGGTATGTCAACCCTGTAGTTATTGTAGTAACTGCTGTATTGTGCAGACATAGCTGACTTAGCTTTAAACTAGTTAGCTGAACCCCTGGTAGAAGTGTAGCCATCAGAATGGAGCTCGGTGCAGACTAACCAGGCAACTAGCTACCATGCAGTAAGTTCCTTGCCACCATGACTAGACTGCTATCAGTACCCAAGCCAGCTGGTGTAACAGTGCCAGCTATGCAGACCTAGCCTGCTGTGGTAACCAGTAAGCACAAGGGCTGAGAAAGTCTGGTTGCAACTGTGGGAAGTTTTCTGAATGCCTGGCGACGCCTGCTTCAGCTGCTGCTTCCGCTGCTGCTTTTGCCATTGGGTTAATAAAACATAGTCATGTTGTGCTACTGGATGACAACTGAGCTCCTCTAATTCAAACCTCTATGAACAAATAAGGATTTCTAAGATAAGCCTCACTCTCCAGACCGCACTTTCTCAACGGCAAGTGCTGAAATTCTTATGATAATGAGAGTCATGTTCTTTCAGACCCTATCTTTTAAGCCACCTAGGGTAAAAATTAAAATCAAAACAAAAAATTAAAAATACATTATATTGGCTCTATTCTTCATGCAGCCAGTACATATACCAGATGTACTGGTGCATGTACTTTAATTAAAGCTCCCCTGCCACTCAGGGAGCCTGGTGCAGTGGGGTAGTGATCTGGGACATGGCCACCAAGATACTATCTGAATATAAATTACACTGTGTTTTCCTCCTCTAAGATCAGCTGGCTTTTAAAAAAAAATTGATACCTCTCCATAAACTTTCTCGTGAAAGTCCTATTTGAATATTCCCAGAATTTTACATATTGGTAATTTAGCAGTATGATTTAATTGTATGTAACTGCTAATCACCCTTCCTCCCCAGAATTATAAAAGATTTTTGCTTATGGCACAGGCATAAACACAAGGGAAAATGGGAGAAGCAATGTAAAATCAAAGGTGTTTGTATTAATGTCAAAACATTGGAGGATGCGAGCACAATTCAGAAAATGACACTGAACTTTGCTTAGTTCTGTGAAGTTACTCCAGCCCTACAAGAATGGAGACTTTGGTCCTGTCCTTGGTACAGGACATCTAGCTCTACCACTGACCTGTGCGTGACCAGTCACTTCAGTTTCAGTCTGTCAGGAATCTAAGGTGGTGATGTTTACCTGTGTAGATACTAGTTAGTTTAATGTATTTTTAAAATAGGTGATAGGTGTAGCGCTATATAGCAGCAATACTATTATTGCATCAGGATACATTGGCCAAGAGTTTTGAAAGTCCATGGACACTTTAAATAGTTCATAATGTTTCCAAATGTCAAGCATATGAAAAATTAACTGAGAGAGGCATAATTCTCAGGAAAAACACTTGCATGCAGAGGATACATTGTTATTTTTCTGTTCAACACTTCTCTCAACAACTTCTCTAAAGGCAAAACATGTTACTGGTCATGAATTCTCTTGACTGGAGACTCCCCGACTTCCCAAGAAGAAGAATGAGGGAACTCAAGAATGATTTCTTAGTGATTCAAAGTGATTGCTAGGATGATAGTGAAAGGAAATACATCTAACTGGTTTTCTGCAGAGAAAAGTCCAGTGACTCATGTATTAGAAACTTGCTCACCTAATTATAGTCATTGCACTTTGTAAATGACTACCAAAATCCCTTTCATGGGACTTTAGTGAGAGAACGTATTGATCCTGTGTCCTGAATGAGCCCATTTCTACAGATGCATGGAGAATAGGCTGTGACACGTCTTCAGTTATGAAGTGAAAGGCATCAATAATGTAGATTGGGGGACTGCATTTCACTGTAATATCCTTGAGATGTGACATTCGTGCTTTTATCTGGTAAGGAAATGATAGATTTTCCTAACTTTTCCAAGATACAATGGGGAAGGGGATGGGTCACACAGTGGCCTATTGTTACGGGTAGGTAAGGATAAGTGACTGCTACCACTAAGGGCTTGTCTACATATGGAGTTGTTTCTGATTGACTCACTGGTTAAACTAAGAAGAAGGCCGCACTCTTATTCCAGAAGAGGACTGGTTATACATAGACTTAATCAGGAATAACTCTGCGTATACAAAACCCCCAACTTTGGAAGTCAGAGATCACAGGCTATATATACAACAGCCTTGTCCCCTACTGTATGAGAAAGAGCATGATACAGAAGTCATGATTTTAAGGCCTCATAAGCAGGGATCCCCAATTTTTGGTTAAAAAGTAACCCTAAATCCATATTTTTCCATTATTAAAATGAAACTCTGTGTGTGTGTGTGTGTGTGTGTGTGTGTGTGTGTGTGTGTGTGTGTGTGTGTAATATTAGTGGTGTTTAATTTCAATCATGGAAAAATGTGGATTTGAGGTTATCTTTTTTAACCAAAAATTGGGAATTTTTTAAAATCAGAGAAAGCCAGGATCCCTGCTCATATGTCACCATAGTTGAGGGGAAAATGCCAGACGTTAATGGAAGCCTGCAGTTTCCAGCTTTTTATTTTCCTAGAGTTTAACAAAATAATGTATCTTATCACTGGCACTCATTTTTCAGTCCAAGCTAAAAACCAGGCCATGTATGAGATGATATTGTACAGTGAGTCACTTGGGCCAATGCACTGGTGCTTAAGTGAAAAAATTAAAACAAACCAGTAAAAAAATGAGAACAAACCAATATAAAGTAGCCTTTCTTTAAATTATTTATGGGCCCTCTAGTGATGCTTACTGTGTTCTATGCACCTGAAACTAGCCAGAAATGTGTTTTAGTAGCAAGACCTCCACATTGTTGACATTTATTAAGTACAGGTTTTTAAATGGCAACATGCTGGGGTACTTTCATCTACTGTGTTAGTCTCATAGATTTCATCAATTTCATAGACATAAGGGGCATTGTACTGCAATATCTATTAAACGTGATTTTTTTTAAATCTGTCCATAATTTCTTGTATCCAGGTGTGTGGGTTTGTGCAAGTGCAAGGTGGGAATTTGCTCACAAAAGTACATGATTTTCTGTACACAACTGGGGCAGGAATTGGGTGTGTGTTCACATATTGCAGTCTCGCTGATTTTAACATCCTAAATGTGGGCTAATTTCCATAATATCCGGACAACAGTATCAAATTAGTGACATCAACCTAGTGTTAATTTGACTGTGGATTGGATCTTGAATGTCATCTAATGATTTTCTTCCCCATTTTTTCAGCTCCAGGGCTCCTTGAAAAGAAAGCTGGTGGTAAATCTGTCACCTGTCAACAACAAGAGACAAAATGGTATTTCAGATAGCTCTTTCCTTGACATCAAGAGGATACGAGTGGGTGATAATCTTTCTTTGGGACAAGGCGGACATCATGTTAACAATTGCCAAAGCCAGTCGATGTCAGGAAATTTGCCTGTGGGGCAAGGATCACAAAGAAAGAGCAGCAACCTAACAAATAATACTCATGCTGGTGGAAATGGCATGTTTAACATGGCTTTAAAAGAGGTCAAGAAAGAACCAGGAGAAACCATGTCTTGCAGCAAACACTTGGATGGTCAGATCCCCCATGAGAACATCTTTCCTAGCAGATATGGGGAGGAAACAGGGGAACAGATGATGGATCCTGAGCTTCAGGAACTTTTTAATGAACTGACTAATATCTCAGTGCCACCCATGAGTGACCTTGAGCTAGAAAATATGATCAATGCTACCATAAAACAAGATGAGCCTTTTAACATTGACCTTGGGCAGCAAAACCAGAGAGGCTCCGCTAGAGCCTCTCTGCAGATGGAGAAAATGGTGATCAAAAGTGAGTATTCACCAGGTTTGAATCAGCCACCTGTAGGCTCCCCACAAATGAGGCCTTCATCTGCAGGCCCGTCCTTCACAATGGCCAGCACTGCCATGTCCACCTCATCACCCATTCCTTCAGTGCCTCAGAATCAGATGCAGCCGTCGCAGGTTTCTTCTGTCTCAACTCGACCATTGACTAACTGGCAAGAAGTGTCTCATGCGCAGCAGCTCAAACAAATAGCAGCCAACCGACAGCAGCATGCTTTAATGCAGCAGCAGCAGCAGCAAAACCAGTCAGCCAGCTGGTCTACCATGTCTCCATCAGGACCATCCCCAGGGCCATTCGTACAGGAGAAAATTCCCAGCCCTTCCTTTCATCAGCAGCAGTTCAGCCCACAAAATTCAGCAATGCTTGGGGTACCTGTAAATGGAAATCAGTCCAAAGGGATGAATAACTATGTTTATAAACCGAACTCCACACCTCAGAGCAACCCCATTGACATCATAATGCAACAGAAGCCTCAGGACCTCAACAGAAACTTTATAAACAACAGTCAGCCACCACTAGAGCAGCATCCTGGCAACACAAAGCCTTTGTTTCACTTTAACTCAGAGCAAGCAAACCAGCAGATGCCTTCAGTTTTGGGTTCCCAAAGCAAGACTTCTATTCTTCATTATACGCAGCAGCAGCAGCAGCAACCTGCTCAGCCCCTTCCAAACCAGTCTCTTCAAAGGCCACCAAATGTCCCCTTAGCAATGCAGCAGAAGATGATGCTTCAGAAAATGCAGCAGAGCCAGCAAATCTCAGGACTGCAGTATCCAGTCTCTCAACAGCACAGACAGGTAAGACATGTTCCTTCTAAACCATAATGGAAAGGTAATTTCATGTATAGTGGGAAAAAAGCGTTTCCCATCCATTCTTCCCAGAAAGAATGGGTGTAGAGAATTCCATAACAAAATACAGTGGTCCCAAAACATTT
This sequence comes from Gavialis gangeticus, assembly GCF_001723915.1. NCBI lineage: Eukaryota > Metazoa > Chordata > Crocodylia > Gavialidae > Gavialis > Gavialis gangeticus. The sequence continues at coordinate 22,541,725 of NW_017729032.1, read as the reverse complement.
CATACATAACCACCTCATAAGATATTGCGCAAAAAAATGCTGGTGTTCAATTTTTGTAATATGCACAGTAGATGCACACTGCACAGTCATAAGAAAAGAAAGACACGTTTCTTCCAATAACAGTACACTAAATGTGTCACTGATGTATATTTGGATATGGATACTTCCCCATAAGGTGGGGAAAAATAATAGGGCAAAGTTAAGGTTATTTTTGAAGTCTCATTTGAATTTCCCAGCTTAGGAGATGTCAGTTGTTTTGCACTTTATTTTCATGAGATTGTTTTTAGGTAACAGCTTTATAACATCGATTCTATTTCATCATTTTGTCTGGGAGAACAGGATTGAGAAATAACATTATTCTTAGACATATATTGACTAATTTGACAAAGCTTTTCATCTAGGAATTTTATTACTGATTTGTAAAGGAAACTGAAACTTCTGACTTGTTCTGTCTACATCTACCTAGCCTCATTCTTACATATTGCTACCTTGGAATTTATTTCTAGAAAAAAGAGGGAGAAATTCTAGTCTTATAAGTGAATGAAAAATATTCTTCACATAACATCAAAAGACTTGTAGGGAAACATAGGACTCTGGGCACTGGACTTGACCCTGGAGGCCTATTACAGTTCTTTATTCTGAAGGATGTAACAGTATGTAGTAGAAATGTGTTAGGGCTGGAAAGGAGGTACCCAGTGGGGCATGAGAAATGGTTTAAATCAAAGGCTAATTTTTGAAAATGAACAATTTAATGTTAAATGCATTATACCCCTAAAACAGATGAGGAATTGAGGCAAAGTGGCAATGATTCTCCTATGCCTTGACCCTTGCGCTTGTCATTCATACTTGCTCAGAAGGGATGTAAAATGATAGCTTTCCTTATATGGCAGTTGCTCTGTGCTTCCTTTATTTATACAATAGAAGGGGATAATACTTGCCCATGTCAGTGGGTTTCTGTAAGGATAAAAATAGATGGAAACACATGGGACAGTCAGGTACTAAGGTGCAGAGTAGTGCTGAAATACCTACAGACCAGTGCAGAATTGCCAACTGTTGTCATATTAGCATGAGTCTTGTATTATCTGATGGATTCATGTCATTAGAGGAGACTGTTCCTTAAAACAAAAGTAAATTTTTAGTCTCTCAGGTTATGCAATGACACTTGAAAATGTGACCTAGAGTAATCTGAAGGCTCACAAACCAGGCTAAAAAAAAAAATTTATATATAAAAGTCATAGGGTAATATAAGTATAAATATAGATATTTAGACTTCATGATTTTGTAACCTTATCTCATGGTTTTTTAGGGTGGCCTGATTCAAGGTATTTGACTAGGATGGATGGCAGTCTTGCAAAGGAATAGAGTCTTCTGGGCAATTTGTTAATTTCTTATAGATGGGAAAACACTGTAATGACTTATCCAAGCCTTAAAGACCAAACCTTCCCAATAATAATCAAAAGTACTAGAATAAGTGAATCCAACAAACCTGGAGTTTCTAGGCCATGCTGGTCAGATGCAGTCTGATGTCAACTATGTTTATTAAAGTTCTGTTAAAAATAGAAAGCAAAATATAAACAAATTTGTGCTGTGCAAGTATATATATGTATTTCTTTAACTCTCCCAAACTTCTTAATCAGTTAGTTTTAGGTTGCTCCAACACATCATCCTCCTAGGAAACAGCATCTTAAAAGGTTCTAGCAGAAGGGGTTTGGTTTGGTTTGGTTTGGTTTGGTTTGAAGGGGTTGTAGGGGGAATTGGCATTGGGAAGGCACCTTAACTGACTTTGCAGGGGTTCAGTGGTTCCTTGTGTATTTCTTTAGATTTTAACTGTCTTCACCAGAGCTTTTCTCCCTCTCTCAATAGACTAGCAGTCAGATGGATTGTAGCAGTTTCTTTATTCCACTGTGATGAAGTCTCCAGCAAGCTGTTGGCACTGGGGCGGGGGGGGGGGGGGG
>NW_017729032.1:22534917-22539407 GCF_001723915.1 Gavialis gangeticus | reverse complement strand
GGGGGGGGGGGGGTGCTTTTGCAAACATTAATCTTTTCGCAAAATATGCAAGGCTATGGTCAGGAGGGAAATAAAAATACCATCAGTAAGTTGCTTGAAGCAGCATTAACTTTCACAGCTGCTGCTGCTGCTAAGTAGGCTGCAGGCAGACGCGGCCAGTCAAAGGAATGCTCCTAGTGGAACATTATTACCAAATGGCAGAGGTTGAGCCAAGCAGTACAGAGGCATAAATTCTAGCCAGCCAAGCAGTATGGAGGCAAAAAAAAAAATCCATCATGTATGTTGTCTGGGATCTCTTCTATGTACATTGAAAGGAGCTGCTGGGGTGGGACTTTCCCCAAAGTAACTTAGCAGAGCCTAAAACACTAGAAAGTAGGGTGAGCAGGACTTTGAGAAGGGACTTCATGAAGCCTCTTGCCTTACAGTCTTTTTCCCTAATTCTACCTGCAGGATGTGGTAATCTGCACTACAGCCCAGCACTGGAGGTCAGGTTGTGAGAGCTTTGTAGTGTGAACTCTGGTACTACCCTGCATAGTGGAAACTATCTTTTATACCCCGTCATGGTCACTTTGATGCTATGTACTATAGAATGGGAAATTTATCTAACAGCAGAAACAATGTGTACAGTGAGACAGGATTGACCTGGGTTGGGCGTGCAGAATTTTTAATTCACTTAAACGCGAGTGTTCACCTATCTGTGCTTACAGATCCTGTAAACTCCTATTACATTGTTGTTTAACCACCAGATCCCACTGACTTCTCAGGCTGAGACAGCTTGCTGGATTTGTGAGCCCCTTCAGCTTGGCTGTTTGAGCTCTGTTGCCACTGGCAGTCTCTCAATTCGAGGACAGTCTCTACCATGGCTCATTGATGTGTCTTCAGGTGGCTTAAGAGTCTAATCCTTGAGTCACAGATCTGTCTGCAGGGGAGAGTAAGCTGTCGGCAGGGATTTGTCTCCTTTTCCTTCCTCTGCCTTCTCTTCTCTGCTTTGAGGGCAAAACAACACTTGACTGCGAAGCAGTCTGCCACTTGATTAGAGTTGTTGCGCCATTGGAGTCATTTAGCAGCCACTCCTCCCACCTCTTGAGGTTGGCATCTATCTTCTTGAGGTGGGCCTTCAACAGGTCTTTGTAGCATTTCCTCCGGCTGGTCCAGCAGAATACAGAACGTACCACAGAAGATTTTCAGCTTGCAGGGTTCTTGAATGCAAGTGATTTATCTACAAGGTTTTGCCTGGAAGCTGATAAATCCTGTACTACTTCTCAAGAAGTTTCTGAGCACTGCTGAAGCCTTGCAGAAGGTACATCCACACTGCATGCTTCCCCTAGGTTCTTAACCATGTTTTAGCCTGATCCCCCAACCACCCTCACATAAAACCAGTATGTCCCAGCCTATGCGCAAGAATCCAAGCCTTCTTGCACAGCGCAGGTATGGATTAAAGCCTTTTCCACTTTAAGGCAGGTTCCAATACTCACTTTTCAAGGATGCTGCTAAAGCCATGATAGCTGAGATCATCTTTTGATAATTTTTTGGAATGCCATCCCACAATTCCCTGAGCCTGTATGCTCTGACATTTCTATTGGTTCAACTTCCATCTTGCCTCCTATGTTCTAGAAGTTTTATACCAGTTCATATACATCTAGTCAACATTTAGGCTTTCATTCCACTCTGCCTGCTCCATTTTCTGCTTGCTTAGCCAAGTCACCTTAGAATATGGCATCCTAGTTTACTACCAGCTGGCCCAAGAAGCACACCAATGCCTTCATTTTTTTATGTGAGTACTGCAAGGAAGAGAGACCCACTATGGTAGAGGGGATGAAGTCCCAGGAACAGACATCAGAGCAAATCACACTGCTTGAATGGACTCCAAGGAAGGCTTCATGGCTGGATGATTTAGGACCCATCTGCTAAGGATGTCCTTGGGAGTGGGCCTTACAAGTTTGGAGAAGAAGCAGCACTGGATCAGGAATCACTACAGGTAGGTGGCAGCTGCCATATTATTATTAAAGGAGAAATTACAGCATGGGTGAGAGAAATTACTGTGTTATTGTTATATGGGTATTACATGCAACAAGGTAGCCTTAAATTAAAGTGAGGACAGCAGACACACTCATTTCCCTGATCTGTTAACTTTATCCCCACCCCACTCCCATGCAGGTGGATTCCAAGAAGGGGGAAAAAATCAACTACTGATTGACTTTTTCTATTACATTTGTAGTAATTATTTAAAAAATAAGTCCAAACTGACGTTTCAGGTTTAGTAAGCATTGAGTGTACACTGCTAGACTGGTGAAGAGACATATTGCCCTGTGTCCCCAACATGTCCCATTTCCTTTTAAATGAAGTAAATAATACGTTCTTGCTAGTGTGTGTCTGTGCTCTGGTCACGTGTCTAGCAGGAGCTTGTGAGCAAGGCAGTGCATTATGGTGGCATAAGAGCATACTTTACCATGAGGAAGACTCTTAAAAGGGGGTTTCTTTTATTTCGTTGCATAGACAAAAATATAATATGCTGTGTGATTCCCTGGCAGGACCTTTCACCTTGGTTGAGGTCACCCAGGCCACATCCCAAGAAAACACTGAACAAGCAGGATGTGTCTATTTCCTCATGCAAAAGTTCTGGACCCATGGCTGGTCATCCCAGCTCTCCATGACAGTGTGATCTCACCAGTCTGTACTAGGTGCCCTGCATCAGAAGCACCATTTTACATGTGGAGAAGCCACAGGTGCAGCAGGTCTCTTTTCTCTGGCCTGTTAACATCCAGCATGAACAAATCATCCTCCAAGATTCACCGCCACCACCCTAGAATCAGCAACTGCTGCTGCAAAGCCCGCCACCATCCCCTGTACCCTGTACATCCTGACGCTATAACTGCATGGCCACAAGCCAGAGCAGTTTGCTCAGCAATGCTGTATTCATGGCTTGACACCAGCTGGAACAGACGAAGCCTCAGTTAAATGCGTCAGTGGCCAAGAACATTGTTTCCTGGGAGCTTGGGATGGACAGACTCGTATACCCTCCACACCCTGCAAACTAGATTCTAGAGCAGCTCAAGTCAGTGAATCGATAAGGCTTTGGATACATGTTAGTTTGGCTTCATGAACTTCATGAAGTCATGAGCCCAGGTACCAGAGGACTGGAAAGGGCCAATGTAGTGATCCTCTTTAAAAAAGGTATGAAGGAGGACCTGGGGAACTACAAATCAGTTAGCCTCAATACCTGGGAAGTTACTGGAGCATATTTTAGCCATTTGCAGCCATCTGGAGGAGGAAGGGCTGATTGCAGGCAGTCAGCATGGATTTATAAAAAACAAGTTGTGTCAACACACATGATCTCCTTCTTTGACAAAGTAACTACTTGAGTAGATGAGAGGAATGCTGTGGATATGGTGTATGTGGACTTCAGCAAGGCTTTTGACGAGGTCCCACATGACCTTCTCATAAATTGGAGAACTGTGGGCTAGATAAAACTACCGCAAGTGGACAGATAACTGGCTCAATAGCTGCAAGCAAAGAGTAATTATTAACGGGCCCATGTCAGAATGGCAGGAGGTTTCAAGTGGAGTCCCACTGTGTCTGTTCTGGGTTCAACGCTATTCAACATTTGGATGCTGGCATAGAAAGCTCCTTGAGCAAGTTTGCAGATGACACAAAGCTTTGAAGAATTGTAAACATGGAGGATGTGAGCACAGTTTATATATGTCTTGCCAGATTGGGCAGTTGGGCTAGAACTAGCAGGATAAACTCAATGCAGACAAATGCGGGTGTTACATCTTGGGAAGAATAATCAAATCACAAATATAAAATGGGAGACACCCACCTGGATGGCAGCACTATGGAAAAGGATTTGGGAATCTTGGTAGATCACAGAATCAATATGACTGTACAGCGTGATTTAGCTGCACAGAATGTGAATGTGGTTTTGGGATGCACCAATAGCACATTAGGTGCAAGACATAAAAGGTGATAATGCCTTTTTATTCAGCACTGGTTAGGCCTCATCTGGAGTAGTGTGTGCAGTTCTGGGCTCCACATTTTTAAAGTGACATGGAGAGGTTAAAGAGGGTCCAGAGATGGGCAACAAAGATGATTAAGGGTTTGGAAAGCAAGTTAGGTATGTTCAGCTTGCAGAAAATGCCCATGACAGCAGTCTTCAAATATATGAAGGGCTACCATAAAGAAAAGAAAAAGCACCTTTTCTGTCTTGCTGAAGAGAGGGGGACGTGGATCAATGGCATGAAGTTGCAGCAAAGTAAATTTAGAGTGGATATGTGGAAATAACTTCTTTACTGTGAGAATAACGAGACATTGGAATGGGCTGTTTATGAAAATTGTGGACTCTCCGTGACGAGGTTTTTAAGAAGAGGTTGAACAGCCACTGGTCAGGGATGATCTAGGCATAGCTATGCCTGTTTTTTACCATGGGTATTTCCCATGCTTCTGGGCTCTACTAGTTGTTCCTGCCCCCCCACCCCACCCATCTGGGGAAG
>NW_017729032.1:22528783-22529917 GCF_001723915.1 Gavialis gangeticus | reverse complement strand
GAGAAGTTGGCTGTTAGCTAAGGCTGGGGACTTCAACTGGGATGTGCCAATTCTCCTGCTAGGAACAAAGTCAGAGGTTCCTGGCTAGAGGGTCTTGCCCTGCTCAGGGTCAGACTGATTGCCATATCTGGGGTCAGAAAGGAGTTTTACCCCATGGTCAGATTGGTATGGGCTATTGTGTTTTTTCCTTTCCTTTGTAGCAGGGGACGTGGTCCTCTGCCTGGGACCTCTGAAGCATATATTGACAACCTTTTATAGAAGCAAGATATTGGCTGCCATGATTCTCCTGCTTGACCTGTAGCAGGTTAGGGTGTTAGGTCTATGTTGTGTTGGGGTTGATAGTAGTCTTCTGCAGAATTTAGATTATGGTTGTATGGGATGGTTTGGATGGAAGTAATCCTGCCTCAGGCAGGGGGCTGGACTAGATGACCTTTGAGGTCTTCTCCAGCCCTAATTCTCTATGACTTTGCGTGACCAGAAATTCTTGCAGTAAGCCTTGGTTACTGCATTGCTAGTGTTAATGTAGCTAGATGGGTCTGGATCAGCTACAGTTCTGCTGTGTGACTGCTAGCAGGTAGAAATAGCAGACTGAAATGTGCATGTCTAGAGCCAGTCACACAATGCGGTGTTGGGGGAAAGCCCCTCATCTTAGATTCATGAACAAAGTTGGGGGGAGGTTGCTGGAGCTCTGATTCTGGCTCTGAGCCCAGGGCCAGAGTCAGAACCACAGCAGCTTCCTGCCTACCCCTCCGTCCCTGCCCCCACTTCCCCTCTGCAGCTTCTGCCCCCCTGCTGTCCCCTTCCACCCCTTACTGTCAGGCTCAGCTCGGCTCCAGCTCTGTCTGGTTTCCCTCCTGGGCACAGAGCACATGAAAACTGTCCCTTGCCCAGTCAATTGGCAGCATTAGCACTGCTGCATGACCCTTGCCCGGTCAGTCAGCAGCACCGGCACTGGCGCATGGTCAGCAGGGGCTGTGCTTCCGTGTGCTGTGCTCTGGTAGGGAATAGAGCCAGAGCAATGTCTAGCAGTAAGGCAAGGGGCTGGGAGGAGCGGAAGAGGCACAGACTGGGGAGTGGGGGGAAGGGGCAGAGATTGTGGTTACTGGAAAGGGAGGGGCAGAGGCTGTAGGCAGC
>NW_017729032.1:22522960-22523783 GCF_001723915.1 Gavialis gangeticus | reverse complement strand
TATAAAATGGGAGACACCCACCTGGATGGCAGCACTATGGAAAAGGATTTGGGAATCTTGGTAGATCACAGAATCAATATGACTGTACAGCGTGATTTAGCTGCACAGAATGTGAATGTGGTTTTGGGATGCACCAATAGCACATTAGGTGCAAGACATAAAAGGTGATAATGCCTTTTTATTCAGCACTGGTTAGGCCTCATCTGGAGTAGTGTGTGCAGTTCTGGGCTCCACATTTTTAAAGTGACATGGAGAGGTTAAAGAGGGTCCAGAGATGGGCAACAAAGATGATTAAGGGTTTGGAAAGCAAGTTAGGTATGTTCAGCTTGCAGAAAATGCCCATGACAGCAGTCTTCAAATATATGAAGGGCTACCATAAAGAAAAGAAAAAGCACCTTTTCTGTCTTGCTGAAGAGAGGGGGACGTGGATCAATGGCATGAAGTTGCAGCAAAGTAAATTTAGAGTGGATATGTGGAAATAACTTCTTTACTGTGAGAATAACGAGACATTGGAATGGGCTGTTTATGAAAATTGTGGACTCTCCGTGACGAGGTTTTTAAGAAGAGGTTGAACAGCCACTGGTCAGGGATGATCTAGGCATAGCTATGCCTGTTTTTTACCATGGGTATTTCCCATGCTTCTGGGCTCTACTAGTTGTTCCTGCCCCCCCACCCCACCCATCTGGGGAAGCATGACCAGTACCCCCAGTGCCCCAATCCAAACCCCAATACCAATTTATTAAAACATGAGACCTTTAATTTACTTCCTCTTTTAAAATTCTTTTTGTTTCTACTTTTTATTTTATCCTTCAGTGGCTGACTT
>NW_017729032.1:22519732-22522372 GCF_001723915.1 Gavialis gangeticus | reverse complement strand
GTTTTTAAGCCTCCCCAGAGAAGTTGGCTGTTAGCTAAGGCTGGGGACTTCAACTGGGATGTGCCAATTCTCCTGCTAGGAACAAAGTCAGAGGTTCCTGGCTAGAGGGTCTTGCCCTGCTCAGGGTCAGACTGATTGCCATATCTGGGGTCAGAAAGGAGTTTTACCCCATGGTCAGATTGGTATGGGCTATTGTGTTTTTTCCTTTCCTTTGTAGCAGGGGACGTGGTCCTCTGCCTGGGACCTCTGAAGCATATATTGACAACCTTTTATAGAAGCAAGATATTGGCTGCCATGATTCTCCTGCTTGACCTGTAGCAGGTTAGGGTGTTAGGTCTATGTTGTGTTGGGGTTGATAGTAGTCTTCTGCAGAATTTAGATTATGGTTGTATGGGATGGTTTGGATGGAAGTAATCCTGCCTCAGGCAGGGGGCTGGACTAGATGACCTTTGAGGTCTTCTCCAGCCCTAATTCTCTATGACTTTGCGTGACCAGAAATTCTTGCAGTAAGCCTTGGTTACTGCATTGCTAGTGTTAATGTAGCTAGATGGGTCTGGATCAGCTACAGTTCTGCTGTGTGACTGCTAGCAGGTAGAAATAGCAGACTGAAATGTGCATGTCTAGAGCCAGTCACACAATGCGGTGTTGGGGGAAAGCCCCTCATCTTAGATTCATGAACAAAGTTGGGGGGAGGTTGCTGGAGCTCTGATTCTGGCTCTGAGCCCAGGGCCAGAGTCAGAACCACAGCAGCTTCCTGCCTACCCCTCCGTCCCTGCCCCCACTTCCCCTCTGCAGCTTCTGCCCCCCTGCTGTCCCCTTCCACCCCTTACTGTCAGGCTCAGCTCGGCTCCAGCTCTGTCTGGTTTCCCTCCTGGGCACAGAGCACATGAAAACTGTCCCTTGCCCAGTCAATTGGCAGCATTAGCACTGCTGCATGACCCTTGCCCGGTCAGTCAGCAGCACCGGCACTGGCGCATGGTCAGCAGGGGCTGTGCTTCCGTGTGCTGTGCTCTGGTAGGGAATAGAGCCAGAGCAATGTCTAGCAGTAAGGCAAGGGGCTGGGAGGAGCGGAAGAGGCACAGACTGGGGAGTGGGGGGAAGGGGCAGAGATTGTGGTTACTGGAAAGGGAGGGGCAGAGGCTGTAGGCAGCTGGGGATGGAGGGGTGCAGGTGGCAGGGGGGGCAGGAAGGCTTCAAGGGGAAAAAGTGGGGGGGGGCAGAAGGCAAGCAGGCCTCCTGGTGTGAGGATCAGAGGGCACATATGTATGTGCTTTTAAGGCGAAGCAATAAACTAAAGTGCATATCGTGCTAAAATTTATTGCTCCCAGGTGCCACATTTACCTGTGCACCCAGGACTGCAGCATGTTGAGCCAGGTCAAAGCAGCCCCAGCTGGCAGGGGGCCCAAGGGGTCAGCCTGCCAGCCCAGGGCTCCTCCAACCCAGCTCAGCATGCTGCAGAGGAGCTGGCTGGGGCACAAGGGTGCTCCAGTGTGGGGCTAGCCAGCAGGCAGCCCCCATACTGAGGGACCCTCATGCCCCAGCCAGCCGGGGCAGCAGCTACACACGCAGTGTGCCAGTGTAAAACATCCCACAGTATTTACAAGTACTACTCTGCTGCAGAGTTCATTTGTTTCCTGTGGCCTAATAGGGTGGCATGTATAAATGCAAGACATTTATGGTGGAGCTAATTAGTCTACTCCACAGTAAACATCTCGTGCAGACGTGCGCAGATTGTGTAGACTCTACGCTCTTTTTTTCTGAGAGGGTCCACCTCACTGCTATCCGGCCCAAGGGAATGTTCACCTATTATTGGTAATAAGAAGCTATTAATTGCTAATGGTTAAAAATTAACTCCTTCATTTTTATTTTTTTCCTGTTATGCTTAATTTCTCAATGAAGATTCTGTGTTTCATTATACTGGGAACTGTAGAAATATGTCTTTGATCCTAAATTATGTCCACAGCAGAATTTGGCCCCTTCATTACCATAAAAAAGAGCTGAAATAGTAGTATGGAAATACAAGTGTACATTCATGAAAGGCTCTTATAATGCCACCATCAAATAGCACTACACTTTCTACCATAAATGCACATTCTTTAGCTAAAGGAGATGATCATTTTCTGTATTTTTCCCCCCTCCTGGGTTGAAGTTCCCAAAAAGCATGTGGACATGACTTTATCAGCTAAAGCTTGCTAAATGAAAGTGCAAGGCTTATAATTTCTCTGCCTGTCACAGGCACTTTATGTCAAACTGGAGGAGGTTTGCAGTAGGATCTGCTAATTAGATGCCTTTTGCCTCTAGGGACAAATCATGGACGTGATGGAAATCATCTTGGTTTCCTGGAAGAGGGGTGAACTGAATGGAGATTTTGTTTGCATCTATGTTTCATTCTCTGTTTTTGTGGCAGGGACTCATCTTCCTCATTCTCTTTGAGGGTCCGGGGGGTCTAGACACAACACTTGCAACAAAATTCAAAATTCTTTTAATTTTACATTTCATATTATGAGTGCAGAGTTTAGCCAGTGCTGTAAGAGGTTTGCAAGCATTTTGCTGAAGGCGGACTGACTTTTGGAAAGCATGTATGGCTGTTGTTTGGGGAGAAGTGGAAGTCAAGATTTTATTTTGTTTTGGGAAAAGATG
>NW_017729032.1:22509479-22519643 GCF_001723915.1 Gavialis gangeticus | reverse complement strand
TTACATTACATATTATGAGTGCAGAGTTTAGCCAGTGCTGTAAGAGGTTTGCAAGCATTTTGCTGAAGGCGGACTGACTTTTGGAAAGCATGTATGGCTGTTGTTTGGGGAGAAGTGGAAGTCAAGATTTTATTTTGTTTTGGGAAAAGATGGATTGATCACTGCAGCCTGTTTCTAGGGCCAGATTTAGGGGTTTGGGAAGAAACCCTGCAAAAACCCAGGGGTTATGATTAGAGCTGAATAACTTCAGTAAACATTTTGTAAACTTTTAATCAGCTGTGTAGCTCATTAAACATGATTCATCAAATGATGAAAACAGGATTCAACAAAATAAATGGCCAAATTCACCAAATAAAATATTATTCAACTATCTCTAGTTTTGACCCAAAGCCAAGTTAAACTTGGAAGTTTCAGCTGAATTTCTCACTCAGATTTTTCTTTTCCTTCCACTTGGGAGGAGGAGAGAAGGGCCTGAACTCATGTGAACAGAAACCAGAATAAGTTCATCAAACCCCAGTGGACCAAAGTTACAATATTTCATACTGCTCTAGGCATGTGCCATTGTGCCCCAGCAGCCTTATTTGGTCAGTGATTCTCAGATCTGGGGGCCAAACTGAGAGGGGGGTCATGAGAGTTTCACCCACCACTTCATATGGGCCACCAGTTATAATTTGAACTCCTAGGTGTCTTGTGTTGTCTCTTTAGCTTTCGTGGAGACAGACTGAACTCACACCATCAAAGTAAGCAGCAATGGACCCACCTTCACTCTTCTATTCCATGGACACTGCACACTTTTAATGATGAGAACTTACTGTATCTGACAGATAGATGTTTGGGTAAGAGGGAAATACCATAAGCAGTAAATATAGTGGCTTGCCCTTATTTAAAGCATTGCTTGGAGAAGTCTTAGAGCTAATTCACACCTCTATTTTAGCCTTTGACATTTCTGATGTAGAATTTAAAAACTTGCTTCCTTGGATGATTTATCTAAGAACTATTTTTCCTAGGACTTCAGATTTACCATTAAAAAACAGACATATCATACTGCAGCAGATTCAGTGGTTTTAAGTGTGGAGAATGTCTTATAAATGCCTATAAAGAAGACGTATAAAGTAAATTGTAACTCCTGCAAAAGATATTTTAAATTTAACTTTGATTATAAATAAAAATATTTCTGGAGTTCCTGGATCAAAAGTAGTATGAACTACTTCCTAATCTAAAAGGAAAGTTGTGCACCATGGTGGTAGGCTAATTGCTGCCTAGTTAACAGCTCCATTTTGGTTACATTTTTTCATTTGAAGGCTTCAGTTGTAAATGATGAAAACAATCATTTGAATGCATGCTAGTAACTAGCATCCGTTACATGGTACTCTTTGATTTATGGTTGTCAAAATCCCCAGAGAATGTCGCAAGTCTGCATGCTGCTGTGGTGTCCTGCACACTCCAGTTTTGGTTTCTGTGTTTGCTGAAAGACTTGTAAAGCCACATGCAGAAAGCCATCTCCCTTTGGATGTCACATTTGAAGAGTACCTGGGTACTGTTTGTTGCATCAGGGGTTTAGACCAGTGGTCTCCAAAGTGGGGTGCACGTACCCCAGGGAGTGCGCAAGACAATCCATTGGGGTATGGGAAGAAAATATTAGAACTTCTATTTATATTTATTTTTTATCTAAAAAAAATAAGAAAGAAATTAAGCTTTACTGATATTTATATACGGATTGACACCGGCGCCCTCACTCAGTCCGTATGTCAGACAGTCACGTGTCACATACAGTACATGAGTAGTACATGTATATAATTTATAAATAAATAAATATACATATATTGGGGGTGCATGGTCAAAAATTTTTTACTGATGGGGTGTGCGATCAAAAAAATTTGGAGACCACTGGTTTAGACTTATTTACACTCAATTAGTTTGTTGCTTATTTATTTAAGATGGTTAAACTTGAGCAGCTTTTGGTCAAATTGTGCTCTGCTTTGAGGATTTTAAATCCATTTGTGCTACTGGCACTTCCTTAACTGACATGCTCTTTGCCATGGCACTACTGATCTGATTCAATCCACTTCTCATACCTTTAGGTGCATAAGGCAAGTGGTTGCCAACCAGCTTGATCTTGGGCCAATCTCTTTAATTAGCTCAAATTGTTAATCTCTAAATGTGCTGTTTTGGTCCTTAGTGAGTTGAGGGGTCCTTCTGAGCTAACCTCTCTTCTTTTGCCTTGGCACTGCCAAGACATAGCTTGTTTAGGGAGCCTGTTACCTTGTATTCTCAAAGAGTGGCCAAGGTAGGTCCACCTTGTAGCCTGTACTTTTTTAGTAGTCTAACTTGTTCTGAGAGCCATCTAAATGCTACTCTGATGCCTAATAGGTGGAACAAGACCTGGTTCTGTTATATGGGAGAAAGGAAAGGGACTAGGGATTGTAAAGATGTAATAGGTTGAGAATGAGACTAGAATTAGTCAATTTATCAAAACCAGTTCCTTTCTGATTTGTTCTGCAGCCTCAAGCAAATCAACTGGCCTGTGTTGGTCCCAGTGTTCCCAAGTGTAAAATGGAGTTGTATCTACTTACCTCTCATAGGTGTTTGTAGGATTATTCAAATACTGCTTCTGTGGTGCTTTAGCAAGGGTCAGAATAACATAGTGCTATTATAGTGTGTATATCTGTGGGAAGAATCAATTTCCTGAGTCAATTTCCTGCAAGAATTTTGGAAAGAAAGCCTGGGAAAAAATCATCTTACAACCATCAGAGCCTGGCATGCGAAAGAGGCCTTTCCTACTTGTTTCTCCTTGGGCAATTCATTAATCCTCCAAGAAGCGAGCCCATAAAACTTATAATAGAATTTACCATTTATTTCTCTCTCTTCTGTTTTCTGCCTATTAATATTTGTATTCTAATAGCACCTAAGGTCCATGAAATCAGGATCCTGTAAGTTCTCTCTTCAAGGGACAAAAACACTCAAAAATTAGAATTTCAATTTTTTTAGTACAAAGAACTAAACATTGTTTAAAATGTTTGAGAGTATTTTTGATGGAAAATATTTTTAAAAGGGAAAAACATTCTTTTTATTCAATCAGCATTAGCTGTGGGTGTTTCCAGGAAGGGGAGGTGATCCACATCAGTATAAATTGCTTCTGTTCTTACGACACTAATATTCCATTAGGGTGTGGGCAAATGCAAACAGTTTACCATGAGATAAGCTAAGATATGAAGTTAACTACTGTGGGGTAACTGCCCATGTGTATGCTTTTTACTTCATAGTAAAGGTGGCATCACTGACTCCACTTTCACTGGGGGATAAGCTACCTCACATTTAACACTCAGTAAGCATGTGCACGTGGGCAGTTGCCACAGAATACATTCTAAATTCACACTAGCTTATTTTGCAGTAATTAGTTCATGTACCGATAACCTTAGTGTGTTTTTATGGATGCATTACCATTCATGTGCCACATGGACCTAGACAGCCCAGCCAAAAACTCAAACCATTCCAAAACCCTTTGCCTGCCTCATTTGCCTAGTGTAGCTATACTAAACAAGGTACCACCACACAGTAAGAAGCAGCTTTGGCTAGAAGAGCTTAGTAGGAAACAGTTGATCCTCTGGTGTACACGTAAGAGGTCTAGTCAGATGCCTGATGAATTCATTAGTGGCTGACAAACCCAATTCGAGAGCAACACAGCTTGTTACAAGTTTCACAGATCCCTATGTTGTCTAAACTGGAGTCCACATTTACAATATGTTTCTTTCTTCTTTCTTTCTCACTTTGTTTCCATCCTCTGGATCAAAGCTGCTTCATGGTGAGCTGCACCCAGTGCCAGATGTTCCCTCCAGATCAGACAGGATTCTGTGTGCTTCTTCCAGCTTTCTATGCTGATGTTGAGCGACTTCATATCATTATTGCACACATTGCGGTACCCCCATAGACACTGAGTGTGGCAGTGCACCCCCTATGAAAAGGTGCCGCTGACACTGTCAACAGTGCCTGTGGGTGGTCATTGCGCGCCACCCCACCACCGACACCACCAGTGGCATCTGTGGGCCGTCAGCGATCACTGCTGCCTGCTGCCGGTGGCATCTGTGGGTGGTCTGTGGGTGGTCACTGACACCGCCGGCGGCATCTCTGGGAGCTCACCATTTACCACTGCCGTGCTACTGCTGCCTCTGTGCCCCCCCAGCCACTGGGGACACATGTCGTTCATGCCCATAGAGGACAACCCTGCTTTCTATAGTTGTCTTGAATCTCACTATACAAAATATTCTTGGGGATCGGTCTTTTTCCATTCTCCTGACATGGCTGATCTATTACAATATTTTCTTCTTGATAGTGGTTTCTAAGTGTGTCAGTCCTGCGTGCTCCAGTACCTCTGTGTTTGGTATTCTGTCTTCCCACTTTATTTTCACGAGAAGAGCGTACTGTCTAAATAAACAGGGCAAAACCTGGGAGAAAAGCAATTTGATTACCCTGCTTTTCAGAGAAGAACTCAGGCACTATGAGAGTAAGGACTTGAGCCATCGCTCGCCATAGTCCATTGGCTGGGGAGGCTGTCAGTCAGGACCTGTGGAGCTTATTCAGGGACACCCAGGAAGTGTGTGGTGGAGCAGTGTGCACTTAACCCAGATCCCAAGAGCTCCAGAGGTCACCAGCACCAGTCGGTTAGGTGCCTGTCTCAGGTGCTCTGAATCCCAAGTTAATGGAAGTGCTTGTATCAGGGACCAATGCTTTGGAGATGGACAGAAATTCAGATATACCCCTGTTCTTAGCATTTCCTGTTGGCTAGCCCGAGGTATTTCTGACATGCCCTTTGGATGTGCCTGGCTTTCCCTGTTCTCTATGTAGAGAGTCAGGACACCTATACCCATTCTGTTTGGATCATACCTCTGCGGCTAGTGGGCTGTGGTGACGGAGTAGTTTGGCTCCTGGGGGTTGAATTCAAGCCTTGCTCTGGACTTCTGCAAAGGCTGATCCCAGATGATCCAGCTGTGAATGGGCTTCTGGTCATTCTGCTGCAGGGGGGTCAAAGGTGGCTGGATGTGAGACTGGCCACCTTATTATACCCTTGTGTGCTGCTGGCTACAGAAACTGGTGTGCCTGAACCACACTGTCTAAATGGGCTCCTAGGCTCAGATGGATCTTCCTTCCTGTGGGCTAGGCTCTTATGTTTTAGGCAATAACCAATCTTGATCTGGCCCTTAGTGCTTTGGGTCTGGTTAGAAAAGCATCCAAATGTATCCAGTACATAGCTGCCCTTATCTGAATTGTGATCCCAGCATAACCAGGCTTTCTTGGAACTCTAGCTTTTGGGGTCCTCAGGAAAAAAATGAGAAACAAAGGGACGGGAAGGGAAGGGAAAAGTAGCTTCTTTCTTGAAGATTTCTTAGTTTGTGCTGGAACCAGAAAAATGCACACAAGATACAGTGATTAACATAACTGCTTCGAACTTTGAGGCTCAAATTCAGAACCAATAGCATGACTTGGTTCTGGCTGCCGGTCCTTTGTCCAAACACATCTGTTCCTTCCCAGGGTTCGATCATTCCTATCATACACTTGTAAATTTACTCCAGGAATGAAAACACAGTAACTTTCACTTTGTTCTCAAAGCTGCAAATTTGTCCCTGCTGGGTGTTAATTTAACTGCTTCCAGGACACCAGCACATCTGGGAGGTGCTCTCTTTTATTTCTTTATTTTTTCACACATCTCATACATCTGGTTCTGAGCAATACTCCAAGGCACCACACAGGAAAGGACCAAACTTAGCATGATTAACCCTTTCTATGACCAGACAAGGAAACTGTATGTCTTTTTAACAAGTTATGCTTGTGGGAGGTATATTTTTTTGTGAAGAAGAGAATGAAAAATAGTGGACTGAATTGCCTTGCTAGTGTGACATGCCCAGAAGAGCCTTTCTGTATTGATGCTCCCATTGCAGAAATAGGCCTGAATGTAGACCTTTGTGGAATCCACGGGGGCTGAGACAAATCTGTTGGGTCTTTCATAGGTGTCAGTAAGAGGCAATCCTTCTTTCAGGAATAATCCTAAGGAACTTTCCCTGGGGATGTTCACAGAGTAACCCCATCCTTTTTGTGGATGAAGCTAACCAAAGAATTCAAGTTTCAAACTTTTCAGAAAAAAGGGCTTTGTGTGGAATTTTCTTGCAAGTGTTGTTCCTTTTTAAATCAGTGCTGCTGAAGTGTTTTCTCACAGCAGGGAGGTTGTCCAGGCCAATGGCAGTCATTTACATTATGACAAAAACAGACTCAGCAATGTCCCTTTAATGTGGTGTTTTAACGGCTGCATTAACCATTTTTGTACTATGCTGGATCAGAACTCAGACTGAGCTAATCTTTAAACGTCTGCTTTTCTCATATCCTAGGCTAGCTGGTGTTCTGTCCACCTCCCTAGTCTGCTGAGGTCTACTGTTTGCTTGCTTAATCAGTTGCTTAGATTATTTAAGCAGTTTACTGCTCCAATAATATATTCCTATCACTCTCATAATGACAGTTAATTCAGCTTCTTAATTTAAAATGAGGGTATTAAGCACCATTGTAAGCTCTCATTGCCCCATAATGAAAAATCTTAGCCCTACAGCTTCATGACTTTTTTACCACTCGGTATCTTTTCTCATTGCTGTCATCTCTCTCAGCCATTTATTGAATCACATTCTCTCTGCTGCTCACTACTCTTTTGCTCCTGCTTCATACCACAAAGTCCGTCCCACTGTAAAATCTGTCCTACCCTGGTTCTCTCCAAGCATACAATTCTGTGCAGCTGAAACACCACAGAAGGTCTCATAACCACATGGTCCATCCAACACATTGCCACCTTGGATGACATCAAGAAAGTAGTTTCTCAGTTGAATCAGCTGGTAAAAGCCAGAACACATCACTTTCCTTTGATTTTGGCACTCAAGATTCTTCTCACAAGTTTTCATGGCTGAATTTTATTTTTAAGAGAAGTCAATATTGCAGACCACAAATCACAAACCTCCTTAGCAAACATGAACTCTGTTTTGTCAGCTAAATGGCACTGGCTTACCAACATCTCATCTCATACTAAACATGCTGACTAGTCTAGTATTTTTCACAAGCAGCAATTCACCTAGAACCCAATCCAGAGTACATTAGAATCAATGATAGTCATTCTTTAAGTCAGAAAAAGCTTTTAATAGCAGCAAACAGGATGCAAATGATTTTTTTGAAAACTAATATCTCCTAGTCTTAATCTTTACGGAAATGCTTTTACTCATTATGGACAAAGGTTTCCATTCCCAAAGGTGGTTTAATTGCCTACCTCTTAGTTTGATGCCTAATTTGCCGTTGATTTCAGTGGCGACATACCTATTAGGTACCTACATAATAAAAGATAGGTCCCTAAGTACTTTGCAAATTGGGGTTCCTAATACCCAGATTAAGACTCCTTCCAGTAGTTTTAGTTTTAATGGAGCTGGTCCTAAATTAGTAAAAATTGGTTTTAAATATAAAGGCCACAGAAGGATCTAGGATTTTGAAAAGAGGGTTATGGGAGTTGCGACTTACTCTGCAAGGGTGACTGTGAACCTCCGAGCTTCCCGTACCCCCTTAGTGGGGAAACCACGCCACAGCAGCAGCACTAGCAGCAAAAGCAGCTGGGGAGTTTTTTGAGTCCCTAAAGCAAGTAAGATTCTTTCTCCGGCAAAGATTCTTCTTTGGCCGCTGCTGCCATGGTATAGTCTGCAACCAGCTCCTGACCGAACTCTGCACAGGACCCAGGTGTCCAGGGCAGCTGGCAACTGGAGCACCCAGTATATGGGTGACACAACAGAGAGGAGGGTGACTGCACAGCTGCACTGCCCCTGGATCTGCTCCTGATCAAGGCTAAGATTTTTTGAGGTGTGCAAAGGGATTTTGTAGAAGATTTGCAGTCCAAAAAAATCCCAGCTTCTACTGACTTAAAATTTCCAAACCCAATTTATTAGACCAAATTTCCCAAACATTGACCTCACTAAACAACTTCCTTTTAGCTGAGACATTATCCTCTATAGTCTTCTTGTTGTGTGCTTCTGTGATGCTAGTGAACAAAATATAGCAGCAATTCATAACCAGGGTGCCACAGCCCCAGGGTGCTTTGAGATCTTTTCAAGGCTGCCACACAGTGTTAGCACTGTTAGATGTGCAACATGATTCACAAGATTAATCCAGAGATCTCAAATAGGAATCTATAGTATCAAAGCCATTCTGACCTGTTGTGGTCTTCCTGGGTTTTTTGCAAAGAAGAATTCCTTTATTATTTTCTGTAGTCAAAAAGTGAAAACTAAGAGCTGGCATTTTCCCAGGGGTGTCTTGAGTCTAGTAAGGGGTCCCTTGAGTCTAAAAAGGTCAAGAATGACTGGAATATAGGTCATTAACAAGGAGAGATTGTGGTATTAATTTTTATTCTGGGATAATGAATGGGGGTGGAGAAAAAGGGTACTGTTACTCACCTGTAGCATGCATAGTACAGCCGGCACAAGGAGCCTCGGCTATATTAGTTCTAGTCAGCTTGGCCTATAGTTCTTATCACTTCAAAAGAGTATTTTTTCTCTCTTTTTTTCAGAGGAATGCAAAGCAAGTTAAAAAAAACCCCTAATAGTCTGATATAATAATGATTATTTTTACATATTGATTTAATAATTAAAGTCATAATTGAGGGAATGTGGAAATAAAGGCTCTAGGATGTTTTCTGTAGAGGTGTGTAAGTTTGGACTGCTGTGACAGTAAGTGATGCCACTGAATCATTTTACTCATTTTCATTGTTGCCTTTTGAATGGAGGAAGCCAGTGTGCAAGCTTAAAAACAAAACAAAACAAAAATTAAAAGCAACTCTCTGTCTAGTGCTCATCTGAGAAGGCTGGCTTGAGATTTGTATTTGATGCAGTGGGTATGAACAATAAAGTAGTGCATTATTCTCAGGGCAAGAAAGTAAGTATGTAAAGCCGAGTGAACCACTGTGCACAGGCTCTCGAGAGTGAAGGTGCCTGGGCCTCTTGGAGAGAGAGTAACATTCTTCAGGGTAACCGTGATGGGGGGAGGGCGGCTCTGTGCTGGTATTTGTGTTTCAGGCAGACTTTTCTAATGTCTCAGCAATCCATGTATGGTGACAATACAATGCAAGAGCTGGGCTTAAGGTTGTATAAACAACTGAGCTAACCAGGTTTTTATTATTGTAGCTGCATACAAGAAGCAAAAGGAGGAAAAAAGAAGGAAAACATTTATTTTATTTATTAGATTTATGCCACCTTTCCCAACAAAGGCTTAGAGTGCATATGGCAATACTGAGATAGCACTAATAATAATACTAATGTAATACCTTCAGATTGCTTTCCAAACATTAACTATTTAAACCACACACTCTTGTGAAGTAGTGACTATTTATCTTCCTAAACAAAGAGAGAGGTAGCATGTGATTAAGTAGGCTGTCGCCCACAAAAGCTTGCACTTTTCTGAACAAATTAGTTCCTAAGGGAACATAAATACACTATGCTTAGATCAACGTAACTAGGGTTAGGTTGATCTAAGTGCCCATCTTTGCAAATGCTTGGGGGTGGGGGGATGGTAAATCAGGCCAAAAATGGTGGGCCCTATCTAAGTTACTTCACCTGACTAGGTGAACTAACTTGGATTGGGAATGGGTTATTCTGATTCAGCAAATGTCTTCATGGGTCTAGAGCATAGCACTGAGGTTGGGAAAGCCCAACTGGTTGCCCCAGCCCCAGCCCCAGGGCTGTGATCTTCTTACCCCAGCTGCTGACCAGGTTTTTTTATAGTCCCCTGATTCAACACCCCCTCTCCTGATAGACAACACCTCCCACAGAGCCACAAACACCTCTTCTTCATACCAACAACCCCCCCATCCCTCTGTGGACTCCCCACCCCGCAGTCTCGCCTGTCCTTTCCCCTTCCTTTCCCCCTTCCCCTTACGGCTCCCAGCACCAGTGAATATTCAGTACTGGCAGATGACAGAACAAGGAGCAACAGGTCTCAAGTTGCAGCAAGGGAAGTTTAGGTTAGATATTAGGAAGAATTTTCTCGCTAGGAGAGTAGTAAAGCACTGGAGCAGCTTACCCAGAGAGGTGGTGGAAGCTCCATCCTTGCAGGATTTTACGACTCAAGTAGACAAAGCCTTGGCTGGGATGGTCATAGTCC
>NW_017729032.1:22479496-22504479 GCF_001723915.1 Gavialis gangeticus | reverse complement strand
CAACTCAAGTAGACAAAGCCTTGGCTGGGATGGTCATAGTCCTGGTTTGAGCAGGCATTTGGACTAGATGACTTCCTGATGTCCCTTCCAGCCCTAATTTCCTATGATTCTAACATCTGTACATACCGTCTACCATCACGCTTTAACTAAGCTACATGATCATAGTTCGGGTACAGCCAACATTTGTATGCACCCTAAGGTGCCACCCTGCCCTGCCTTCTGGGTAATCAAGGTGAGACAGAGAGGGTAGGACCAACTTTTCAAACTTATGTGACCAAAGCTAAATGATATAATCCATAATAAGGCATCTAAATAGCTGGTTTCATTGTCCAAGATGTCACAGATCTATTCAAGTCAATGGGAGTTGTATTCACATAATAATTCTGAAAGTTAGGCCATCTATATAAATGGTTAAGTGTGGCTTTAAAAATTTGACTTTGGTCACACATGTTTGAAAAATGTAATGATTTGCGTTAGCTTCAGAGAGGAGCAGTTTCTACTTTACCTACTCAGGTTCATTTTTTTGACAAAGCACTTTTATTTAAAAAAAAAAATCACATTTTGGTGGAGAAGTATTGCCAAAGTTTTTTGTCAATATTATTTTGGTTCTTTGTTTTTACCATCTCTAAAGATGCTTGGCATTTTCCATCAGTATTTGAAAAAGACATTTAAAAAGAATTTAAAAATCGATGTTTCTATTTGTATTAATCTGAATATTGTGTATGTGATACACATTTCACATGATTGCAGAGGGCAGTGCTTTAGGATATGTTTGCCAAAGTATTATTCATGCATAACAGATATTCTGTATGTAATATATGTAACATTAAATTTCAGATGAGAACTGCATTGACACAGCATCATTAAGATTATGAAGTCAGGCACTTAAAAGTTAGGAAATTCTAGATTTAAAATTCCCTGTTCAGCTTCATTTCTCCTACCTCACACATCCTTTCTGTAAACTGCTGAGGTCCCAAGGAAAATGCAGCAGTTGATTGTGGCACTGAAGATAATTTAATAATGCAGTGCACAAGAGCACTGAATTAATTTTATAGGCATCTCTAAGTCTACATTCAAATAGCCATCTTCTAATGCCAGTTTTTAATATACTTCTCTAGGTGTAATTAAAATAGGGAAAAAAATGTTGTGTACTGCTGTGTCAGTCACTCCATTATGTAAGAGCCATGTTACACGGTCATTTTGGGCAGCTCCTGGGGCTCTTAACACCTGGATTGTCTGCACATTAACACCTGAAAGTAGTTTTAAGCACTCATTAAGCTGCTCAAAGTTATGCCACTCAAAGTTACACAGGATTATCTCTGATCTGTTACCCAGGTCGTGTTCCACTACTTTCTAGGCTACACCTTAGAGTAAACACCCCACCTGGTCCCCCCAGCCCCACTGGCCCAGATTGAGCCCACTGCCCTCCCCCACACCTCAGCATCCCAGATCCCTGCTCACTTCCCCCCTTCCCCCACAATTGCTTGTGGCTGCCCTCGCTGTCTGTCCCAGGGAGCAGGCAGGGAAGGGTTAACCTGCCTGCCTGGCTGCTGCTGGCACCACTGCTGCTCCCTGGGCTGAGCCCAGGGTGGAGGAGAGCAGCAGCAGCATCAGGGGCCAGGCATGCAGGTTAACCCTTTCCACAAATAAGCAGGGGAGGAGCTCCAGGGGTAGAGGGTCAGAGGAGAACCCTGAGGGGCTGGGAGATTGCCCTGGGGGAGCAGGAGGAGACGGGGGGCAGGGGGTTAGCCCAGAATGGGAGGGGGTGGGATTCTTGCCTTTCTTACCCGCAAGCGTCTTCCAACATGTCCGATTTTTGTCGCAGCACTCTTGGTGCTCTTGGAGGCTTACCACTTCTTCCCAAGATGGTCCCTTTCTTAAGTACTCCCTTTCTCTAGTGTCCCTGGTCCTTCACATTGCCTCCCCACCCCACTCCCTTGCCTCATCTGGATGCTACTTACACTCTTGTTCAGCTTTCCAGTACCACCAGTCTCTTGAGCAGGGCCAGGAGTGCCCTCCCACTGTTCTGGACCCAGCCCGGCTCAGTCGGCCTCTCTGTCCAGACTCAGGCCTCGAGGGCCACCTGTCATGCAGTGCCAGGGCATGGTGCTTCCTTCTTTCTTTTTCTGCTGGCCTGAATGTATGACTGCTCTAAACTAGAGCTAGTACTGCTACCAATCAACCTTTCTGCAGGTCAGTGTAAGGGATAATAATGCCCTTATATTGGCAGGATGTGAACCCTAAGTTCTGCTTCCACAGATCTAGTTAGTGTTAACAGCAGTTGTTGCAGAAGGGGGTAGACCCCTGGATCTCTGTGCAGGGTCTGAGGACAGGTGGGAAGAGCTTACTGTCCCCCACTGAATCCTCTGCTTATGTGTTAGGAAAAGGAAAGGGCTGCTGAGCCTGTGTACTTGATCTGAAGAAAAGGTTGAAAGAAGCCCAGTTTGTCTCTCTCTTCCATTCCCCTGTCCTCTGCGTGATGCCTCAGAAGTAGGGAAAGGCCACTTAGAGCCATTTTTAGGTTCTTAGAAGGGCTCCCTTCTCCCAAAGACACAGTGCTGCACTAACCTTAGTGCCACACAGGTGTTCCCAAGGCAGCATATGCTGTTATTGTTGCTCTTTAGGTACAGTGTAGGTCCAGCTCCTTAGAAGGTTGAGATTTGGTTATTATTTTGGCAGGGTGCCAACATTTGCCCGAGTTACACAAGCAGTGAGAAGGAAGTGATGATCTGCAGTTTATTACAGATCCAAATTTGAATGAAGCCACAGGCCTGTCTCTAGCTGCAGAGCACTGTCTCCTCTGAATTTCAAAGGCTTGCTGCAAACAGTTGGGGAGGAAGGGTGAGAAAGTCTAATAAATTGTTGCAAGAGTCCTTTATAGTGGAAAGTGTAACCTAGCCTAACATTACCCAACTATTGATATTTCAAGAAGTCTTACTGCTGATTTTATAGAGCTGTCTGTGTGATCTCCAGCATCCTGGAAAAATAGCTCTGAAGGTCCTTGTTTTTCAGTTCTCTCGTTTCAGTCTTTCCTGCTGGTAAAGGTCTGTAAGCAATGACTCTGGGCCTGATTTCATTTAACCTAAGTCCCCTTTACACTGTTCTAGGGAGGAACCCTAAGAAAGGTAGAGATATAGTTATATAGTTTCATAGTTTCTTAGTTTCTAGTTTATTATTCTAGTATATATTAAGGTCCACTTCAGTAGAAAGTGGCATTAGTGTCAATGATCATCTGGCTGTAGGTGTTCTAAATGCTTCTGAAAACCAACAAAAAAACCAATGTGGAAGGTAAATTTAGGATTATTAATCCAACAGCAAGCAGCAGCAAGAAATCTGATATATCCATCAATCAGTGCTGTGGAGAACTGTTTGTTTGGACTAGTTAGAGAGTGATGAATAGGTCCTCTGTGTAAAACATTCAGCTACAGTGTAGAAGGGTAGTAAATTATAAGTTTGTTAATGTTATATACCATATAAAATAATGTATAGAAAGTACTTATGTATAGAAAGCAATAAAAATTGTTAATGCACTCATAACAGTGGCAGGAATAAAGCCACAGGAGTCTTAATTCATTGCCATTTCACCTACCTGTCTGGGCCGGGTAGAGATATTATACTTTTACTGGTAAAAGTGATCAGAAACTGACTCATGCCTATAACAGAACAGAAGTTTGGCACACAGAGACTAGTTTAAAAATGGCAGAACCCAGTCTAAGATTTGCCCCTCCCACCGAAGTGTGAATGTGTGTTCTGTTCACTACCAGTCTAAACTACACCACTTACAGAAAAACGTGTAACTTACGTTGATTCCACCTCAGGCTTTTTCAATGTCTGTACCTAGCCCTGGAGACCTCTGTTGGTGTTTCCTAGTATATCAGGATGACACCTGGCAGGAGAGTCATCAGTCAATTTTCTGGGATGAAGGTGTAAGAATCATGAGTAACTGGTGCCTCCTGAATCTGTGGCGGGTGCCCTGTGGGGGGGCACCCGCATAAGCCCTCTCTGGACGGAGGGCACCAGCCCTGCCAACAGCATCAGTGTCAGCTGTCAAGGGGGGCACTGGCCCAATCAGGGGGGGCACGTGCACCCCCAGGCACTCCCTACCAGTCACCTATGATAAGAATCCAGCTAAAATAGAATGTAGTTTTGTTGGTAGCAGAGAGCCGGTAAGCGTGAGCTAAGGGTGATATGGAGGCAGCCTCTTTGTTTGATCACTGAGTAAATTCCCATCTTCTTTGCTGATAAGATCAATCCATCAGATCCAGACTTCACTGCACTAAATTCTTCAGCATCAGAGTGAGAGAGAACAGGCAGGGCTGGTACTTGTTTGGGAAATAGAAGATGTGGATTCAAATAATGATAATAATAATTATTATTATGATTACAGGCCCAGAGATAATAATGCCCTCTAATCAAGGTTTCCCCCTTCGTGCAGTAACCACAGGATAATTGGGCAAAAAATGGGCACCCTACCCCTGCTATGGGGCTTGTTGAGGGTGGGATACCATGGATTGCTTAGGTGCTCTGCCAGAATCATTTCCAAGCATACTCATAAACCATAGTGTGGACACCCAGGGAAATTTGCAGTCTGAGATGGAGGCACCTAATGAGATTTATGACTTCTGGCTCACTTCTGCCTGACTTCAGACTAACCATCTCTTTCTGGTTCCAGGCCATTTTGAATAGTGATTTTGAGCATAGGTACCTAAACTCTGCCTAAGGCCTCTTCAGGCATCTAAGAAACCACTTTGACTGTGGCCATAACAGGGACTCATTTTCAATATGTCTTTTAATAAGGGTAGATTACTGGCTTAGCAGAAATATGTCAAAGAATGCACTCACAAACTAGTACCAAACCTCCTTTTCTGAGGGAGGGCATGAAGAAGTTTGCAGCTAAGCAAGTGAAGTGGTCTCTGGACAGAGTTCTCTGCAGTCTTGCAGTCTCACTTCAGACTGTTGTACAGCACAGGGCGAGCGGGGCAGGTTTTCAAAGTGCAGACCTGAATCTTGTAGTATACACATCTCCCATTTTGTTTCATCTATTTTCATTTTCAGCTACAAAAAGAAAAAAAAAGACTTTGATCTGAAGTAGAAGCTTCCTCTTTTCTTTCTTCTTGCCTTGTTCTGTCAGATGACCAAGGTATTGTAAAATTCTGCACACATTTTGATGCTCCTTATATTTTAGCCAGGCTCTAAATAGATGTGAATTTGCTGTAAATCAGGCTTGTAAAAGGTATGGTCCACAGGTTGATCTGTCCCACAGAGCTACATCATCCTGCCTCCTGTGCTGGCCCTTCATAGGGCCAGTCTTGGACCCCCCTCCCCACATGCAAGATCCAGTGTCTGCACAACCCATTCCAGCCAGTCCATGGCAGGCACCACATGCAACATGGGTCCTGGAGCAGGCACCACATGTGATGCAGTCCCAGACCAGCCAGAGCAGGCACTGGATTTGGCATGTGGGTGGGTGGAGGGGACAGGACTCCATGGGTCCCCTACATACCGGATTCAGCACCCACTCTAGCCAAGTCGGGATGCAAGTGGCACACGGTTCCTGCTTCAGCCAGTCCAGGGCCCATGCTGCACACAGCATCCACCCTGGACAGGCTGAAGTGGGCACCGCATATGACCCACATCCTGATCTGGTCACAGAAGGTGCCATGTGTGGCACAGTCCCAGATGGTCCAGAGCAAGTGCCTCAAGTGCTAGATCCAGCACGCAGGGATTGGGGCAGGGAGGGGGGCATGGGCCCAATCTGACCCATCCACCACTGTTCATCCAGCTTGTGGACCAATCTTGGGCCACTATTCTAGCCTTCTGGGCCAGACGAGTTTGGCATTTCTGCTCTAAATCATATGACCTTACCAATCTAGGTTGCCTTTTCAGAAATCCTTGCTCTTGGGTCAAACCTTTTCTATTGCATAGGAAATTCAGAATATATGATGAAACACAGTTAAACATTCCTAATAAACTTAAGCTAACAGTACAGGGTAAAAGCTACAATGGTGTTTTTCAGTATTTCATCTCAGAGAAGGAGGGCGGCTTAAGAAAGTTTTGTTTTGTGTAGGCTAGCTTCACTGCCTCATTTGTTCCCTGAGTCAAGCAAATGAGGAAATGAGTCTACATGAGAATGTTGCCCTGTTGTCGAATGATGGTGTAAAAGCTGTGTTAACTTCCATGGGAATGAGATTCTTTGCCAAACATGAGATGCCTAAGCTTTCCCTTGGGACCACATCCGAGCTCAAAATGAATGGAGGAAGTTACTATGAGAAGCTGAAGCAGAGAGCAGTAAAGATGTGTATCTGTCAGGGGTATCAGTGGAACAAGGAAGCCGCTTTGCCAGTAGCGTAACTGGGGGGGGGGGGTGACCAGGGCACCCGCCTCCGGCACTGACTATGGGGGGGCCCAGAAATAACAGCTACCATCACCAGCCTAGGCACCTCTGCCACCCAGGGCATGAACTGCTTGTTCCACCTCTGAGCTCTGCCAGTGTGTTCTCTGAGCTGTATGTCATACTTGTTGTAAAGCTGATCCAGTAAGAGCAGCCTAGGCCCTACCTGTCTCTTCGCAGTGCCTCTACCCATGTGTGTGTAATGTGTACCTACCTGAGCACTGCTTGGGTGTTTCAACATGCCTGTGATGTGAAGAGATGCAGGGGCTGTTCTCTGTAACACCAGTGTACAGATCTCTGAAAGGCCCACTAATGTTAATGGGATTATTTCTGGTTTACACCAAGACAAAACAGAGAGCAGATTTTAGCCTGTTGGCTTGAAAGTGTTATGTATGGGCTATTTAGTGGACTGCAGTGGGGTGGCCAGATCCTGAGCTGGTGAATGTGAGACTCAGTCTCTCTGCTCTTGCATATATGCTAACATTGATATTTTCAGATACAAACTAGTTTTGTTTGGTTTTTTGTTTAACGCAGCCTACTCCTAACTCCCTGTCAGCAAAAAGTTATTTTTCTAGCTATTTCTGTTTTATTGTAAAAAGGGGATAATTCATTAACTTCTGAAAGCCTCAGACTGTAGCTTAATAGAGCACAGACTAATACTGTTCGTATGCGTGTTTGAAGTAATGCTTCCTCAAATCCTCAGGGAGGTAGTACCGAGGAGCTAAAATGATGCTTCTCACAGCCAAATGGCACACGCTCATTAACAAAGTGTTGTGATCAAGATGAAAGGGACACTTAGTAACTGCGAAGGGTAAATACTGGGTTTTCTTCTTCAAGTACACCTTTCCTGAGTAAGGACAACGGACCCACTCTGGGTTATTCCTTCTTTTCCATTTCCCGGCTCCTGCTCTATGATTCACCCACGGTTGTTATGGAAGGGATTTAAGGAATGATGGGAATTTCTCTTTGGCTGGATTGAGGGGAAAACAAGATCCAGCCGTGTTGGTCACACACACATTCTCAAGTAGACAAATCTGATAACTGACTTTTGCTCACAGGGAAATGGTGTTTTTTTAATTTTAAATTCCTTCCCAGCCCTTTCTGTTTCTAGTTTCCCAGCAAGATCTAAACAAGTGACCAGATCCATTTTCAGCAATGGGTTTTGTTTTGGGAACAGACAATGATAATTTATTTGTGCTGATAGAGGATTTAAAGGAGCAGAAGAAAATGTGTAGTGTTACAATAAAATTCCAGCCAGCCTAACTTTTGGAAAACCTTGTCTCTGGAGCCAGGGAGGAATTTGTGCCTTACTTATAGAATATAGGGGGGAAATCTGGTATGCCGCTGCATAACTGCAGCAGACTTGCAAATGCGACAGTAGATCACCCGATGGCCTGCCTGGTATACACTGGTTTGATTAAGGAAGATGGAAAACATCTTGCCTAACTTGGCTTTTTATGGCCGATATTTTATGGCTGACAAGTCGTAGTCATAAGTGATGTCCTTAAATCAAGAACTTAAACCCTTTTCCCTTGTCCCATATGGATTTATGGTATTTCAGCAGTGAGTTGTTTGTTAATCTTTTGGAATCATACCCTTCCATATCTGTCAGATGTAAGCACAGACGTGATCCCTGAGAGGCTGATTCTGAAGCGAATGGCAAAACTCCAATGAGAGCAGCAACCAGCGCCATGCACAGCCCAGGGAAAGCAAGTTTCTGGAAAAATTAAATTGCTTCAGCTAATAGAAGAGATAAGGAGATGGACAGTTGTTTGTGAAAAAAGTGGCCAAAAATATACAGATTGTAAATGTTCTCTTTTTGATAAAGTAATTTCATCATTCATCATGCATATTTTAAATTTTCATTTTTAAAGAAAAATTGATTACCTTTTACACATGATATACAGCAGAACTATGTGAAAAATGCACTACTTCTTGTGGAGTTTTAAGCTAAAAGAGGGAAATTATGCTTTTCACCAATGGAATAACACTTTGTTCATCATCAGCATAAGAGAGAAGAGGAATTCATACTTTGCTTGTCTTGTTCTTCGGGCTTCATATGAGAACATTATCCAAGCGATCAGCAGTTCCCACTATTGCAAGCTCAAGCCATGACTCACTAACAGCCACGGTCAGACTCATTACACTTTACACTGCAGTGGCAACATAGAAATGCTTTATATTAGATGTCATAATTATATTTAAACTCTCTAAGGCTCTTTATATTCCCAGAGTGGTATGAAGGTGCCATAACGTAAATAAAAATCAGACTCACAAATTCCAGATATTCCCTGGGCTCAGTTCTTGGTGATACAATGTCCCCTTGACATCCTCCTAGCTGTGCATAGGGCCTTAAAATGTCAAATAAAGCCCCAAGGGTGCCTATACACAATCGTGGAGCCTTCTCCAACATACTGGATTAATTACCACATGCCAGCAACCTTCTGTATCTTAAGTATCAGTGTCCCTGCACTTTAAAATGGTGGCAGAGGCTCACAAACTAATGGTGGCAGAGGTTCACAAACTAAAGGTCGCTGAACAAGCCTTAGTTCAAGAGCCCCTGCTGCCATTTTTAAGCTCAGGGACACTGATACACGAGATGCAGTGGCATTTTAATTAGAGCAGCTCTTGGCGCCGCTCTGATTAAAGCACTTGCTCTCTCCTCCCTCCCCGCACCTCCATCCCCAGATCACGTGTAAAAGTGCCCTAAGGGCCTGTCCTCGCTGCCTCCAGACTGCATAGGGACCACAGTATTGGAGCATAACACACCCACACGTGCTGCATCCTGAAATGGATATAATGTAACTGCCTTAACTCAGTGCTGTGTGCCTGCAGGTTTCATCGTTTCAGGCATGCTTATCTAGCACTGCCCTAAGGCAGATATACATGACATCTATGTCATGCAGAGCAGGCATGCTATGCTTCACAGCAATGCTCTGTAGCATGGTCCAAAGGCATGTCTTAAAGGTGATGTTCCTAGTTAGAAGAAGGTCAGCTGAGACATGGACCCTCTGAAAATTTGTCCAATTTCCTGCAAGTGGCTAAAGGACACCATTGGGGGTTGAGCTGTTGTGAAAATCTGATCTCAAAGTATCACATTCTTTAGGTAAATGGTGGGACATTTGGAGGAGTTGAAGGTCAGACTTTCAAGCCCTCAGGGCCCAACAGCTTTCCCCAGGAGCAGAATCAAGAAGCTGAAAAGGGGAGACAGGGCAGCTAGTTGCAATGGCAAATTCAGTTTACATGTATACAGTAACTGAGAGCAGAGGTCTTGATAGCTGAGGAAGGGTGTGACAACACTAGTGTACCACCACATACCCCTGAATCCGCTCCAGCTGTCACCGAACCAAGTATCTCTCTAAGGTACTTACAGCTAGATTTAGCACCTGGTCTACACTCAACTCCTCTGAAGACATTGGTGCCTGAATTGGCGGTAGAGGTCTTTTGACAATCTGGCAAAGTGTTCAGTGGTTGGTGACTTTCTTCTATGAATGGTTGTAGGGAATGTAACATGTACATGTAATAAGGAAATATTTAAGAAGCGAACACTCACCAAAAGCAATTTATCACTGTTTAAACATTAGTTTTAGACTTCACAGAAGTAACCTTAGACATGAACTCAGCACATTAGAGGTTCCCTGCAGTTGTAACAGTTCACTGCACTGTTCCATTGAAGCTGATGACTAGAAATATAATATGATTCCAGCCGTGGGCAGTGGATCTTTATCGTCGCTCAGTGGAATTGCCACTGAATGCAGAGAGACTTATTTGCTCTCTAGTTAGACACAAAGCTATAAGATACAGAACAGTAAAAAACCAAAGGAAAATTAAAGGGGGAAGAGAATAAAACTAATTTAATAACTACCTTGGCTAAATCTCTATTTGCATACCGATAACCAGACTTCTAGAAGAAAATATTGTAAAATAATCCATTTACGTAGCACTGTTGGAATATTAATGCATAGACCAAAGTTACGCTGCTTTATATTAAAGTGTGTTTACAGTCAGGACAGAAAGAATGAAAGAAAAGTACCATCTTACTCAGTTGACACACACAGCAATGCAGAACAGCTCCAACTAAGGAAAACCTGACTAGATACGAATCACCTCATTATAGAATTGTTAACTATGTTTGGATTTCAGAAACTTCATTACAGATGATGATGCATACGCTAGAAAAAATAGTCTGATTTTCAGACCTAAGGTGGAATTTACATGGCTGGCAGTGAGGCAACACTGATGTGTGATTCTCTAATGAAGAAAGGAAATTAAATATAATCATGGCCGTGTGAGGTTCCATGTTGGTAGTGTCTCAGTGACTCAGGTACTATGGTGACAGCTTGAATAAAGGTTTTATGAGAGAGACCTAGACTTGAAGAGCAAACTCTTTTGTCTTCTGAAGGCAGATTATTTTATTAATAATGACATTTTGGATGAGTCAGTGATTCTGTGTATGACACACATGCCCATGTGTGTCCTAGCAATGTCATGCTGATGCTACAAATCACTCCTGCTATTCTGTCTCCAGTCATTTCCATAGACTAACTGGCTGGTCAAACTGGGATAACACCATTCATGAGATAATCCACCAAAGCTTCCAGTTGAACATATCTCTTATTGTCACAATAGTAAACAGACTGGATTCTCTATAATACTGTGAGATAGATCCGGTGAACAAGTAGGTGCCATTATTATACACCCATTTTTTCTGGCTCTGATTGCAAATCAGGCCTCAGACCTAGCTGCATTATGCCATGTCTCCATAAACACAGTATATGTATACGGCAATCCCTCAATTTGATATAAACACAGTATACATGGATAAATACTGGAGCCAGCAGCCTTGTCTTCTCCCAATTTATATAAAGCTATTAGCGTAGGAGCTGTGTATGCAGGTATTTATATTCACAATGAAATACTCCCAGAAGTTTGCTTTCAAATTCACTGCCAGTACAGAACACAGGTGAGAGCAGTCCAGGACTTCAGACATTTTGCCCATGAGGAAAAATAAGGATGGACACAAAATGCATGTATCATTTTCTGTCACCTTTGTTGTCTTGTGCTTGCCTCGTGGTTAATGCCAGACCTCTGGCAGTGCACAGCCAGTGAGGGATAGGAGAGCTCAAGCTGTGCATTAATGGAATTAAGCATGCTGTCACTCGGGGAAGAGAGGTTTCCACTGCTTGGTTCAAGAATCTCTTGGAAGTGAACCTGTTCCTTTCAGAACCATAATGTTTCTCAGAAAATGGGGAAAAATAAACATGTTCAAAAATAATGTCTAGTGGACCAAAGTGATTTTTTTTAAAACAAGGGAATGAATTCTGTGATCCTTAGTCAGGCAAAACTCCCACTAAATAGCTGTTACTTAAGGGGAGGTAGATTTGGCCTAAGAATTATACTCCAAGAATAGCTTTAGTTAAGGATTTGAATGAATTTAATTAAATTAAAACAAGCCTTTGATAATGTACCACAGGCCTTTTGAAGCCCAGTAAAATAATGTGTCTTTTAACTGTGTCATAGATGATATTAGCTGATGCATAAAGTCTCTTACTTTGTAAACTAAAATGTTATTTAATTATACAATGAATTGTACTCAGCTGAAAATTGTCATTTAGCTAGCTCTCTTTTTAACAATGTTGAAGCATCTGCTGCAAAATCAGTATAATTATGTATTGTGAGGGAGAGAAAGATGATTTAAACCCTTCAAAATGGTTCCCTGATCATGGACACTAAGGATGAGACTACATGTTACAATTAGATGTGCTATGCACACTTAAACCATGAATGATCCCACATGAAGGCCCCTTAGCAAGTGCTAAATTGGACAAGGATTATCTTTGAGCTGTACTACCCAGCGTGAGTTCATTTCACTTTTGGCTGTTCAACAGAAATAAAACCACCAATTTGCAGCCCTCATTTATCCCAGGAGGCACTGCTTCCAGGTGAACTAGCTATCATCCAGGACTCTACAGCCCTGGACTGACAGCTAGGGACAGCTGGGCAACAGGTGAGTAGGGAGGGGGGAGTGGTGAGGAAGGAGGGCAGGGGAAGGGAAGGAGTAGGTGCCAACTCCTCCATTTCCTGAATTGTCCCTTCTGCTCCCCATTGTCCCCAAGATCATTCCCCTGCCCTCTAGTTGGCCTCTTTACCACCAGATTGTCACCTAGACCCTTTCCCACTGCCTGGATTGGTGACCTGATTACCCCCTCTGGGGCAGATCCAGGATTTTTAAAGGTGGGGTGGCAAGGTCAATGACTAGCACTGCAGGGGTGGCTGAATACCCACGTTCAGCTTCCCTCTCCCAGAGCAGACAGACCACACTGCAGAAACAGCAATCAGGGACTTTTAAGTCCCCAAATCAGGCAAAAATCCCAACCCAGAATCTCTCTTGGCACCCCATCCTTCCCCTGCCATTCTCCCCCTCACCTGCCTGCTACAGCAGCTGTGTCTGGCTGAGCTGGGGGATAGGCAGAGGTCCAGAGCTGTTCCTGTCCCACTCTAGATAAGGTGCATGAAGAGCTGGGCTCAATCTGGGACAGCAGTGGCAATGATGGCAGAAGGTGAGTCTGCTCTCCAGCTGGCAGGGAACACCTGGGGAGATGGGGAAGAGAAAAGAACCCGACCTGCTGATGCTGTTGTCGCTGTGCCCAGTTGAGCCCTGGCCCCGGACCACTCAGCTAGAGTGGAGCAGCAAGAGCTCTGGAATTCATGCCATCCCCAGGTCAGCCAAAGAATGGCAGTGGCAGGCAGGGGAGGGGAGGAAATGGGAGAGG
Organism: Gavialis gangeticus; assembly: GCF_001723915.1. Taxonomy (NCBI): domain Eukaryota; kingdom Metazoa; phylum Chordata; order Crocodylia; family Gavialidae; genus Gavialis; species Gavialis gangeticus. Next base: position 22,491,315 of record NW_017729032.1, on the reverse strand, counting down.
AGGTGACATGCCTCTGAACTCAGAGGGGAAGTGGGGATGCCAAGGGAGGTGGGGTTCTTACCTGTTTCAGGCACTTAAAAATGTCCCTGGTTGCAGCTCCCAGGGGCTAAGTACAGACAGTCAAAAAGCCCAAGGCTGAATCAGTTCAATCTTCACAGGTTAGTCCAAGCTGTATAGATTGAACCAATAAGCAAGTGAACAGATGTTCAATAAATCAGTGTAACCTAAATCACTTAAGTCTGGTACTACTCCCACCCAAGTTTATCTTAAACCGGTTTCAGCCATTTTGAAAGTGGTTTAAGTCTGTTGTACTAGAGGGCTAGGGACAGAAATTACACATAAACCAGTTTAAGCGATCAGAATTAGGTTTAAACCTGTAACAGACAATAAGTTCAGTGCACATAAACCAGTTTAAAAATGGCCCAAACTGGTTTAAGATAAACCTAGTTGAATGTAGTATCAGACTTAGCTGATTTGGGTCAAACTGGTTTATACAACTTCTATCCCAGGCCCCTTCCTGTTTTTAATTAAATCAGAGTTGTCCAGCATCCCAATATGCTTTGTGGCCCTGGGCTGGGCTGTACACTTTGCTCCAGAGATCAGGGCTGTCCCTGTCCCTCTGCTCTCTAACCCAGGCAGGGATGTGGCCAGATGCGTCCTGGCATGGCCCTGTTAAGGCAAAGTAGACAGGGAGGGGGTTAATCCTTTTAATCCTTCTCCCCCCACCCCCCCAATCCCACTGCAGCCTGGGTCTGCCTGTCTGTGGGGAGTAGTGGAGGCCATGGCTGGAGCTGACAAACCACAGCTGTGGTCCCTGAGGTCAAAAGGGACAGAGGGAAGACGTAACCTGCTCCCTTCCTCCCTGCTCCCTTCCCATTAACAGGCCCATGCAAGGATGGCATCTGGCCATACCCCTGCTCCTGCCTGTGGAGCAGCAAGGGGAGGGGGAGGGGCAGCATCATCTGTCAGGGTGCCCTAGGGAGCACAAGCATGGAGGGGGTTTATTCCCCCCTCTCCCTTCCCTGTCTCACCAGCAGGGACCACCCCGTTAAGGCTAAGGGGGCAGGGAGGGACTTAATTCCACCCCCAGTCCCAACTGGGGGACCACAGCTGAGGAAGAGCAGCCCACCTCATCCCCTGCCCGCCATGGGGTGGGGAGGGGAGCTCTGTGCAGTGCTGCCCAGCCCCAGAGGAGGACTGTTCCCCCTCCTCCTCCCCACTGGCTGAAGTGCCAGTGGGCCCAGAGCCCAGCAGACACATGCCTCGGGGACTCACTGCAGACATATGAGTCCCCTGGCACCTCTAAGCCGGCCTGGGTAGCCTGCTGCCCGGCCAGCCACCACCCATGTGTGCCAGGCCACGCTGCTGTCACTGACAGGGCTTCGCTTCCCTGTCACTGAGCTGCTAGGGCCTGGGCCGGCCACACCATGCGACTGCCTCAGCCAGGGCTGAGCGGGGCTGGCCTGGGCTTCAGTGGCAGAGCCCTTTCCAGCAGCTGTGGCTCAGTGACAGCCACTCCCCGCACGCAGCCTGGGCTGAGCCAGGCTGCGCCACACAGCCCCCCTCCCCACCCCGCTAGGGGAAGGAGGAGGGGGGACAGTCCCCTTCTGGGGCCAGGCAAGAGAGCTGTGTGCCCAGATTGCTCCCGGCTGTCAGGGAGCTGCTGCTCTCCCCCCCTCCTCCTCCTCCCCCCGGCCTTCTGGCCTGAGCCATTGCAGGTATGTGCAATTTCTGGATTGAAAAGTGAATGTCTATCCACTTGCAAATTGGTTCAGTCTCTGCAGGTTAGACTAAGCTTCAAAGATTGCATCAATTCAGGCTTGGGCTTTTTGAATGCCTGTCCCTAGCCGTGTTGTGTTACAGACTTGAACCAGTTTCCAATCGCTTATGCCAGTTTATGTGTAATTTCTGTCCCTAGCCACAATGTGATCTGAAAGGGGAGTGTGACTATGCCACTGCACCCTCTCTGGATCCACCTCTGAACATAAAATAAATTATAATTCCTGTCCTAAAAAGTTTACATTGTAAAGCCACGGTCATTGGACACATCCCTTACTGAATGCATCTATATTGTCATGGAGTTAGCATATGTTCTTTTAGATGAGCAGACTCATAACAAAACTGATCATCAAGTTTCATTACCGAACAATAAACAAACAGAATTACTCAGACTCTGGCTGACCTTTCTGCCCTCTCATTTTTAGTGCAGGGGTTTTCTAACCTGCGCACACAGGATGGCTGCCCTTTGCAGCCCTGCATTATCCCTCCCTGTCTGTATAATCCAGTGCCTTAATATACACCCCTTCATCTCTCTACTGAGGTAACCAGTATTGCCAAGTCCACTCATAATAAGAGGAATTGGACTTGTTCTTTTTAGAAGTCGCTTTAATTTTTTGAGAGTCACCAGTTGATAAGCACCCCCACTCCCCTCTCCCCAAATGAGTTGGGTTTGTTTTTAAAGGCAGTGCCAGGGGTTTTTTTGGTGAGACTTGGCACTAACACCTTTGTCCAACCTTATTCATTGGAGCTTTCTCAGTGCATGCAGGGAAATGTCCAGATGACATCCTTTGTTCATCTTCATCACTGTAATCTTTCTTTTAGTGTCAGGAGCAGCCCCAGAAGCTCTGCAGCATGTTGTGTTTTGCAGTCAGGCAGTGAGTTTTCAGTGGTACTGAGCGCCTTTCACAGTTTTGTGCAAGGGAGGGAATGGCAGTGGGGCCTTCATAACAGCCATTGTGCATAAGGAAATAACAGGCTTTGAAGACTCAGACAAAGCTTTCCTGGTTAGACCTGTTTGATGCAGATTGTCCTTTCCTAGGTGCAAGTGAAATACTGCATTAATCATGAGGCATTAGTACAGGGTGGAATATCTTTTCACTTAATCATTCATGACCAGTGCGTTTCTTGTAAACTTGATTCATTTTCTTGCCTGGCAAACTTTTCTCATTCTCTCCCTCTCTTTCTCTCTCAGCTTTAAGCCACAAGCTGCTACTTATCCTGAAAACAGTTCTTCTATTTAGGCCAAAGGAAACTGTATGAAGCCACTTTTTCCTTCTCCCAGGCATGTTGCCAGGACAGCTGAGTCCGGAGTCTTGCTACTCAGTGTCAGAAACAAAGTCCATACAGGAATAAACATTGTCAAGACCGTGACTTGATTCAAAACTCAGCACGGGAGATCTGTAGAATGACGGGTTTTACCTGTGTTGTAACTGTTCTTGCGAGTAAGGCAGAAGCTGTCACTCTTTCACTCTAAAGAAAAGCAGCTTGGCCAATTACTTTCCATGCAATTTACCTTATTACTTGCCTTCCCTGGGGGGGCACTGGTGGGGTGGGGAGAGGATTCCTATGAGAATCTCATCTTTTAGGGGGGAGGGTCATCTCTGAGTCAGTCCATTGGCTTCTTTCATCAATCTCAAGCTGGAAGTGCAAAGAAGTTAGAATTCTGTATAAAGGTCAGTGAAAGCTTAAACTTTGCAACTTGAAACCACTGGAATAAAACCATGGTACTTCATGTTTCTGTTTGCAAAGGTTCATATTTGTGGTATCAAACAAAAAGGGTTCTTCTGAATCTAGTAAGTGATGGCATTGTGTGTGTGTGCACACACCTGCACACACACACACACACATAGACACACACACTCACTCATACACCATTTATAAAAGTTGGAAGCTTTTAAGGGACAATTTTGATTCTAAATCCTTGCTTACCAGTGGCTGATTAAAAAGGATAGTCATGCAAAAACCCTCAAATGGGAATTAAATCCTCCAGAGAAGAAGTGCTCCATTTATTGGAACCTAACTTATCTCACACTGAGTAAGGGGATTATGTGATTGCTTTTGTGTTCTGAATGATTGTGGCTAGACAGCTACTGACATAATAGACTTGCCTACTGAAATAGAAACATTACTGTTATATGGGTTTGCAGCTGGCTGCAAGAAACACATTGATCTGAACAGCAATGTCCCTTGTAACTTGCTGAAATGCATACTCTGAATGTGGCAGGCAGGCATTTTTTAGAAGACATACATAGCCTTTTGTCACTGTTTATGAAACAGCTTAAGCTCCTGAAATACCAGCCTTAATGTGTTATAAAATTAGCTGAGGAACCTGAGCTGGTAAACCTGTGAGAACTGAAAGCATAGCTAGTCAATCTCAGAAGGAGGGTGAGCAAACCCAAGGGGGTGAGGACTGACTTCTGCAGCACAAGTTGCTAAATAAAATAATAGCAGCAAGTGTAAAGTTTGAGACTTAAGCTTTACAAAAGTGCTTAAGACTGAGGAAGCTAAATGCCCATCTCTCATACACTGTCAGTGGGAGCTGGGTGTTTGTTATATCCCAGGCAGATGGATTAGATATTGGAAGGAGGCCTTAATATGGCACACACATCTGCAGCAGGTCAGTACTCATCTCCCCTGAAGCTTCTTCTTCTTCTTGGCTTCTTTGGTTTTTTCGCTGCTTACCGTCCTGCACTCATTGCCAGCTATTCCATGTAAATGTGCAAGTAAAGCATCCAGCTAGGGCATATAGTGATGCAGCAGGGAACAGAAGGTAGAAACAAGTAAATCACAGTGGTGTTCTTAAAGGTGAATGGATTTGTAGTGATCCTAGGCTGCCATGATAGAAGTGCTGTCTCTTCTGATGAGCGCAGAATGCACTGTCTCTGGCAGGACTGCGCTGAGTGCTGCAGACTAAGTTCTGCTTCCAAAGCTTATTGCAGACTTTCAAATCTTATTCTGATTATGCCCATTCAGAACTAAGCTTTGTCCTCCGGGGCTAAGTACAGACAGTCAAAAAGGCCGAGGCAGAATCAATTCAATCTAGGCAGCTTTCTTTAAGCTGTATAGGTTAAACCAATAACCAACTGAACTGATGTTCAGTTTTCAATTGGGAAAAGCAGGGCGAGGCCTGCACTAACCCAGGCCAGAAGGAGAGGGTGCTAGAGTATGTCTTCCAGCCTGTTAGCCATTGCCAGCCCAGCCACATACCCCCAACCCCTGCTGTCCCTGCACAGGGGGTTAAGGAGTCCCCTGTCCAGGTGCTGGCCCACCTTGGGGAAGTCTCCCTCTCAGGGCTAGGGACAGAAGTTACACATAAACTGGTTTAAGTGATCAGAAACTGGTTTAAACCTGTAACAGAACATAAGTTCAGTGCATATAAACCAATTTCAAAATGGCCAAAACCAGTTCGAGATAAATCTGGTTGAATGTAGCATCAGACTTAACCGATGGAGGTCAAACTGGTTTATGGAACTTGTGCCCCAGACCCCTTCCTGGTTTAAGTTAAATCAGAGTCCATCAGCATCCCAGCATGCTCTGCAGCCCTGGGCTAGGCTAGCCTGGGCTGTCTGTACCATCCAAGTAGGGTTGGCTCACCTCGCTTATTCCTAGCTAGTGCACTATCACTGCTCCGGCTGGCTGAGAAAGGGGTGGGGGTGGGAAACCCTGCTCTGGAGTGCTGCCAGATCCACCTGGCAAGGGGGCAGCAGCCTTTGCCAGGCATCTCCACTCCCCTCACTGCACCAGCAGCAGGAGTGGGGGCAAGGGAAGACCCTGGTAGCCTGTGAGGAATCAGGAATTTAATCCCCCCATAGGAGGTGGGGGGGCAGCGCGGGCACCCATAGGCTCCACTTGTGCACCCAGGGCTGCACACCCAGGACCACAGCAGCCAGATGCCATTATCCTGAGGGGAAGTGGGAGGAGTGGGGGACACTGACATGGGCTCCAATGGCAAGAGCAGGGGCAGGGCCCGACCTGTGGCAGTGCGGCCTGGGCTGGAGCAGCCCCTCGGGGCAGGTGTCAATGCCCGCAGCCTCCCGCCTCCAGCCCTGCACAGGAGCCGCGATTTGCAGGTGGGCTGCAGCTGCAGCGCGGCTTTCCACTCCCAGCAGCGGTGGTGGTGGAACAAAGTTATCATGGCAGGTGGAGGTGAAGCACCTGTCACCCACCACTCGCAACAGTGCTAGGTGCTCAGTGCAGGCTGTTGCAGGCCAGAGGCATGAGCAGCACTGGGGGGAGGCAATGGATTGCTGCAGCCCGGTATGGCCCGGCCCCACAGCCCAGGAATGAAGTATGGATTGGCCTGGCCCTGCAGCCCAGGGTCATAGGCAGCAGCTGGCCTGTGGCAGCCCACCCTGAGTGCCCAGCACCACTGCAAGCAGGTGCTAGGTCAGAGGTTCTGCAATAATTGGCTCCACCACTGGGAAAGGGAGGGGCAGGCTGCCATGGGCCACTCACTGCCTATGCCCCTGGGCTGCAGGGCCGGGCTGGACCAGGCTGCGGCAGTCCACTGCCTCCCCCAGCCACTGTCCACGCCCTTCACTCGCAGCAGCCCACCCCAAGTGCCCAGCGTTGCCATGAGCAGGTGGCAGGTGACAGGTGATTCACCTCCACCTGTCATGATAAGTTTGGTCTGCCACCAGGAGAGGGAGGGGGACATGCCCCTTCCCTCCAGCAGAGGGCTCACTCTAGTGCTCCTCAGCTTCTGGCCTGAGCCACTGCAGGTATATGCCTGCATTTCTGGATTAAAAGTGAATGTCTGTTCACTTGCAAATTGGGTCAATGTATGCACATTAGCCTAACCTGCAAAGATTGAATTGATTTGGGCTCCGGCTTTTTGAATGTCTGTCCCAGGCCCAGGAGGTTTTCCCCAGCCTGGGTTCTCCAGCCCCGGCAGCCCTGGGGAGCTGAAGGGAATTCCCCCCTCCCTGTTCCCAGCTGCTGAGTGCTTCAGTGACTGCCACAGGAGGGAGGGAGAAGAAGTCCTCCTGGCTGGGTGCCTGCCCATGCAGCCCAGCATGGGAGCACTGGGGAGCCCTGCCTTGGGAGGCGTCCTCCAGCCTGGGGCAGCCCGAGGGAGCTAAGAGGAATTCTTCACCTGCCGACCCCAAGCTGCTGACTTTTGCTGCTGCCAGCTTCAGGGATAGCCCTGGGCAGCATCAGGGAGCAAAGGGAAATTCTTCCACTCCCCTGAAACTAGTTTTGCCTCAGACTCAGAGCAGCTGAGGCAAAACCAGCTGTGGAGGCGCAAGAGAATTTCCCTCTGCTCCCTGAGGCTGCCTAATATTCGCAGTGCTGAGGGAAGCAGCACTATGGGTTTGGGAGGGAAAGATTTCCCCTCAGCTCCCTGGGGCTGCCCTGGCTGGGGGACCCTACAGTGGGGGGTGGGGAAGCCCCCCAAGGCAGGGGCTCCCTGGTGCCCCCATGTTGGGCTGTAAGGGCAGGCACGTGGCCTGGAGGACTGCTTCTCCCTCCCTCCTGTGGCAGCCACTGAAGCAATCAGCAGCTGAGAAGGGGGAGGGAGGAGGGCTGCCGAGGGTCTGTAGACTCGGGCTAGGGGGGTTTGTTCCTCTGCGCCCCCATCCCTGTGGGCTGACAGACGCAGGCAGGAAGCAGGCTAAGGAGCGGGGCGGGGGGGCAGTCCCTGCTCCACTGAAGCAGACAGCATAGCCCAGGGCTACAAAGCATCCTGGGATGCTGGGGGACTGTGAGTTAACTTGAACTAGGAAGGGGTCTGGGACAGAAGTTCCATAAACTGGTTTGACGTAAATCAGTTAAGTCTGATACTACATCCAACCAAGTTGATCTGAAACCAATTTGGGCCATTTTGAAAGCAGTTTATGTGCACCAAACTTCTGCTCTGTTACAGGTTTAAATCAGTTTCCAATCACTTAAACCAGTTTATGTGTAATGTCTGTCTCTAGCCCAGAAATCCACACACAGTTCCTGCTGACTCCAGCATGAACTCTCAGCATAGCACTGACAGGTAGCATTCAGCCCTAATGATGCCATTTTCCCCTTAGGATGACAACGCATATGCTGAGAAAGGGAAGCGGTTGCCTCACAGTACAGATGAGGAAAATGAGGCACTGTGAAGTGATGTGACTGCTCTTGTATCATGCGGGAAGTCTGGCATACACAGCAAAGCCCAGTTCCTCTTGCTTTCAGCCTTGTACGTTTGCCATGGGACTCATCTTGCTCTCTTAGTCACTAACTTCCATCTTATTCCTCTCGAGCACTTCAGCATGATAGCTGATTCCTACAAATATTGGAGGTGGGATTTTCCAAAGCTCTCTGCACTGGTTACATCTTCTCTTAGACTTTCACATAGGAACATAAGAGTTGCCATACTAGGTCAGACCACAGGTCCATCTAGCCCAGTATCTTATTTCTCACAATAGTGGAGAGGGGATGGCAAGGGGAAGAGTATTTATCCAGACCAAGTTGTTCCCCTACCCATCTTCACTTCCAGCTTCCACCATCCAGAGGTTGAGGAAGTCCTTGTTTGGAGGTTGCATTCCCTAACTATAATGTTTAATATTTATTAATAAGTCTATCCTACATGAATTCTTCAATCCCCTTTTGAACATGGTTACATTGTCAGCTTCCACAACATCTTAGGACAATGAGTTCTACAAGTTAACTACACAATGTGTAAAATGAACCATTCATTTCAGAAGGAATAGAGAACATGATGCTGAGAACTTTTGAAAAAGACATGCTAGGTATCTGTCCCTGAAATAAAGTAAAACCAATGCTATACCATATCTATGCAGATTGGAGATAGACTTTTAAGGCCACATTTTATCATATTCTTACTGAGTAGCATTTGTTTTCTAGAGTAATTCATCAAAATATAAAGGGCTGCTGGCAGGAATACAGTGCTGCTGGCTGTGATTGGGGATGAGGCAATCATATCCTTGAATTGGGGTGAACCATCCACCATATCCAGCCTCCTACTCTTTGTGGCAAAACAACCATAAAGCCACATCAGTGCCTGAATGTGGCAACGAAGAGTTAAGGTATTCAAACAGTTGTAGCCACATCAGAGTTACTTGGGCTTCCTGTTTTCTTTCATCTCTCAGCTTCCATGAACACACCCACTCCCACCCCTTCCTTTAACCTGGCTAGCTTGTTTGTGTAAGACATTAATGCTCTGAAATGTTTGTTTTTTTACTTTCGGGTTTTTTTTAAACTTTTCATTTGTAATTATTTAATTTCTGAGAATGACCATAAACGTTTCAGTTTAAGTTGTGCTGTCAAACAGGCTGGCAGCACAACTTAACATTAGCCTGCTCACTTCTGTGGATGTATAGCCACGTGTCTTATGTGATGGAGTTCTCTTAAATAAAATAAATCCTAATTTAGCCCACAGTGCAAAGAGCTAATTTGAGAAGAAGGGGAATAATTGAGGCTGTCCCCCAACACAAAGGCGTTTCTGCAAAAGTTACCATATTTTGTTAGTGCACAGACTGAATGAGAACTTAGCCATTCCCCACGTTCTCATCTTGCATCCCTGAGTGAAGAGGAGCCTTGGAATAGGAAGAGTGCCATATCTGTGGCATGTTCCCCTGTTTCTTCTTTGATGCCCCATGTTATGCCAGAGTCCCTCTAAGGGATGAAGTGGACACCAAGTAAACATCTTTCGCTTCTACAGCATTTCTGAGGATGCTGATGAGAAGCTGAACCTCCCTATGTGCTTTTGCTTCACATGTACCAACATGGAAATGAGGCAACAAAGCCAGTGCTTCAGAGCACCAGCAAAAGATGCCCTCAGGAAGGCTCAACTATCTCTCATTCCTGGGTTTGGTAAATGTGGGTGGACAAGCGTGTTTCTTGGCAGTGCTCTGAAGCATCGATAAAGATGTTATAAGTCTCTGTTGGAGTCTCCTAACCACCTAACTCCTGCTGCATAGACATGGCTAAACACCTAACTTACCACAGACTTTAGCTCTCCTAAGCAGGTTTCTGGGTCAGTTGTGGTTAGAGGCACCTTGGGGGTGGTGTATGGGCCATCCAGCATGGGGCTGGCTGGAACAACGGAGAAAGCAGATCGGCAGTGCTGTGCATTGGAGCTCAGTAACCAGCGTGTGCAAGTCAAACATTCATTTGTCCTATTGAATTTCCAGTGACAGTTGGGCTGGGAAGCATTCATCCTTCTCCTTCTCCAGTCTAGGATACTGGGAGAGTCTGTGAGACTTGGCTGGGATGATAAAGGTTCTATGGTGCTTAATGTACAATAGTAGTAAATGCTACTTCTCCATCATGGCGGAGCCATGTCAGATTTCATTGAATCTGCAAATTCTGTAAAATACCTTGTCACAAAGACAAGGGCACAAAAAGGAAAGAAGGACTTCTCCTTCGACATCTGAAGCACCTGCGTTTTGACATTCCTTTTTGTCACTGCAAAGCGAGGCTTGCAACGTTTTACTCTCCACTTTGGTTTAAAAGTGGAGTAAAGATCATATGCACTGCCATCCTACACTCAGATTTCAAAGAAACAGCACTTGGGTCAAGTTTTTTCTCTACGTTTCTGAATACAAGTAACATTTCATAGCATTCTGTAGCCATTCTTGACTTACCCTGCCTCCCCAGTCTGCCCTTCTGGTAGGCATTTAGGCCAGGGGTAAGCAATCCACAGCACATATGCCAGAGCTTGGCATGCAAAGGCATTTTGCTTGGTACGCGTGCCTTGGGGCGGATCGCAGGAGAGCTGCGAGGGGCCGATCTTTGTTGCGGCAGTGCAGCCCCGGCTCCTTCCCCACTGTTCACCTTGAGGCACACATGCACCCACTGCCAGCAACAAGCCAGGCTGGGGCTCCATAGACCCTGGTGTAGCTGCTTGCAGCTTCCCTGCTGCCTGCTGCTAGCAGCCCAGGCTCTGTGGCGGCAGCAGGGGCCTGCTGAGAGCCTGGGCTGGCTGTGGCAGGCAGCCAGGAGGCTGCAAGCAGCTGTACAGGGGTCTGCAGAGCCCTGGCCTGGCTCATTGCTGACAGTGGGTGCACAAGCACCTCAGGGTGGACAGTGAGGAAGGGGCCAGGGTTGTGCTGCTACAACAAGGATCAGGCCCCTTGCAGCTTCCCCATTGCCCACCCTGGCATGCCAGCATCTTACAAGTTGAGGTTGCAGGTGTTTTTTTCACTCTGCCCAAAAACATTGGCAACCCCTGATTTAGGCAAATTGTTCACATAGAGGGACTTTTACATTGCATTGATTTGTAAGCATGTGCCGTGTTTCCTTTTTCTTTTTATTGTACCAAACAACCTTCTGCATGAAAAACTGTTGCACAATCTTGCACCTCTCAGTGCGTCTACTAAAGAAAAGGCTGTTTGCTTGCCTTCAGACAATGGGGAGAAAGAAACACTTGGAATATTTGGAATTAATGGAAGCCACAACCAAAATCATGATGTTCAGCACTTTTCCAGGGTCTATCATATGACAGCTTGCCTGGAAATTCAAAAGATCACTGGTTGAAACTTCCACTAAGAATAAAAATTAGAGAGCCATAATAATGGTTCTAATATTATCATGTTCTTTATTAGCAGCTCTTTGTGATTAGCCATAGCTGCCTCTTACATGGGATAATGCAAGTGCCAAGTTTGAGAAATGTGACAGGACTAACCAGAATTCCCATGATCAGGATTTTAAAAAATCTTTATGCTTGAAAAAGTGTACATTTCCTCTTTCTCCCATCTTCTATGTGATTGCTGTTTTCTAAAATAAATCAGATTACTAATGCTGGTTAATGGGGTTCAGTCTCCTTGCTGAAAGAGCTGAGCAAAGAATTCCAGGAATAATTTCCTTTACAAATTTAGCCTCTTTTCTGCTGTCCATAGGGAGATCATGGCTTCCTCAAATGTATTCACTATACAAATTTAATTGATAGTCGTTTTTTTCCTTCTTATTAAGACTTGTTTTTATTCCATGGATTGATCATGAAGAATACACTGCAGGCATTTGACATGGTGTTTGGCGTTTGACATGTGATGGTTTAAGGTGTTTGGTTGTTTCATAGTTTCATAGTTTCTAGGGTCAGAAGGGAC
>NW_017729032.1:22476821-22479485 GCF_001723915.1 Gavialis gangeticus | reverse complement strand
CCCCACCTCTCTTTCCTATCCTGTCCCTCCTGTATAGCCTTTAGCCCTTGACATTCACATACATACTCTCTGTATCAGACAGAGAGTAACATTTCTGTTCCTTAATTTGACAGGCACTGCTGGTAGGGTGGGAAGGGACTAGGAGGTGGATTGATTGTTGGTATAAACTGGCATCCCGATTTCCATTGAAGTCAGTGGAATTAAGTCAGTTTACATCAGCTGAGGATCTGGTAAGCTACTGTTGAATCTCGTAGGAAAAGGGAGAGGTGGAGGCTCTCCAAAGACTTCCACAGAAGAAGCATGTGCCTAAGAGATCAGAGAATGTATGATTAAAGTGACCCACTCATAGGTTGTTTAGTACACAGATTTAGTACCAGTATAATTATATTGGTTTAGAAATCACAGAACATGCTCAGGACTTGGCTGGAAAGGCTGACTTTCTCTTTCCCTTCCCCCACCCCTTTCTTTTGTTTGAACTACAAAAGAACTAGGCTTTGAGGATCATCTGGAAATGGATTGGTGTATTCATGTGTAAAGTTTACAAAGCACTGGAGCAAAGGTGTCCTTAAATGTTAGAAGTCATTCAGTCACCCTCATGTCTTCATCCCTGATAGAATAAAAGGAAGTTCAACATCCATAAAGAAATAAGCAATATGAAGCTCAGCCTTGTTTGTTCATTCATTAATAGGATGTTGCTCCATGATAACTGACTTTCCTAACCTCTTCCTTAGAAAATGAGTATTCAGGCATTTGGGTTTGGAAGTCAAGTCCATTCCATTCTCATTGTAGTTTTCATTTGACTTGGTTAGCTTTTTGATCATTTTAAATGTTTACCATTTGAGAATTACTGTTGTAATAAACTAAATCACAAGGAGAACTAATCACAACTACAGACACATTGTTTTCCTTGAGGCTTGAGCCAACCTGCTTATAACACCATAAAACTCTGAAAACCTGTGACGTAACTGTGAGCACAAGGAGAAACGTAACAGCTCAAACTGCAGTGCAAAAATTCAGTGGTAAAGATTTATTCTTGTTTGCACTTTCATGTAGAATTTCTTCTCTAAAAAGATAAAATGTAAAAAAATGGCTTTTATAGGAGAAAAATAAGGGGTTGTGTTATATTAGGAATTAGTTGTCTTCGGATGCACAGGAAACTTGGCGAAAGGCTAGGGGCAGATGCCATCTGGTGGACATTGTAAGCATTGTCAAATTCAGGAGTAGAAATGGAAATGCTCTGTGACCAAATGATGTGGAGGATTAATTTAATTATCAGGCAACCTGTCAGCAGCAACTACCAAGGACTGAATTTTACTTTTCACTTTCTTTAGGGTTTGGAACTCCATAACAACATATTTGCCCTCCAACTTAAACCTTGGGGTTTTTTTCTTGCACAACTAGAATGCTGTCTTACTTGGGTCTCTTCTCTTTGGGATCATATGAGGCTGTAAAGGAATGCATGATGAGGGAGAAAGGGAAGGTCTAAGTAGAACATCTGAGACACTTAGTAAAATAAGATGGTAAGGAAGAATGAAAAGTTAAAAATACAGGGAATGCAAGAGGGAGGAAACTTAAATCCACAGATGCCATTTGGAAGAGAAATTAGTAAACAATGACTCAAGTTGCCATCAACCTCCTCTATAGGGACAGCCAAACGTAGGATCTAATCTGGCAAATGGTTACATCAATATCTTTATGCAGGTGAGTAATTTCACTGAAGTCATAGGAGTAAAGAGAAACTAACGTACAACTTTGAGAGATTGGGCCATTACAGGATAAAAAACAGTATCAGAAGTTGGAAGCAAAGTATCAAGAATAAAATTACAAAGTGTTTCTTCACTCTAATCCACTCTGATTCCATTAGTACCCACTGGAGTTTCAGTGCCACTTTGAAGCTTACGTGGTCACAGTTTAAGAGATTGGTATATTTCAACACTTTATTTAGTGTGATGACACTAGGTATATAATACTGCTTTTTATTTTATTTTCCAAAGCAGAAATCCCCAAGCAGACATTAGATATGATTTGTTAGAGAATATCTTGTCCAAGCTGACTGCAGGAAAATAAGCCAAACTTAATATGCAATGAAACCCATCTATATACTATTTATGGATAACATTTAGAAAAGGAGTTCTGATTAAACTCAAGGCAGATTGGTTGACAGTAGCAAGGATAATTGAATTCATTGTGTGACAGAGAAGAAAGATAAGTGATCTGTCCCAGCATACACGGATAGAACCCAGGCATACAGAATACAACGGGATTTGGGTTGCCCGTGTTGAGGGGTTGTAGTGATACCCTTACAATTAAAATCAGAGAGGCAAGGATTTCTTAGGGTTGTATCTTTTACTGGACCAGATGCATGGTTGAGATAGAGTTAAACAAGCTTTGCATTCAAAAACCTGCCTAACTATTCTAACTATGCAGCTGGTCCAATAAAAAATATCACCCTAAGAAATCCTTGCTTCTCAATTAAAATCAGAGCACACGACCTTGGAAGGTGAGATTTTCTAAAAGGTTTAACGTGAGCCTAACTTTGCTCCCATTGGGAGCATCTACAAGTGCAATTAATATGCACAAATAAACTCCAGAGCTTATTGGTCTGGAGTTTTTTGCTCATTCAGATGGCGTGCCCTGGAGCAAAACTCTGGAGCATATTGCTCC
>NW_017729032.1:22471608-22471821 GCF_001723915.1 Gavialis gangeticus | reverse complement strand
CCAGGGGGAGCTAGAGCCCAGAGTAGCTGGGGGGCAAGCTGAGGCATGAGAGTGCTTCAGCATGGGGGCTGCTCATGCCCCAGTCATCTGCTTTGCAGCACATTGAGCCCAGACGGAGCAAACACCGGGTCCACTGCCAGCCCAGGCTGCTCTGACCAGGCTTCCTGTGCTGCGGAGGGGCTGGCTGGGACATGAAGATGCTTCAGCACAGGT
>NW_017729032.1:22464740-22466608 GCF_001723915.1 Gavialis gangeticus | reverse complement strand
ACTGCAGTGCAAAAATTCAGTGGTAAAGATTTATTCTTGTTTGCACTTTCATGTAGAATTTCTTCTCTAAAAAGATAAAATGTAAAAAAATGGCTTTTATAGGAGAAAAATAAGGGGTTGTGTTATATTAGGAATTAGTTGTCTTCGGATGCACAGGAAACTTGGCGAAAGGCTAGGGGCAGATGCCATCTGGTGGACATTGTAAGCATTGTCAAATTCAGGAGTAGAAATGGAAATGCTCTGTGACCAAATGATGTGGAGGATTAATTTAATTATCAGGCAACCTGTCAGCAGCAACTACCAAGGACTGAATTTTACTTTTCACTTTCTTTAGGGTTTGGAACTCCATAACAACATATTTGCCCTCCAACTTAAACCTTGGGGTTTTTTTCTTGCACAACTAGAATGCTGTCTTACTTGGGTCTCTTCTCTTTGGGATCATATGAGGCTGTAAAGGAATGCATGATGAGGGAGAAAGGGAAGGTCTAAGTAGAACATCTGAGACACTTAGTAAAATAAGATGGTAAGGAAGAATGAAAAGTTAAAAATACAGGGAATGCAAGAGGGAGGAAACTTAAATCCACAGATGCCATTTGGAAGAGAAATTAGTAAACAATGACTCAAGTTGCCATCAACCTCCTCTATAGGGACAGCCAAACGTAGGATCTAATCTGGCAAATGGTTACATCAATATCTTTATGCAGGTGAGTAATTTCACTGAAGTCATAGGAGTAAAGAGAAACTAACGTACAACTTTGAGAGATTGGGCCATTACAGGATAAAAAACAGTATCAGAAGTTGGAAGCAAAGTATCAAGAATAAAATTACAAAGTGTTTCTTCACTCTAATCCACTCTGATTCCATTAGTACCCACTGGAGTTTCAGTGCCACTTTGAAGCTTACGTGGTCACAGTTTAAGAGATTGGTATATTTCAACACTTTATTTAGTGTGATGACACTAGGTATATAATACTGCTTTTTATTTTATTTTCCAAAGCAGAAATCCCCAAGCAGACATTAGATATGATTTGTTAGAGAATATCTTGTCCAAGCTGACTGCAGGAAAATAAGCCAAACTTAATATGCAATGAAACCCATCTATATACTATTTATGGATAACATTTAGAAAAGGAGTTCTGATTAAACTCAAGGCAGATTGGTTGACAGTAGCAAGGATAATTGAATTCATTGTGTGACAGAGAAGAAAGATAAGTGATCTGTCCCAGCATACACGGATAGAACCCAGGCATACAGAATACAACGGGATTTGGGTTGCCCGTGTTGAGGGGTTGTAGTGATACCCTTACAATTAAAATCAGAGAGGCAAGGATTTCTTAGGGTTGTATCTTTTACTGGACCAGATGCATGGTTGAGATAGAGTTAAACAAGCTTTGCATTCAAAAACCTGCCTAACTATTCTAACTATGCAGCTGGTCCAATAAAAAATATCACCCTAAGAAATCCTTGCTTCTCAATTAAAATCAGAGCACACGACCTTGGAAGGTGAGATTTTCTAAAAGGTTTAACGTGAGCCTAACTTTGCTCCCATTGGGAGCATCTACAAGTGCAATTAATATGCACAAATAAACTCCAGAGCTTATTGGTCTGGAGTTTTTTGCTCATTCAGATGGCGTGCCCTGGAGCAAAACTCTGGAGCATATTGCTCCAGAGTTTATTTGGGTGCACCACATGAAGCCCAGTCAGAGCAGTCCAGGCTGGCAGGGGACTCAGGGGGTCAGCCTGCCAGTCCAGGGCTGCTCCAGTCAGGCTCTATGAAGAGCTACAGAAGGGCTGGCTGAGGAATGAGGGTGCTTCAGCCATGGTCCATGGTAGGAGCAGCCATGGTCCATCAGGGAAGCTGGGGGGGG
>NW_017729032.1:22459640-22463992 GCF_001723915.1 Gavialis gangeticus | reverse complement strand
AGCCCAGAGTAGCTGGGGGGCAAGCTGAGGCATGAGAGTGCTTCAGCATGGGGGCTGCTCATGCCCCAGTCATCTGCTTTGCAGCACATTGAGCCCAGACGGAGCAAACACCGGGTCCACTGCCAGCCCAGGCTGCTCTGACCAGGCTTCCTGTGCTGCGGAGGGGCTGGCTGGGACATGAAGATGCTTCAGCACAGGTGCTGCATGCCAGCTAGCCCTGCACTGAAGCACCCTCATGCCCCATCCAGCCCTGTCACCATCTACACATTTGCTGTGGTGCACAAAACAACACTGCCACCAGTCAGTACTTGTCTTTAGCTGGACTACCCTGTGGTGGCATTTATTAGTCTACTGTGACCTAGTAGGGTCACATCCGTGGACAGTGACATTTTACTGCAGAACTAATTAGCTCCACAGTAAACATATCATAGACACACCCATTGAAATAAATGGTAATAAGTCTTCTCCCACTGAAGTCAGTGGTAAAACTCCCAAGGACATCAGTGGAAGTGGAGTTGTACCAAGGCTAAGCCTTTCTGAAAACTCTGCCCGTCAAATATACATTTTAAAAATATCAATGTTCCCTACACAAATTTACACTGGTAGGGGATCTGGATTAACAGTAGGTGTTAATCCAATATCTGAAAGGTAGCTACTGTCCAAAGAATATGTGCACAAATGCCACATGATGGAACTGAGTGAACCACTAGGGTTTCTTGACACCAGAAATTTTGTCTAAATTTCAGTAAATGCCCAGTATGTTTGGTGCCCCTTAGCAAAGCCTTTTGACCACATGGTTGTCAAGTAATACTGATGGGCTGTAAATTCTATGTTACTTCTAGGGCACAGTTTCCTTCAACAGTCAGAAGCCAATCAGATGAGAAATGTGAATTTCTGGTCTTGTCAATGGGGGTGTAGGTTGTAGCCATGTTTGTCGAAGGACATAGGCAGACAAGGTTGTTTGGGTTAATCTGATATCTTTTATTAGACCAACTTAAATAGTTGGGAAAACATTTTTTTGCTTGCCTTTAAGCAAAAGCAAAATACTGATAATAAAAGATATCAGAGTCACCCAAAGAACCTTGTCTGGCTAGTCCTGTCAGTAACAGGCTACCTGAGGCCTGGCAAATGGGGAATCCTTAGGTGGCTTATATCCTATGCAGTCAAGGTGAATGTAGCTAAGAAGAAAAGAAGAAGATAATGGAAAGAAGAATGGAGAATTTTGAATTGGGAAAAGGGATGGGGAGAGGAGATCCAGAGGTACAGAACAGGGGAGAGGAAAGAGCAGATATATGGATGCTCCAGGTATGTAAAAATGAGTCCATCCTATGTTGTCCATGTAATCTAAATGAATGGTGCTCTATCTTTGGGCCTCATGGGCCAGATGAGTGGCATGGAGCCTATCAGTGGGTCAGATTGGGCCCTGGGGCCCAGCCCCATCACCTCCCAACCCCACCTGCCAGGATTGGGCCCTGTTGGGTCAGCACTGCCCCTTCCATCCCCTGCATGCTGGGATTGGGTCCCAGGGGGTAAGCACCACCCACTGCCACCTCCTGCACACCGGGATTGGTTCCCTGGGCCCTGTGACACCCTTATCCAGCCCCCTACACCAAAACTGTACCCTGAGGCCCGTGCCACCCCTGCCCAGCCCTGCACACTGGAATTGGCCACCGGATCCAGTGTGCAGGGTCAGGGACTCCTCATAGGTCTGGACATTTAGCAGCAGAGGATTGGTGCCACCAATCCTTCACCACCAAGTTTCTGGACCCATGAGGAACCCCACAGGCCAGATGATGGGGTTTTTCCCAAGGACCAGATCTAGTCCGTGGGCTAGAGGTTGAGCATCCATGATCTAAATCATAAGATCCATGTCTTCATTCATATTTCAGCATCAGACCTACTGGACACAATCAACAAACAATAGTTAATCCAAATGATAATATACTGTATTTATTCAAACATAAAATGACACCCTTCCCCCAACAATTAGATTTAAATTTGGAAAATGTATTAATTTGTTATAATTTTCCAGGTATAGAATCTAATCATTGGAGGTTTGCCTTGAATTTGTCCCTCTCCCACTGCTACAGCAGGGAAAATAAATCTGGGGATCAAGTAGTCTCCTTGACCTCTGCTCTCTTCCCCACAAGGTCTTTCCCGTGTTGCCCCTTCCTTACTGTCAGCCCCTGCTCTCCCTGAGCACATGGAAGTGAGAAACAAATTTCAAAACACTGATCTAGACATAAACATACGTATGGTAACTTGCATATAGGGAAATTACTATAGGCATACATAGTTCTAGACATAGTTTATACAGTATTCATACAGTTTACCTCTTTTGAAACTGCTGTAAGTTTTAATACAGGTACTCTATAAACATACTTTTAAGCAGCAAACTGGTTTTTTAAATGTATTTTGTATTCCAGGTCAAATTAGCCAGATTAGTTCCAAGTCTTATTGACTTAGCAGAACTCAGTTGTTTCAAAAATCATATTAACTGAGCAGGCAGAACTCAATCGTTCCAAACACCATGTATGGCGTTGCACCTGGCAAGCATCATCCATCCCAGACCCATCACCCTAGGACTTCAGATGCTTTCAAATCCATTGGCAGGCGTCCTACATGCAAGACCAAGCCCAGAGGTCTTGGGGTTCAGATGCCTTCGTATACTACAGGCAAGCATCCTCCATTCCAGACTTTAGTCCGGGACTTCAGATACTCCTTACACTTCCTCTTAGCTGACAAGATGCTGAACTATACTTTTTTTGGGGGGGGGGGCAAATAAATAAATAAATAAATGATACAGTTTTTACAGTCTACGAGGGTACTGGCCTAACTCTAAGCATCAGGAAAATGCAAGTCCTTTACCAGCCCACTCTGAATAGAGGACCAAACCCACCCTCCATTCAAATCAATGGAGAATTGCTGGAGAATGAGGATCACTTTGCCTAACTTGAGATGGGTTGTACTAACCTGTCTTTATAGTAGGTTCCCATCATTGTGTTTGTCCCATAGGAGCCTTATATTTTATAGTCATTTTCAGTGCTGGCTGTATTTAATCAACTTTGTAGCTGGTTTCCATTACTGAACGGATGCTGCTTTTGGCAGAAGTTTAATGATACACAATGCATTTGGTGAGATTTCCTTGTGTGAAAATTTAAGACAAGGAGCTGTTTTCCCGATGCGGGATAGGGGAAAAGGCTTGACTTATATTTGAGTAAATATGGTACCAAAGTGTGGATGCATAGATGATCTGAAGATGTACAGATACTATGGTAAAGAAGACAGATAAGGAGTTCTCATAAGATTTTTGTTTCATGTCTTTGAAATGTTGAGTATGTTTTAATTTATCTTGGTCAAGAAAATATTTTGATTTTTATACTCCATAGGCTATATGGGAAAGTTTCCATGAGTCCAATTTATTCTGGGACACTGAGGTTTCAGTATCAGTCAAAGGAGAAATCTAGAGGCAGCATGAAACCTAGGAATAGGCTTTCCCCTTTGACTGTCACAGGATGGGGAAAGCCAGGCAAAATAACCACCCCTCCACACCACTGGTAGCTAAGGAGGTCAGCAAGCACTGTTGCTAGTTCCTCCCAAAATCACTGGGAAGGACTACCCAAAAACAACGCAAGTGGAGGTCAAGGTTGTTCTCTCTGCCCACACCAGCACCCAGCTTTGCAACAGCTCCAGATAATTAGCAGCTGTTAGGGAAGGCCAGGCTGATATTTGGACTGGAAACTACTGAGCATCAAGGGGTCACTAAGATCCCTTGAATTTATCACCTATATCTGCATATTCTCTTTTTCAGCTACCTTTGAACTCTAGCTTCTGAAACACCCTCACTAAGTGGCCACAAATATCCAAAAACAAAAAATAATACTTAAGGCCAGAGAGAACAGGGAGTAAAGCTAATCCTATTGCAAGACTGATCCTACACAAATTAAGAATTTAGGAGCAACAGTGATTTTCCAATGCTGTGATGCTTCTTTATATTAAATAATAAAATGCATTACTCATCTACAAAACGTATCAAATAACATATTAGTGAATCCTTACGCTGAAACTGTACGTGGAATATCAGAGGAATTCCAAAACAGCTGGCTTATTGTCATCATAAAATTTGATAGCTATTTGCAGATATATGCAAGTGAATGTTTTGTTTACTTTTAATGTGTTTGAACGCTGTATGCTTGCCAAAAAGTTAAATTTTTCCAAAATAGCTTAGTTATGAATCTTTGTTTTCTTAGTTTGATTGCTTCATAGATTTGTCAGTAGAAGGAATTTACAAGGGCTAGGGCAAATCAAAAAGCTGATACTATCTCATTGTTAAATGCACTTAAAAACTGGGG
>NW_017729032.1:22451947-22454640 GCF_001723915.1 Gavialis gangeticus | reverse complement strand
TGATTGCTTCATAGATTTGTCAGTAGAAGGAATTTACAAGGGCTAGGGCAAATCAAAAAGCTGATACTATCTCATTGTTAAATGCACTTAAAAACTGGGGGGGGGGGAATTAAAAGAATGTGACAACATATTTTAAACTTAAAAACTTGTTTGTTCCTAATATTTGAGCAGATAAAAAAAGGAATCTGAAATACCTTAGTCCCACCATCTAAAACAATTGTTCCAAACAGGAAATTTGGCACTTAAGGTATTTCTTAAATCAAGTCAGAGAGATCCTTTTTCAGAAAACAAGATAAATGTCATACTAAAGTCTTTTAGGCAATCATAGTACATCTATTTTTCCTTTTTCTAAAAAAGGATAGCAAAAAATGTGCACAAACAAACTGAGTTGCATATGTAAAAATCACATTCCATTTAAATAATCTTTTCTTTCTGTAATGTACCAGCAGTATATAAAGGATTAATATAATCTTTTAAGAGCGTGGTTGTATCAGAATGTTTTCATCCCTCCCAGTCCTCCTTTGTTGACTATGTCAAAAAAAAAGGTAAGAACACATATGTATCTGGATAATATTTTAATTTTGATCAATATAGTTTTAAGAACTTTTTAGATGCATATAGATAACGTCAATCACTATAAAACTGTAATAGTTACAGTTTTCTTGCAACCCTCTAGTGGTCCATTTCTCTTTCCCTCATTCTCTCCCCTTTCCCCACCTTTTCAAACTGTTTCAGCTTCATCGTACTGACTCATGAGGTCAGTAGCTATGGGTAGCTTTGGTAAATGTTCTCTTGCTTCTTCTGATCCCTGAACATCCCAACATATAGTGAAAGTGATGAGAAAAGTGCTCCAAACATCTCATAAAATTTCCTGCTGATTATCTTGTCTTCAGGAGGGGGAGGCAATTCTGGACAAGGCTGGGATAAAACTGGATGCTTCTTTTGAGTCAAAATCTCTCACCTTTGCCAATGTAACCCATGCTAGTGAATGCTTAAATGAGTTGTATCACTGGCTGACATCTGAGTGTTGATTACCACAGTCAATGGGACTACCCATGTGGATCATCACAAGACAGGGTAGGGATTGCACAGTGAAACCTCCAGCAAAGAACAGATCCTTCTACTTTCTACTCCTCTCCAGATGTTTGGGATATCCATGTATGATATTCCTCTAGCAGGCTGGGGATTGCTTGTTCAAACAGTCTTTGTCTCCCCAGGGAAAACTCAATCCCTGCAGGAATCAATGTAAACAATCAGCAGAACAAACACCAATAGCACAGGGTCTTTTCCCAGGCCTGGAGAGAGTGCCCCGGTGTTGTAGCCGCTAGCCTGCACTCTTCCCTCTTCTTCTGTAATCCTTCCAGCAATCTCACGGTTTCTCAGCGTCACTCATGGTCTTTTCTGTAAATCCTGGCAGAGAGGCAACCCTGGTGTGGTACTTGGGGCTTGTCCAGGCACCTACCCACCTGCTCACTGTCTCTCAGTTATGTGCACTCTCAGATTCACACTTCTGTCTAACCCAGGGAGATTACTCTAGCTCAGGCTTCTGCCTCCAGCCACGCAGCTTTCCTGTATCTCTTTCTCCTGTCTCTCTCTGGGAGCTTTTTAACTTCCATGGGGCCAGCCAATTATTGTTGTCAGCTGACCCCATCTGTTGAGGCAAGCTTGTAATTACTATCTACCTGCTTTCAGCTGGGCTGCAGCCCCTGAGGTGTGCAGCCTGCTACAATACCTGATAATTTCTGGGGCCTAGTCAACCATCCCAGATTCCAGATTTATCTTTCCTACCATCTTTCGTCACTTTAACTTGTCTTGTACACATAGACTGTTCTTGGGCAGCCATAATTAAACTTCTGTTTCTCTTTCCAATCCTCCTTTGATGAGCCATTTATTATTTGCTGCCATCTTTCCATGAGATTTCTAAGCACTCTCCATAGTTCTTTTTCTATCCATTTCTGCCTTTGTACTACTTGCTGTTGTCTACTTAAAGAGTTACTCATAGTAGGAATATATTCTTCATTTAGTTTTGGAACTTGTTCAAGTTCCATCAATCAATGTGCTCTCTCTCCCATAGTTTGCTGTCATTATGTTATTACTCCTATTTCACAATATCCTAGACTGCCCTCGGCCCTTTTTCTCCAATCCTTCCCAACTACATAACGTCTTTCTGGATCTGAGTTTATGTTCATTATGTTACATAGCTCATTATTAATCTATAAAAGTTTAAGTAAGAATCCTGATGACCTACATTTTGCCAGCATCAGAAGGTACCAGTTTCAGCAAACTGATAAAAGGCAACATCAGCCTTTCTGTAGATACTCCTTCTGTTTGTCCTAAGAGGGTAAGAATGGTAGAGAAAACACTTCATTAGAGAATGTTTCATTGTGGACTTGGCATTGAGAAGGGCAGTGACAAAGTTGTGAAGGTGCCTCACGGCAGTTTCAGAGGCTTGAATTCAATTCCTGCTCCAGATGAATGTTATACCTATCTTCCCCACAGGCTAGGTTGGTCCATGGGTACAGTTCAGCACTCTGGCATGCCCCTGTGTGCCGAATCTGGTGGTAGTACAACCTCATGCACCAGTCTGACCCTGTGCACTACAAAGATCCAGCACATGGGGTTATGTCATTTGGCCTGCAGGGTTCTGGGCATTCAGTAACGGGGAGCCCTGGCAGTATCAGTTGCCATGGTTG
>NW_017729032.1:22444238-22446947 GCF_001723915.1 Gavialis gangeticus | reverse complement strand
TGCACCAGTCTGACCCTGTGCACTACAAAGATCCAGCACATGGGGTTATGTAATTTGGCCTGCAGGGTTCTGGGCATTCAGTAACGGGGAGCCCTGGCAGTATCAATTGCCATGGTTGTGGGAGCAATTAATGTTGCCACTTCCTACTTCCTCGCAGCAAAATTTCCAGACCCATTGTGAGTCCTACAGGATGGGCGATATGACTCTGTGGGATGGAACAAGCCTGTGAACCGGATATTGAGCATCATTCCTGTGGGGTATCCCCAGTCAACACAGCTGTAGAAAGGAACAAGGTAAAAGGGTCAGAGGATCATAGAAAAGTAGGGCTGAAACAGACCTCACAAGGTCACCTAGTCCAGCCCCCTTCTCAAAGCAGGATCATCCCTGACTAAATCATCCCAGGCAAGTGTCTCTTCAGCCTGCCCTTGTAAATGTCCAGGGAGTGAAATTCTACAACTTCTGTAGATAGCTTCTTCCAATGTTTGGCCAACCTCATTGTCAGAAAGTTCCTCCTAATCTCCAACCAAAACTTGCTCTGCTGCAACCTAAATCAGTTGTTCCTACTCCTCTCCCCAGTGACCACAAAAAAAAGCCCATCACCATCTTCTCTATAATTGCCCTTCAGGTATTTCTAGACTCTTATCATGATTCTTCCTCTCAGTTAGACATTGAGCCATAGAAGATTACTCGTTGAGTATTATGATTCAATCAGTTATGTATTCACCTTATAGTACTTTAGTCTGTATTTCCTTAGTTTGTTAATGAGAATGTCATGGGAGACAGTGTCAAGAGCCTTGCTAG
Source organism: Gavialis gangeticus (assembly GCF_001723915.1). Taxonomy (NCBI): domain Eukaryota; kingdom Metazoa; phylum Chordata; order Crocodylia; family Gavialidae; genus Gavialis; species Gavialis gangeticus. The sequence continues at coordinate 22,446,146 of NW_017729032.1, read as the reverse complement.
AGTCAAGGTATATCATATCCACTGCAATCCCCCATCCACAGAACTTGTCTCTTTATCATAGAGGGAAATCAATCAAATAAGGTTGGAAATCAGGATGCCCTTAAAAGGGCCTCCTTAAAGTACAGCCAGCTGTCGTAGACTCTTTTTTTTCCCTGTCTTGCCTCTCAAGGCATCCTTCCTACCAGTTCCCTGAGTTTATTTAACTCTACTTGTCTGAAGTCAAATGTCTGTTCTGCTGCTCTCCTCCCCTTTCATTTTGTGATTGCTGTCACCCATGTTATCTTCTACCTTCACATTCTCAACCAATTCCTCCCTGTCTGTGAACAGCAAGTCAAGAAAAGCTTCCTTCATGGTTGGCCTGTCTACCATCTGTATCTAAAAGTTATCCTTGACATACTCCAACAATTTGCTGGATTGCTTATGCACTGCTATGTTTCCCTCCAAGCAGATGCCCCATTAATTAAAGTCCTCCATGAGAACCAGGTCCTGTGATTTGAAAGCTTCTGTCAGTTGTTTAAAGAAGGCCTCATCCCCCTTCTCCTGGTTTGATGGCCTATAGCAGACACCCACCGTAATATCCCCTTCCCTTCTTTACCTTCTGACCTTTACCCAAAAGCTTTCAATAGACCTACTTTCCACTTTGTACTGCACTTCAGAACATGTGTACATCACCTTTATAAATAGAGCAACACCACCACCTTTTTTTGCTTGCCTACCCTTCCTGAACAAGTTATACTTATCCATGACTGTACTCCATTCATGGGAACTATCCCACCATGTCTATGTAAACCCAAATATTGCCCCAACTCTATTCTCTATTTTTCTGACAGTCATCCTGGCTATCACTAAGGACCACCTCCCTTCTGAAGTTGACAGTGAGTACCAAATGGATGGAGGGCTGTTCAATCTGGGTCATTTTCTGTCATAGACTAAAGTACTCAAAATAGCCATCTTTGACCTTCAGTAAGCCAATGACTGAGCCATCCTTGCACACACTGAGGGAAACATCCAGACCATGCTGGATCTTTTCAGATAAGCCTACCAAACTTTGGGCCTTTCTCTCAACATCAAAAAAACTAAAGTGCTCTATCAGCCTGCCCCCAGCCATGAATGTGATACCCCTACTCAAATTACCATTAAAGGAAAGACCTTTGAGTTAGACGAGCACTTACCCTACCTCAGTAGCCATCTCTCTTAGAGAGTAAACACTGATGCAGAGATCCAGCATGGGATCCAGTGTACAAGTTCCTGCTTTGGAAAATTGCTTCCCTGTGTCTTTATTCATCGCAGTCTCCAGAAAGACATGAAGTTCCATGTCTGCAAAGCAGTCATCATCCTCACTCTCCTCTAGAGATAAGAAACATGGGTGACCTTGGAGAGGTATTGCTAATGATGCCCCCCAAAAATTCTCTACACCAAATGGGAAGATCACCATACAGGTGCCAGTGTCCTTACTGAAGCCACTGTTACCAGCATTGAGTATGTGATCCTCAAGCACCAACTGAACTGGACATTGTGTGTGGATGCCTGATTCTCAACTTTCAAAACAAGTGTTCTGCTCCCAGCTTAGTTGCAGCCTGAGGTCTCATGGTGGCCAGAGGAAACACTATAAGGACATATTGAAGGCATGCCTCAAGAAAATGGATGCTGACATCAAGTGTTGGGAGGACCTAGCTGCTGACTAACTCCAGTGGTACTGTAACCAAAACCCAGTGGCTGCTCATTTTGTGGTAAAGGTCTGGCCCTCAAAGCAGAGAAGAGCAGAGGAAGAAAAAGCAGAGGAATCCCAGCCTGAAGCCTACCCTTCCCTGCAGAAACACCTGGAACTTCTGCAGACAACTCTGTGGTTCAAGGATTAGACTCTTAAACCATCTCAAGACCCATCAATGAACCATGGTAGAAATCATC
>NW_017729032.1:22435212-22439238 GCF_001723915.1 Gavialis gangeticus | reverse complement strand
AAGGACATATTGAAGGCATGCCTCAAGAAAATGGATGCTGACATCAAGTGTTGGGAGGACCTAGCTGCTGACTAACTCCAGTGGTACTGTAACCAAAACCCAGTGGCTGCTCATTTTGTGGTAAAGGTCTGGCCCTCAAAGCAGAGAAGAGCAGAGGAAGAAAAAGCAGAGGAATCCCAGCCTGAAGCCTACCCTTCCCTGCAGAAACACCTGGAACTTCTGCAGACAACTCTGTGGTTCAAGGATTAGACTCTTAAACCATCTCAAGACCCATCAATGAACCATGGTAGAAGTCATCCTTGAATCAAAGGATTGTCACCACTGCAATCCCAATTCCATCATAATTCCTCAACTGGACTTCCAGTTCCTCCTGTTGTGGAATCTCCCAATGGAGGAGAGGTTATAGAATCTCCAACCTTGGAGTTTTTTAAGACCCGGCTAGTCAAAGCCGTGGCTGGGATGATAGCACTGGGGACAGTCCTACTTTGAACAGGGGGTTGCACTACATGACCTTCTGAGGTCCCTTCCAACCTTAATTTTCTACGATTCTATGGTCATTGCCTCAGTGCTTGTGGCATTTGCTTGCCAGAGGATGCCTGTCTCAATGTCAAAGGGATCTGTGATAGATCCATTGTCGAGAACCACTGTTCACATAGCATCATGGAGCAAGCAAAGAATGGTGACAAATTTCAGTGGGCATCCATACTTCAGAAGGATCCTTCAGAGTGCTTCTCTGTTGACAGAGTTAAAGCCTTTCATGAAGTCAAAGAATGCCATGTAGAGAGGTTTATGTTGTTCCCAGTATTTTTTCTGCAGCTGGCAAGCTGTGAAAATCATGTTAGTTGTGCTTCTTGATGCCCTAGACCCACGCTGAGATTCTGGGAGGAGCTCTTCAGCAAGTAGAAGGAGATGGTTCAGGAGGGTTCTCACAATGATCTTTCCTGTGGTGGACAACAAGGTGATCCCTCTGTAATTTCTACAGTCATGTTTGTCTCCTTTCTTGAAGACTGTCACAATCATGGTGACCCTGAGTTCATTTGGGATTTCTTCATCATTCCAAATCCTTAAGGTGAAGTCATGGAACTATGATGTGAGCTCCTCTCCCCCTGCTTAAAGATTTTGGCAGCGATTCCATCAGCTCCAGGTGCTTTGTCTTCCTTCATCTGTTTGATGGCTTCAAGGGTTGAAGGGATTCTGAGATTGTTTCTGACTGGGTATTACAGGATGGAGTTGAGAAAACTCTTGTCAACAACGGAGTCTCGATTGAGAGGGTCTTCAAAATGCTCCTTCCAACAGATGTTGATGGCACCCTTGATTAGGTCTCCTCCATCCTTAGGTCTCAAGGGGTTTCGTCCCTCAATGCTTGGACCATAGGTTGCTTTGGTGGTACCAAAGAAACCATCCATAAGCAACATGTTGAATCTTCTTTGCCTTGTCTTCCCATCATCTGTTACTCCTTTGGACCTCTGCCTTAGCTTGTTAGTGAATCAATTTCTTTTGCTTGGAATTGATGTTGTTCTGCCAAGCATAAAAGGCCTTGCACTTGTGATTGATCAACTCTTGGATTTTCTGGTCATTCTCATCAAACCAGTCATGATGTGTCCTGATAGAGAATCCAAGTGCCAACATTCTCCCATTGTTCTTGATCGGAATTTGCTAGTTTTTTGTTGAGGCACTGCTGAAAGAGGTCTTTCTTGATTGGGTCCTTAAGTCTTTTGACATTTATCGTCTGTCAGACTTGCCTTTGCTGCAGGCTGTCATTTGGGAGCCAGTTTAACTGACATAACTGAGCAGATGAGTTGGTGATTGATCCAGCAATCATCAGCTCCTAACATAACTTGGGTGATGCAGACATCTTTGTAATCTCAGGCGTGAACAATGATGTAGTCAATCAGGTGCCAATGCTTAGATCATGGGTGTTGCCATGATGTCTTGTGCCTGTTTTTCTGGCAGAACAAGGTCTTGGTGATGGTAAGTCCATATTCTGTGCATTTGGTCAAGAAGAGGATACCATTGGAGTTGATCTTTCCTAGTCCTCCTTTGCCAATGGTTCCATTCCAGAGATTCGAGCCCCTTCCAGCTCTGGCATTGAAATCACCGAGAAGGATAAGTCTGTCTTCCTCTGGAATGTCAGAAAGGACTTGGTCAAGGTTGGTGTAGAATTCCTCCTTGGTTTCATCAGCAGAGTCAAGAGTCGGGATGTACATGCTGATGGTGACAGTGGCATATTACTGTCCCTAGAAGACTGATTTACTTGGCATGTTAGAATTTTTAAGTTTCCCTTCAGTAACATTAAGAGATGTTTCAGCATATATTTGTTAAGCAATGTTGGAATATTGAATATCAGGATCCTTGGATTTTATTCCTGATTCTGGAAGCAGACTGTGGTCTAGTAGAGCAAAGCACAAAATTTGACACCTTCATTCTGAATGCCAGCATGCCAGAGGGAAGGAGTGCTGGGTGAAGAGCCTTGGGTTCTGCTCCTAGTTCTGTACAGTCACTTCAAGCAGACATTTTGTTAACTTACCTGTAGACCTGAGAGAATGGCAGGGACACCCCTCCCCAAAATAAAGTTGTAGATAACATTAGATGGGCAAAAACTGTTAATAATCAAGGATGTTTAACGCAGAAAGTTTTGTTGTATCATAGGTGTGTCATTGACTCAAGAACAGCTTTAAAGAAATCAGGAAAACTGCAAGGCAGGAAATTTCTGCTGAGGCATCATTTACTGTGAAGAGAAACAAGCTAAAGTTTTGCTTGTGGGTAAAAATCTCCCAGAATGCATCAGGTAATTGAACAAAATTAGTGCTTTGGCAAAGCTCCCTAGCACATTGGCTGCCCATTCCAGTTCAGGAACAAACCTAGCTAGTGTTCTAAACGTAGGGTCAAATTCCACAGGATGGATCTGCTGGGTTCAACAGATCTATAACAGTGCCTGAAGTCTAAGAGCTATAATAACCAGAGGGGAAAAAAGTCAGATGTTGCCACTGACAGACGGTATTTCAAAATCATTAAATAATTACTTACACCCCAGCCACTCATGGAAATACAGGAATTACAGTATTTGCAATAATAGTAAGAGGAAGAATTAATAATGCAATTAGAATAGAATATACATATCAAAAGTCACCAAGACTAATATCAATATATATTATTTCATCAAACTTAAGAGCACTAAAAATAATCCATTGCATGTGCAGGGACCAGGACGCTAGGTTCCTGTCTCAGTTGGTGCCTTAAGGTATATATTAATAGTAGCAATATGCTAAATTCACTGATGTCTTGATTCAGTTGGTTTAGGCAGAGACAATTCTGCCTTGAGCAGGAAGGTTAGACTAGATGACCTCCTGAGATCCCTTCCTGCCCTATCCTTTGATTCTATGCTTGTGACTAAGTTATGATCCCATTACTGATTGGTTTTATCCTAGCATCCTGGGTGGTGAAGGGAAAATAATAATAGTAATGGTAATAATAATAGGATGAGGATCCAGTTGACAAGACAACTGAGGGATTGGAGAAAGGCAGTATTAGTATACCCCTATGACTGGTGGAAAATCAAGGATATGTTCAGTCAGACTTATTTAAACTCCTATTGAGTTCTGTGAGCTTGGGATTAAACTACTGTTGTAGTGGCAAGAATGGGCAACACTGGACCCCTGCTGAACCAGATGGGGCAACTGACAACTGATGCCCAGGAAAAAGCCAACCTATTAAATGGGTACTTTGCATCAGTCTTTCATCAGTCCCATGGGACGCCCATACCCACTACGGGACAGGGAGGTCCGGGTGAGGGAGCTCCCCTGCCTTCCATCAGTGCTGACCTCATGAAGGAACACCTTGAGAGGCTGGATACCTTCAAGTCAGCTGGCCCTGACAATCTGCACCCCAGGGTACTCAAGGAGCTGGCGAGCATCATAGCCCAGCCCCTGGCATGGATCTTTGAGAACTCCTGGTGCTCTGGTGAAGTGCCTGAAGACTGGAAGAAGGCCAATGTGGTGCCTATCTTCAAGAAAGGGAGGAAAGTGG
>NW_017729032.1:22434802-22435146 GCF_001723915.1 Gavialis gangeticus | reverse complement strand
AAAGTTTATTAAAGAGGCCATCCTTAATGGACTGGCTGACGCCAACATACTGAGGGATAGCCAGCATGGGTTTGTTGCGGGTAGGTATCACTTGACCAATCTCATTTCCTTTTACGACCAGGTGAACTATCACCTGGACAAGGGATAGATTGATGTCATATATCTTGACTTCAAGAAAGCCTTCGATCTGGTATCCCATGATCACCTCTTGGCAAAACTGGCCAACTGTGGCCTTGGGTCCACCACAATCCACTGGCTGGGAAATAGGCTCCGTGGTCGGACCCAGAGGGTAGTAATTGATGGAAATCAATCATCATGGTGCCCTGTGACCAGTGGGGTCCCCC
>NW_017729032.1:22425226-22429802 GCF_001723915.1 Gavialis gangeticus | reverse complement strand
CTTTAAGAGACATTTGGATGCTTATCTTGCTGGGATCCTATGACCCCAGCTGACTTCCTGCCCCTGGGGTAGGGGGCTGGACTTGATGATCTTCCGAGGTCCCTTCCAGCCCTAATGTCTATGAAATCTATGAAATGACTAAGATTCAGTGTACTCACAATGTGACTGTGCTGCTTGTTATACCAGAGCTAGCCTAGGTAACCCTATGCTGCACTGTAGTATGATACAGTGCTCTTCAATGATATCTGTAGAACCGAGGTACATACTATAGTAAAAACGGGCAGAAACTAAAGGTACTTGTTATCAGGTTTTAAACCAAGTGTGTCTTAATTTATCCATGGTAGAGGGTTGCTCAGAAAGCAAGAATGCAGTTATGACTGTGTTGATGAGCAGCTGGTTTTGCAACAAGAGTTACTGTAACTCCTACTACATTTAGTGCCTAATCATCATGACAAAAGACTATCATCCTGAAAAAAAAATGCTTTTGAAATTCCTATTTAGGGTCAAGTGACTTACTAGAGAAGTTATATCATTTTACCTTTTTTTGGTTATTAGAGGAGGAATTTCAGTCTTAAAATATTATCTGTCTCAATAGCTATATTCTTCATCAGGCAAAAAATCACTCCTAATTAAGCTCACTAAGACTGGGCCCTTTGTTCTCAAACTCACTCAAGAGCAATGACATCAAAGATGTTGATATGTCTCTCAACTGTAAAGAAGTTGTCCTTCTTTATTAAGACTGAGATCATTGGCTGGAGTCTATTTAGCTCTAGAGCTGCTATGCCACTTATGCCATAAATTCTCAGCATGCTTCATCTCAGTCTCTGACAGCCCTGCTTTCTGCAGACACACACAGTCATTTTGTGTCCAGCTCTGCACAGACAGTCAGAAGAGGCGCAAAGAGTGAAATCTTCACCACACTGAAGGCATTTTTTTGCCAGGGATTTCAATGGAACCAAGAGTTCGCCTATACTTTCCTTGACTCTCATGCAATGACCTGACTAGTTACAGGAGAAAATAAAAGAGAAATTTGTATCTCCTTAATCTCTTGCATGGCTAACTACATAATAATTCCCATCCAAAGTGGAAGAGTAACAACCATTCTGAACAGTAGGAGAGGCTGAACAGGGTGAGAAATGCATATTGTCTTAGCTCTCTGTCCCCAGTGAACCATCTGGCAATGCTCAGTGAGCCCAAAGGGAGCAGTTCTTTGCACCAAGAAAAGGCCTGATAGAGTTTAATTCCTTGGGCAAGAAGAAAGCAAAAGTCCAATTTTCACTCACTGTGCATCCTGATTGCAATGTTTGTTCGTCCTCTTTTTCTTTTCTTTTCTTTTTCCTGTCTTTTTTTGCCATTTTTGTTCTCGTTAATCTAAACCAGGGGTGTTAGACTCATCCGACCACACGAGCTGGATGTGAGTCACCAAGCCAGTCTGTCGGCCAGACTGGGACCACTTCTCTGTGAAGCACCCACTGCCCTGGGGCCAGCCTGCTCAACGCAGACAGTGCACCGGCCCCAGGGTTTGCTGTGCATGTGGCACAGGGAATCAGTACGGGACGTACAATGTCTGCGGCACGCAGGCTGGACCCAGTGCTACAGCTGGTACACAGGTTTGGTCCAGGCAGGCCTCCATGTGCAGCCTGTGCCCAGACCATCTGTGCTGTGTGTAGCACCAGTTCCAGCCCATGCTCCATAGGCAGTGCTTACCCTGTGCTGGTGCCCCATGCACAGCAAGCCCCGGGGTCAGCATGTGCTGCAGGCAGCAGGCACACAGAGCTGGACAAGCTGCACACACGTGCTGCAGAGGGGGCCAGCGCAGGGCACCTTCCCAGAACAGCTCTGCATGTGGGTTCCAGCACAGCCTGATGCAGACTGGCCCCAGAGCTTGTGTACAGGGCTGGACTGGTTGTGGGCTACAGGCAGCGTGCACCCAGAGAAGCTCCCTTTCTTGCGTGCAGGACTCATAGCAATAGGTCCAGCCCTTCACACCACATGCAGTGGCAGGGGCTGATGTGTGGGGAGTTAGTCCAGTGACCCATGGGCTGGATAATACAGCTGCACAGACCAGATCTGGCCCACATGCTGTATGTTTGACATCTCTGATCAAAACCCATGGCTGTTCTGACTGATGAGAGCATGGTTGCATTTTGTGTATTTTGTGCATTTTGTGTATGGAAACACGCGGCATTGGTAAACCAAGATGGGGACATCTGAGCAGTGTTTGATTACACTGCACTTCACTGCTGTCTATTGCTGGCAGCCATTTAGTGTAAACTGAAAAGTTTTTCTTAAAGGTTGCCAATAGAACAATGAAATCCTGCCCACTTGGCCTTCAGCTGGCTATTCAAAATGACTCTTAGCCACTAAGGAAAAACTGATCTGAGAGAGAAAAAACAGTTTACACAATTTATGGATGGGGAGAACAAGGAAGACCAGAGAACACTGACTTGAACAAGGAACAATAGGACATAAGGCAACCAAATTTAAAAGCAGAGAAGACTTGAGATCATCTCCCTGCCATTGTAAAACTGCCTTACAAATTGTATTATTTAGGAGGTGATTTCCTTGAAATGCCCTCATGTGAAATAGATCTTATGTGTACACCCTTTACAAAATGGTATTTGAGATTCTGGACCTCAGTAGTTGTATCACATATTGAACCTGCCAGAACCAGACAAACAGTAAGAGGGAGCTGCTAAAGAAAGGAGAACTGTTAAAACAAACTGAGTTTAATGATTTTAAGACAGGCAAAGTATGACTCAGATCCACAGTGGGATGCAGTCTGCTTGCAAGATTTCCTTTCCATGCATATATTTGGCATAATATGACCTTTACAAAGAACAATGCGAGTCTTAAATGCCATTCCACTCTGCCATCTTGCATCTCCATGTTTATTATCTCTGACTCGTTTCACACAAAATGTAGCCAGTATTGGCCCAATGTAACAGCCACTGCCAGCGGTGGAAGCTTTCTGCTTGTGTGCAACAGGCACTAAACCAAGCTTATACAAGTATGGGGCCGCATAGAGGCTGGCCTCTGAATCCTGTTGAATTCTTTGATTCTCACACATCCAAACCAGTGTAAAAGTTCCACGGTTTAAATTATGACCTTAGGACCATGGTTTGCAAACTTGCTAGGCTCAAGGTGCCCCTTAGAAATGCCAGCTTTTTGTTTTCACTCATTTTTTGACTTCAGAAAAACAATACCATAGAGGAATTCTTCTGTTGCAAAGAACTCAGAAATACCACAACAGGGCAGCATGTTTTTAACACGGTGGGTTCCTCTTTGAAATTGTTGAGTTTATTTTGGGAATCATGTTTGCACATCTAACATTGCATAGCACACTGTGGCACCCCTGGAAGGATCTCAAGGCACCCCAAAGTGCTGCAACACTCTGGTTGAGAATCTTTGCCTTAGGTCAGGGTTGTCAAACTCGTCCAAATGAGTGGCATGGGGCTGGTCTGAGGGCTGGATCAGGACCAGGGAACTCCTCCCTCCCCGCAGCATACATGATCCAGCACCAGCCACTACATGCAGCATGGCTGCCACTCCCACTGGACTGCGCCATACGTGGCGTCCATTCCAGCCACTCTGGGATCTGTACTGCACACAGCACAGGTCCTAGACCAGCTGAAGCAGCCACTGTATTAGGTATGCTCAAGAAGGGGAAGGGAGTCCATGGGCCCAATCCAGCCCATGGGCTGGCCTCTTGTCACGGGTGCACACCATGTTCCTTGTGGGTGTGATCAGACCCAGGGGCAGCACGGGGGGCAGGATGGCAAGGCTCCACGGCCCAGTTCCCTGCTTTAAGGCATGCTCAAAGATACTTTTAGCTGCTCAGAGGCACAACCATTACATCTGCATGACCCTGCAACAATACAAGTTGGCTAAATCACCAGAAGTTTGACACTGAATGAAACTGGGTTAAAATTAGAGCAGTTTTGCTAGAGATGGATCATGCGTAGGTAACAATTGCCTTGTTACCAGGTTTCCTTTAGTAGGGATACAGTCATCATGTCTCTCTATCCCTGTAGTGACCACTAGGCCAACAGAAGGCTTGCAAGGGTGGAAGGGGCTGGATCTTAGTAGACAGTTCTGTTGTTGATACACCTGGGCTAGGGACAGACATTACACACCAGCTGCTTTAAGTGATCAGAAACTGGTTTAAACCTGTAACAGAACATAAAGTTCAGTGCGTATAAACCATTTTCAAAATGGCCAAAACCAGTTTGAGAGAAACCTGGTTGAATGTAGTATCAGACTTACCTGATTGAGCTCAAACCGGTTTTGCAATTTCCTTTCCAGACCCCTTCCTGGTTTAAGTTAAACTAGAGTCCCCCCAGCATCCCAACATAGTCTCTGCTCCAGCAGACCAGGCCTAGCCCTGCCTCTCTCCTCCCCAGCCAGAGCAGGGACAAGCGGCCCGTGGCCAGATGCTGGCTCCAGAAAGGAGCAAGGAAGAGGTTCATTCCCCCCTTTCCCCCCCCGACCCACCAGCACGACCTGCATTTCTCTGCTGGCTGCTCTAGCAGTGGCCCTTGCAGTAGCCTGGAATGAACTGGCGGGGGGGGGGGGG
>NW_017729032.1:22419852-22420226 GCF_001723915.1 Gavialis gangeticus | reverse complement strand
GGGGGGGGGGTTGAACTCCCTCCTCTGCTCCTGGGGGACTGCAGCAGGGTCTGCCAGCCCCAGCTGCTACTGCTGCCACCTTGTGCTTCTCTGCCAGATGCTAGAGGGAGGCGGGAAAATCCTGCCCTTTCCCTGCCCCCCACCTAAGGGGTTGTTCTGGCCGGGCTCTGGCTATGCCTCACCCTGCTGCTGCAGCGGCAATGGGGGAGCAACTGTGATGGGGGCAGCAGCCCCTGTTACGGTGCCCCAGAGCACAAGCCTCTTCCCAGTGTGGGGGCCCCACTGCAGGGCTGGGAAAGTTGCCATGGACTGTGCAGGTTGAGTGGCAATGGCAGGGCTGGGGGAGGGGTGTGGGGAGCTATGGTCCCCTCCGA
>NW_017729032.1:22414053-22414852 GCF_001723915.1 Gavialis gangeticus | reverse complement strand
TGCCCTTTCCCTGCCCCCCACCTAAGGGGTTGTTCTGGCCGGGCTCTGGCTATGCCTCACCCTGCTGCTGCAGCGGCAATGGGGGAGCAACTGTGATGGGGGCAGCAGCCCCTGTTACGGTGCCCCAGAGCACAAGCCTCTTCCCAGTGTGGGGGCCCCACTGCAGGGCTGGGAAAGTTGCCATGGACTGTGCAGGTTGAGTGGCGATGGCAGGGCTGGGGGAGGGGTGTGGGGAGCTATGGTCCCCTCCAAGCCCTGGTGCCGGCCTGCGCAGTGTACAGCAACTCTGACTCCTCCTCGTGAGCCCACCAGGAAGAGGCTCACACTCCCCGGACCCCATGGCAGGGGCTGCGCCCCATCAGGGCCTTGCCCCTTGCTGCTTCAGCAACAGGGTGGGCACATGGCCAGAGACCAGCCAGCAAGCAGGGCCTCTTAGGCAGGAGGTGGCAGGAAGGGTGAGTATTCCCCCCTCCCTCCAGCATCTGGTGGAGGGGGCAAAAGGGGGCTTATCCCGCTGTTTGCCCCGTGCAGGGAGTGAGTGGCAGTGGCAGTCGGGGCTGGCAGACCCCGCTGTGGTCTCCCCGAGGCAGAGGAAGTAAAGCAGGGAATAACCTCATGGGGCCATACCGGCTGGCATCTGGCTGTGCCCCTGGCTCTGAGGCAGAGTGGGGAGCACCAGGCAGACCCTGGCTCAGGTCCATGGGACGGGGAGGGGGGAGTTCAACTTTCTCCCTGGCCAGTTCACTCCAGGCTTCTGCTGGGGCTGGGCATGCCCCTCCGCACCCCCCCTCCCCGCCCC
>NW_017729032.1:22407451-22413770 GCF_001723915.1 Gavialis gangeticus | reverse complement strand
CACCCCCCCTCCCCGCCCCCCAAGTACAGCTTCCCTGCAGGCAGGGGCTGCTCTAGTGCCCCCCAGCTCCTGGCTTGAGTGGCTGCAGGCATGTGCCTGCATTTCCTTGGTCCAGAGGGAATGTCTGATCATTGCAAACTGGTTCAATCTAGGCAGGTTAAACTAATCTGCAAAGTTTGGGTCAATTCAAGCTCCGGTTTTTTAATGTCTGCTCCTAGCACAGGAGAACAGAGTCCATGTCATTGGCTGGTACCTAGGTTGGTTGTTCAGTGCCTTCAGGAGTGAAAAGCAATAAAAATTGACATGTGATCACTAGAGTGATAGCTTTGACTGCACACACAACAGCAAGCCTCTTGAGTAAGATAGTACTGTCTTTAAATTCATTTTTTTCAAACATTAACATAGTGAGTGACATTACACTTGCACAGTACCTGCTCATTTATAGAGCTGGGCATAGATTACATGGTTCATGTTTTGTTGCTGAAGAAGCAGTTTGGTTATAGCAAAAGCTAGGCAAGGAGAAAGGATATTTCAAGTCAAGGAAGGTCAGTGCCACTGGTGACACAAAATAACCGCTCTCTCTGAAAGTTAATGTGCTTTCTCACTGTTTGTTACCTTCCCTTTTCTCCCCTTCTCCCCTACGGCAGGCTGTCCTTGGCTCCATTTCAGTATTTATCCCTTTCGTGGCAAAGCCTGATCCAAAGCTCACTGGGAGGCTTTCCACTGACTTTGGACTAGGCTCTTAAAACATAGTGCAAGGTTAGTGCATGACTATCCAGCAAAGCTAGCTGTGGAGTGCAGGATTGTGGGGAGGGGGCTCTCGTGACCTGCAAAGAGCAGCTGCTCACTTGGGGTAAAATTCACCAACATGCTTCCCTTAAACCTTATGTAAGCCCTATTTTGAAGGCTTAAATAATTCTCAACTCTTTTCAGCCTCAGGGCACCCCTTGTTAGAGTCAAAATACTCCTCAGCAAACACCAACTCTTAGTTATTACTCATTCTTTGACTATGGAAAAACAATAAAGTAATTTTTCTGTTGTAAAGAGCTCAGGAAGACCACAACAGGCAGAATGTTTTTGACACTATGAGTTCCTATGTGAAATCTTTGTATTTATCTTGTGAATCATGCTTTTACACCTACCAGTGCTAACATTGTGTGCCACCCTGCAGCACCCCTGAAATGATCTCAAGGTACCCGTGGGTGCTAACACACCCTGGTTGAAAATCACTTGGTTAAACAGAGCCGTAAACTATTCCACCACATGCAAGTGAATCCAACTCATGCCCCTTAGGACTAGAAAAAAGGTGTTGCTCATGCCAGCCTTTGTAATCTTTACCGGTTCTTAGTATCTCAAAGGTTGCAATTCAGATTTGGAATTTATAAAGCCCCCCCATAAAAAAAGCTCATAATATTTGAATTATTACCTCCTGTCCTCTGCCCCGGTCGTGGTGTTACAAGAGCCAAGGTAGGGTCTGGTTCCATCAGGGACAATCCAGGAGAAGAAATTTCTCATCTGATGGACCTCAGTAATAAACACTCTCCTGGGAGGAGATCTGAAAAGTCTCTGTGTTCCAATACCTGCAAAGTATAATACAACTCCTGCTTATTTCATCAGGCCTCTTGTTTCCTAGTTCAAGCACTCTCCTTTTTTAATTTTGTTGGTGGGTTCTGTGTTTCCATTTTGATGTTTGCTGGTAGATTTACGCTGCAACACTTATCAAGAGACACTTTATATGAGTCTGACGTTATTTCTTAGTGAGTGTCTGTGGTGATTTCAGACTACATGGAGCGTAATGGAAGATAAAGTCTCTGCCTGAAGAGCAGAACATTCCAGTTGTGCATGGTACAAAATACCATAATTTTCTCTGTATCCTTGGCATAAAAGTATTTTGTATTACTGTAGTAACATCTAGAGGCTGATAACAAAACTGCAATCTCCTTGTGCCAGACACTGTTCAGCAGAGAACAGGAGACACAGTCCCTGCCCCAAAGAGTTTACAGCTTAACAACAGAGAGAGGGTAGGATGAGAACCAGGGACAGAGATGGGTGAAGAAAATCACCCTGGGTCATATAGCAAGTCAGTGACCAAGATGGAAACAGAAGCTAGGTTTTCTAGTTCCCAGGGTAGGGCTGTAACCACTAGATCACACTGCTTCTTCACCAGCAGACTTGTGCAGACTTTGTGGGATATTTCCCTGCTCTCTTTTATGCATATGCTAATATGTTAATTTGAAAACGAGAATGAAAGGGGATTGGCTAGTGAGCCGCCCTCATAGAAGAACAATGCAGAAGGAGCAAAAGAGGCTTGTCCAGGTTGTTTGTTGAAAGCCAAGCTTCTGACAGCATAAACTGCCCTGTATCAGACAGCTATAACAAAGTAATGTCTGTGGGTGCTATTAGCATTGTAGGTTTCCTGTACTGCATGGTTTAGGCATTGTAAGGAACATTCATAGTGCTATAAGAATCACTCTTTGACTTTATCTTGTTTAAGGAAGTAGTTTCTCAGAAGCATGCTGCCCAAGGCAGTATCAACCCATTGTGGGCTGAGCTATTCTAACCCAAAAGTTGGCCTTATTCAGAATGAATATAATGAACAAAGAAAATAGTTCAGTGCAGACATACTCACAGGCACCCTTAGACCTCCCTGTTTGCTCCTTGTACTCAAATCCTAGCTTGTCCTTGAAATGACTGAGAGCTGTGTATTGGTATTGTCATGCTCTTCATCTCAGCAGATGTCCTATTTCTCAGCAAGGTAAATTAGCACTGATGGAACTGTGCGCTGCAGTGGTGAGTACAATTCCAGTACTCCAGCTAGATTACTTAAAGTTAACTCGGGTATCATTACATGCTGCAATGTGGACATATACTTTTTTGTTGCAGAATCCCCACGTCCAGAAGTGCCACAAGTTAAATATAGAGATGGGCTAAGACACCTGGTAAAACCACACAGATTTATTGTTTCTTGATACCACATCACAAAGCGATGCTTAAAGAGCCCTTAAATGCCCTATGAAGAACATGGATGTATTTGGTAGCTGTGTTGGTCTGAGACAAAAAGAAATGCAAAACTCTAGAACTCTTGGTTCACAGATGATACCTTTTATTAGGCCAACTAAGAAATGTTGTAGTTGGTCTGATAAAAGGTATCATCTCCGAACTAAGAGTTCTAGAGTTCTGCATTTCTTCCATGGCATAATATTTTCTCATTTTGTTGAAACTGCTTTTGGCCTTGACAGATTAAAAGTATGCAGATCTGTCTAACCCTCAGGCTGATAGCTAAGGCATTTTTTACCACACTCATTAGATAGGTGAAAGAAGAATGACAGTGGCCTAAGTTTTAAATCAACCCTTCAAATTAAGCACCAATATAGATCTTATTACCAGATAGCAATAATTATAAATGAACAAGAAGGGCTTTTTTGTGAGGGGAGTGAATACTATGTGGTTTTGTGTTATATTTACAACTTATACATGCTTTGAGCTATTTAAAACTAACCATCCAATGCATTCTAATACAGTGGATTTCAACCTGTGGTCCATGGACCCCTAGATGACTCTGATGAATCAAAAGTATGTGAATACCCACACTTACAATACAAAGGGGTCTGCACCTCTATTTGAAATTTCAAAAGGGGTCTATTCCTCCATTTGAAATGTTTTAGGGGTCTACAAATGAAAAAAGGTTGAAAACCACTGTTATAATAAATGGATACTTATCCGTATACATGGAAGTGTGCACTGCACTGCATACTTGGATGTAGGGCAAGTTGCAAAGTGTCCACAGTTGACAAACAATTCTTCTGTGCTCAGGGACATCTAATCCTGGTCCTGCCACTTTGATTTCCTGTAGGTATAATTCATTAACATAGAAGGATGAAAGTCCAACACAACCACAAATTCTAAATCATCCACCCAGTGATTTAATCAGCCTGCAGAGACAGGACCAGACTCTGAGACATTATTCATACAGTAAAAATACTGCTTTTCAGCATTCAGTGTTGTTTTCAAACAAAGTTCAGAGTTCAGGGTTGTTAGTTTAGAAAGCTGATCCCAGGAGGTACCAGTTTAAAGATGCTCATGTTCTTGCTGTGTATTCTCAGCAGGAGTGCTTTCATCTCAGTGTGTGTCACCCACGGTTGTGTCATCTATAATGGGCACATTTGAATTAAAGTGATCAGTCACCAGTGATGTGGACTTTATTTTGTTGCTCCTGTTTTATTTTTTAAATTATTTTCCTTTCGTCATTAAACCTTTTACTTCAGTCAATCTTTTTTCCTCCAAACTAGGAATCCTCTGAACATCAAGTACTGGGGGTGGAAGTTGGGGAAGAGGATTTATTTATTCATATATTTCTATATTTTGGCTTCAGAGAGATTTTAAAGTCATTTCATTGTTCTGTTTTTACCAAAAAGTGACCCCAAAATAGTTTAAACTATCAGATAAATATTGAGGAGGCCAAGATCCAAAGAGGGGGAAAATTGAAAGAATAGAGAAAGACAGAAGAAATATTAATGACAAAAAATAAAGCAGCCTGAAGTTTAGTTTGCACAGTAAAGCGATTTTTAAAAACGAGAAGTAAATTATTGTTGTTTTTTAAGTTGTGGACCTCCTCCCTTCTTTTTGGGTTAATTTCTGTCTCTTTTATGTTATTTTATAACACCCTCACATCAATCCTTATGCCAAAAGCAAGCCATTTTTCTACATATAGAATAACTGTTTTGAAATAGAATATATATATATATATGTGTGTGTGTGTGTATGTGTATATATATATACACATACACACACACACACATATATTCTATTTCAATATCATTATTTACTTCAGAACTGTAAATAGGAAATATAAGCATCACTGTATGTATATACATGTGAAAGCACTATTATTAATGTTGGCTGAAACTTCCTGTTATAAGACAGGAACTGTTTTCAGCTGCTTATAACTTTGCAAAACTCTTAGTGTTTGGGTTGAAATTTTCCATGCTGGGCGTGTGCCTCAGGGTGAATATTTTTGGAAAATATGTTAAACATATGGAAGAGAGGTAAAGAGGGGTGCACACATGTATGTATGTATATGTATCCACAAACACAAATAGATATGCACACTAAGCTTTAGTTTACTGTGTTGGATATGTTGAAGGTTACTTCATTCATGTCAGAATAAATCGGAGCACATGGATATTTAAAAACATGGTATGGTAGAGTCCTTTGCCCACTTACACTAGCTGAGTTTCTGGACCATTATCACTTTCATTTAAGCAATGGAGAATCTGGTCCTTTAGGTAAAAGCTAACCAGAGTGAAATACCCTTCCAGCTGAGTTTTGCCCTTGTCTTTCCGGAACCAGGCTTCCATCTCTGATGGAGACATTTTACAGCAACCTTCTGGGTTTAACCTCTAACACATGCATGCCATTTCCATTACAAATAAAGAAAACAGAAACCTTAAAGATATTGTTTATGCCATAAGATCACATTTTAAAAAGTTTATCAGGGCACATGTGGTAAAGTACTAACAAGACACCTTTGAAATCTCTGGCAAAATGCATAGCATGATCAAATTCCAGTTAGGTCATTTCCAGAGAATGTGCAGTAAGCAGATGTACAGCAGAGGGTTTATTTTTTTGCAGAAGGTACTTGCATTGAGAATTTGCTGTGCTCAGAATAAGAGACAACATGTTCATCTGTGTGTTCAGCTTTCAGAAAAGACTGCTCTGTCTGTTCAGACATGGGCACTGTATAGCACAGACAGGAAATATGCCAGACTGACTCTGCAGGAGGCGGCTTAGAACACGTGCAGAAAGGAACAAGAAACTGCTTAATGATTAATCACTGTCAACCTTTGTTCCCGTTAAAGACTTGATTGTTGGACAAGGCTTGTAATGAGGCACTGTTTCTGTGTGTCTGTTGCTATGAGATTGTGAGAGTGCTGAATCTGGTCTTCAACCATCTAAGATGTACCTCTCTCTAAGTTTAATGAACTAGAGCAAAAATACTGTTATAACAGCGCCTGCTAGTGGCTATAGTCCTTCCGCATTTCAGATATAAACCTGCTTGCCTAGGTTTGTGGCAAGATTATGAGGGAAAAATCATCGAAGGCTGAAATGTGGCATACAGGGTTTCTAAGTAAGTTGTTTGTAAGCTTCAGCCAGCAAAGTATTTAATTTTTACATCACATACTACACAAAATGAGCATCAACTGAATTCTTTTTTCTTGTCTGTAATTTGAAAGTGATTGTTTAAGACAAAGCTTTGCTTATTGGACATGCTTCGACAACTGAACTAGATATTACTTCTAGAATAACTGGGGGGGGGGGG
>NW_017729032.1:22388167-22407401 GCF_001723915.1 Gavialis gangeticus | reverse complement strand
GGGGGGGGGGGGGTTAAGGCTATTTTATGTATCCAGAAGGATAGAGAATGATTCTGAAGATTCAACAAGATGAAATGACTGAGGAATCAAGTAATAACCTCTGTTCAAAAACTTTTTGTCAGTTTTCCTCTCACTGTCCTCAGGGGAATCCCAGAAAAAAGGCTTGATCTTCAGTTGGTCTGAAGAAGATAAATACATAGAGAAAAAGAGAGGTTTGGTCTTTAGGGTGCTTACCTGTGGCTCTGTACATACAAGTTCAAGTCCCTGTTCTGTCACAGACTTTGTGGGAAAGACAAGTAGGGCCAGGTTTCTTTCAGAGGGAGAGGAGTACTTCAGAAAATCTTGTTAGGTACTCTCTGTCTTCAGGCAACTCAAGATGCATCTCTCTTCTTGAAGCTGTTTTACTTTGCATGAATAATGCATACATATTGCAGCAGGGATTTGCACTGAGGTCTACCACTTTTATGGGAGTGTCCTAACATCAGGTTAGGCTCATATTCCATCTGTGTTCATCTGGAGACTATCTTTTTTAATTTTGCACTCATTGGATTGATTCATCTAGATTTGTGCTTTGAGCCACATTTCTTGGTTGTGGTTGGTCAAACACTGTGACTACACAGCATTTGTTTTCTTTTCTCTTACTGGATGAGAGCACAAGCATTTCTGGCAGTCAGTCCTAGTTTCCATGAACCCTTGCGCACAGGCCTTTGAAACACCATTTCCACTAACATTTTTAACCAGATCAACAGTTCAGATGTTCACTGAAGGCAAACACAGAAGTGGGGCCCATGTGGCTGACAACTTCCTGAAAGCATTTAAAAAAATTATTGCAGGAATTATTTTGCATTGTTCAGCTACCTTTCCTTCAGGAAGGCTGACATCAGTAGTTGGCCTTGTAGTCTAGCAGTTTTCACTTCTTCCCAATGCTGGGACAAATTTTGACCCTAATCCTGGGTTTATCCAGTGCACAGCTGCATGGTTGTAGTTTCAGAAAAGCCTAACAGACTACTCACATGCAGGAAACGGCCCTGTAAGAGCATCTTCATGTAGATTGTAATCCAATATATTTTTTGCCATGCCTACACTACAAAGTTTGACTATCATAGCTATATTGTCTAAGAGTTTGAAAAAAAAATCATAATCCCAACCTCACATAGATGAATTGGCAAGGCCCCCATGGTATGGCCCCTATATGTTACTATGCAGCAGCTGTGACCTTACCTCTGACACAAGGTCAGGCTAGATCAACACTTGAAAGCAAGACCTCCAGGGAAAGTCATGGGGGTTGTAGAAAGCAGAGTTAGTACTTCCCCAGACTCTCGTTGTGCTGCTAGTAAACGAAAGGCTCAGAATGGTACTTGCAGGTGCTTTGCTGTTAAACGAACCTTATCTGAATGAGAGGGAGGCCAATATTTAGGTTCCTGAAGGTACATGAACAAGGGCAACTATCTTGAGCTGGGCCTGTAGGATCCAGCCCAAGAGACTTTACAGAAACCTGAAGTATTTTTCAAACAAGTTTGACCACATATTAGGTAGAAATCTATGTTGTAGAACTTAATCACCATACCCCGCCCCGCTGCCATGAATAGCCTGCTATGCAAATTATCATAGCATCATAGAAAATGAGATTAAACTGAAACAAGCTGCTTCTGTGAACAAACTATACAGATTTAGTTACCAGACAAACACAGTTACGTAGCTTCTCCCCTGGAAAGCACTGGAGTTAGTGGTTGTCATCCACCACACATCAGCATTTGCACAGATTTTTGTGAATAAGTCTTGATTTTTTACTTTAATTCTTTGTTTTTCTAAGCCAGAACTCATGTGAGAGAAGAGTGAATGTTAGAGCTGACACTTCAGGCCTGACACCAAAAACATAAAGCACTTGAGAAAGACAGAAAAGAAAGTCTGTGTCTTTTGACAGAAAATCTTGAAGAACCAGAAACCTATCCTTTCACAAAGATAGTAACTCCCCTGTGGAAGAATGTGTCTGAGGGAGCAATGGTTTAGCAGAAATCAAGTTTTCTCTCACAAAAAAGATGTTCATCAACTTCACTGTGTTTCAGGGACAAAGAGGTTAAAAGTCTGTGCCTGTTTTCTAATATTCCTAAACTGTCTCTGAATCATGTGTCCAGAAGTGAAATTCTTTTGGGGGGTTTGAATAGGCAGAGATACAGAGAGAGAATGAGGGCGTAGCCTGTCACTCTTCCTCTTTGTAGGGAGCGAGGGCTGTGTATACATGTACTAAGTCGACTTAAAATAAGGTGACTTAACTAAGTCGACTTAAGTCACGTCAGAGCATACACACATACAGCTCCTTGACGTGGTGGCAGCCATCTTGTGAGCTAAGGTGACCTAACTAATGTGACTCAAGATAATATGCCTTGGAGGTGTATTTTCTTGTACCACATTTAAGTTGACTCTACTCCACATGTGTGCATGCTCTGACAGTTAACTCGACTTTAAAAAGTTACATCGGCTTAACTGTCAGAAAGTTAGTACACGTGTATGCACCCTAGGTTTCATAGTTTCATAGATTTAGGGTCGGAAGGCACCTAGTAGATCTTCTAGCCTGACCCCCCGCCACGGCGGGAGAACAACAAACCCCAAAACAAAAACGGGACTCAAATGACTCCAGCCAGGTAGGCATCCAGCCTCTTCTTAAAGACCCCCAGGGTAGGGTCCAGCACCACTTCCCTTGGAAGTTGGTTCCAGCTCCTAGCCGCCCTAACTGTGAAGTAGTTTTTGCGGATGTCCAATCTATACCTCCTCTCCATCAACTTGTGCCCATTACTCCTTGTTATGCCAGCGGGCGCTAGGGGAAACAGCGTCTCCCCCAAACCCTTCTGGTCCCCCCTAGTGAGTTTATAGACGGTCACCAGGTCCCCCCTCAGCCTTCTCTTGTGGAGGCTGAATAGGTTCAGGTCCCGCAGTCTCTCACTGTAGGGTCTGCCCTGTTGTCCCCGGATCATGCAGGTGGCCCTCCTCTGGACCCTCTCCATGTTGTCCACATCCCTCTTGAAATGGGGCGCACAGAACTGGACACAATACTCCAGCTGTGGCCTGACCAGCGTCGCGTAGAGGGGGAGGATCACCTCCTTGGCTCTACTCGAGATGCACCTGTGGATGCACGACAAGGTCCGGTTAGCCCTGCCAACCATGACCTCGCATTGTCGGCCCATGTTCATCTTGGAGTCAATAATGACTCCAAGATCTCTTTCTGCCTCCGTGCTCTCAAGTAGGGAGTTCCCCATTGTGTAAGTGTGCTGCTGGTTCCTACTGCCCAAGTGCAGCACCCTGCACTTGTCCGTGTTAAAACGCATCCTGTTCCTGTTAGCCCACCCCTGTAACCTATCCAGATCCCTCTGCAATCTCTCCCTCCCTGCTAGCGTGCTCACCTCCCCCCAAATTTTGGTGTCATCAGCGAATTTAAACAGGTTACTTTCCACCCCATCATCCAGATCGCTGATGAAGAAATTGAACAGCGCAGGCCCCAGGACCGAGCCCTGGGGGACTCCGCTACCCACCTCCCCCCAGGTCGAATATGACCCATCCACCACCACCCTCTGAGTGCGACCCCTCAGCCAATCTGCAATCCATCTGACTGTGTAGGCATCGATGCCACAGTCGCCTAGTTTTTTAACTAGGATGGGGTGAGAGACGGTGTCAAAGGCCTTGCTGAAGTCCAGAAAGACTACATCCACCGCGACACCTGCATCCATGGCCTTTGTGACCTGATCGTAGAAGGCAATCAGGTTGGTCTGACATGATCTCCCCCTAATAAATCCATGCTGATTGCCCCTGAGCATCATTTCTGATGCCGGCCCATCACAAATGTGCTCCTTGATGATCTTCTCAAAGAGTTTCCCCAGGATTGAGGTAAGACTGACGGGCCTATAGTTGCCCGGGTCCTCCCTCTTCCCTTTCTTGAAGATGGGGACCACATTTGCTACCTTCCAATCATCTGGCACCTGGCCCAAGCACCACGATCGCTCATAGAGCCGTACCAGGGGCCCTGCAATAACCCCAGCCAGCTCCCTCAACACCCTGGGGTGGAGAGCATCCAGACCCGCTGACTTGAACGCGTCCAGCCCCTCCAGAAGCTCTCTAACCTGGTCCTCCCCAACCTGAGGTCTGAAGGCGATCCCCTCGAGTCCAGCTTCTATCACAGCAGGGAAGTCCCGGTCCCTGCACAAGAAAACGGAGGTGAAGAATTGGTTAAAGAGGTCCGTTTCTATCCAGCAGTCTGTTCCATAGCTACCATTGCTGTAATACCTGAGCATTGGTTGGAAAGATTCTCTCCTCTTTCTTTGTAAGTTTCCTCATAAAAAATAAGGGGTTCCATTTCCATGAGGTCTTTCATCTCATTTTACAAGCCTAGGACAGAATCACTTAGAGGGGTGTGGAAGCAATATGCGGAGCTGCTGGAGAGCAGAAAATCTCTGGTGCTGCACTCAAAGAATTGTCCAGCCAGAAGAAGTGTTTGACTCTGAGGGAGGCAGGGCAAGCCTCCCTGTCCTTAATATGCAATGGTGGCTTAAGTCACTATGAAGCCTCTAGGGGAGAATTAGAGAGCAGCAACAATAATACTTCATATCTACAATATTTACATATTGGCAACTCCCTCTCAAGTCAATAGCGGTTGCAGGTGCTCAAGATCTCTGAAAATGAGGATGCTTATTTAGGTACCTAACTTTACATATGCATATTTAAAATTTGCCAGAGTGACAAAGAGGCCAGTGGCAGCCTTTTATCTTAGTGAACTTATACCAGCTTCCCCCACTTAGACCGTTATCTGAAGATGGTACTAGCCTGCTTTGCTCTACAAGCTGTACTGTGCCCATTGGCCAACTCTGTCTTACGTACCAAGTTGATCATATCAGCCTCCTGATGGCCCAGTATGGCCAAAGTTAAATAAAGCTTTGATTGAAAGATGTTTCAGAGAGGGTAAATAACCTGTAATTCAGACTTGGTTAGTAACTAATGAGTTTATAAAGCCCCACCAGTGACATATAATATTTATTGTTAACCATGAAGTACGCCATGGAACTAGAAAAAGCTTTTGGTATCTCTGCTGGATACAAAACTAAGTAGTGACAAGCAGCTGCCACTCCAGCATTTAATCTTCATAGTACAGTCAGTAACTTTTGCCTCAACCATAGCTCAAACAAGCACAAAATCCAGCTCAAAGATCTGTATCCAGCCCTGTGATCGGATAAACTCTTACAATGCATTCTGACGTAGGGACTGATTCTTATTCACATTAAAACAGCTTTACATCACTGTGAGCATGTCTACATGAGATGTTTATGGCAGAGTCGAGGGATTAATTGGACCTGTAGGTGTGCCCTGTGGCAGGGTAAAGTGTTCTTAAAGGGGCGAAAACAATTTTATGCCTCCTTTAAATCTCTTTTGTGTGCTACAGCAGCATAAGGTCCTTATGTAAATGAAAACAGACCCTTAATGCATTGTTATAAGTAAACAGTGTTGTTTCTTATAGATCCGTATCATAATTCCTAGATATATTTAAAGCTGCCAGTACTGGGTGAACTGGCTAGCCTGAGACTCATACAAGGTAAAGGAATGTCCTGTCCCATCTGCTGAAAACATTTTAACTCCAGTATGATGTTAAGCACAGCCCTGTGGTAGAGGGCACGGTGTCCCAGGAGGCGCTCCCTCAGAGGCTTTGTGCCTCAGGTAAAAATGCCTCTGGTAGCCCGAAGTAAGGGAAGTCTTAGGACTAGCTCTGTAGTACTCATTCAGGATCACAGGATTATAGCAAAGTGGGGCTGAAGGAACTTCATGAGGTCATCTAGTGACCAGCCTGCTGCTTAGGGCAGGCTCAACCTTGACCAAACCATCCCGGACAAGTGTCTGTCCAACCTATTCTTGAAGATTTCCAGGGGCAAAGATTCCACACCTCCTCTAAATAGCCTCTTCAGTGGAAGTTGTGGAATAGCCATCCCTGGAAATGAACCATCCTCATGGTCAGAACGCTTTTCCTAATCGCCAACCTAAATGTCTTCCTGCAGTTTGAAGCCATCGCTCCTAATCCTTTCCCCTCCAGCCACAGAGAATAGTCTATCTCCATCCTCTGTTATCAACCTTCAGGTATCTGAAGACTGTTATCAGATACCTCCTCAGTCTTCTCTTCTCCAAACTAAATAATCCTAGCTTGTTTAGCCTCTCATTTACCCTCAATATAATCCTTTGCTATGAAGAATAGATTTGTTTGTAGCAAGTCATTTATTTAGGGCTTGATTGGAAGTTGGACCTTGCATCTGAGTTGAGGCAAATAACTCATACCATCCCTGTATGGGTGACACATACTGTCTGGTGTAACTAAGATTTGAATTTGGCCCAGTATATTTGGGTATCTAGTTATAAAGAAAAAAATTCCAGTAAAACATTGTGGACATTATTTGTTTAACAATAAGTAATACATGCAGGACCAAGTTCTCTTCTCAAGGACATCAGTATAAATCCAAAGGAAAAGCAGGCAGAATTTGTGTCACCATATATTTAGGTTCAAAATCATATCAGGATTAAAAATCAGTTCTGGGTGCCGCACTTCAAGAAGGATGTGGAAAAATTTGAGAAGGTCCAGAAAAGAGCCATCCGTATGATCAGGGACTTGCAAGACAAGCCATGCAAGGAAAGGCTGAGGGAACTGGGCCTCTTTAGCCTAAAGAAGGTTGAGAGGGGACTTGATAGCAGCTTACCGCTATGTCAGAGGAGTGCATCAGGAGCTCGGTGAACAAGGGTTCACGAGGGCACCGCTGGGGAAGACCAGGACCAATGGATACAAACTCCTGGAAGGCCTCTTCAGGCTTGATGCCAGGAAAAACTCCTTCACATTCAGTGTGTCCAGAATGTGGAGTAAATTCCCTCCAGAGGTGGTGCAGTCACCTACCCTGGAGGTTTTCAAGAGGAGACTGGACAGTCACCTCTCTGGGGTCACCTAACCCCAGTTGTCTTCCTGCCTAGATCAGGGGGACTGGACCCAATGATCTGCAAGGTCCCTTCCAGCCCCGAACAATCTAATAATCTATGAATAAAATCTGATTTAACTTTAACTCTTTTTACATGGGTGTCATTCAGTTGGCTCCTGATGTGGAATGATGTACGTGAGAGGAGAATTGGGTCCAACAGAACCAGATCTGTAAGGGTTGCTGGTAGCACAACTCACCTCCTTCACGAATTGTGGTTTATTAGGAAAGTGTTCTTCCTTCTCTCACCATCGTAACCCTACAAGCAATAACACCTAATAAATTCATTTCAGGACAGCAAAGAGGACACCAAATGCTGAAAATTAAAGTGGTAAAATCGCATGATTTACATAGTTCTTTCAGTGCCTTTTTGCCAAACAGCTAGTGGTTTTTTGTGCCAACTGCTGTTATAAACAGGCTTTTTTCTTTAATCATTTAATAGGCATCATGGTTGTGTCTAGACAAGCGTGCATGTGCATTTCCCTGGGAACATAGTTGTGCCACTACTACTTGCCCCTGAGGAATGCCTCTGTGTGCATGGCAAATTGTCCTGGGTGAGGTAGGGGAGGCTGGGGGCAGCACCTGGGCTGGCCCCAGGAGCCTTACCTGGGGGCCTCCAGCAGTGGCAATGCGAGCACATGGAGCTTGGCCAGCAGCCGGAGTGCGGCTCTGGCCAGCCAGGCTCCAGTTTGGGGTAGCCTACGCTGCCACCATTATATGATGCCCCTTTTTATTTTTTTGGCATGGGTTTTTTTGACACTGGGACATTGTCTTCAAATTAGCAGTGTGGCAAACTACTGCATGTGTAGTGCATGTAGTTTGCGGTGCCACAGACATGTCTGTGGCACCGCAAACCAGACATGCATTCTCATGGGGACATGTCCCATGAATGGAAACTATCTAGCTTATCCGAAAATAAAAACCACAATGAAATGGGCAGCTGTAGGAGAAAAGGTTTTGTTGTTGTTGTTCTAGTTATATTCTTTTTTACCCTGGACCTGAAAAGCATGAGTTCAGGGAATGTGCATTATCTGTGCAAAGACAAAACAGATGAATTCTATTAAAGGATGTAGCATGTGGGCTGGCTTTAAGCAAGAGTGCCATTTGAATGTAGACTCAAAGCCAATTTACTGTAACATATTTTTCCTTTCAAAATATTTGAAGAAGGACAAAAGTTTGCACAACATCTTGGCAGGCTGGGCTGTGGAAAGGAGGTATTTTGTATCTCACAGCTAACATAAGGGCTGAAAAATGTGGCAGTGGCTGAGCCATTCTTGATTCTTTCTTGAAATGAAAGATATAATTGTGTAAATGCCCATTAAACTTTCAGGGGTGGAACTGTAGCACTGCCCTGGGGGCTGCAGGTGGCTCCAAATGAAGGACGCGTTTTTTATTTCATACTTAGACTGTCTCATGCTTTATCTATTTGGCTTATATGTGGCTTAACTGTACTTATATGGCTCCCTTCTAAAAGCTACAGAATTATTTTAAAACAATTGCTTTATTTCTGCCATTTCAGGCTGTAGAAGAAATAGCAGGATTTATTTTTTTATTATTTTTTTTGTGGGAGAGAGAGTTTAATCTGTGTCAGGAATGTGCATTTAGTTCCGAAGGCAGAGAGGTCCAGTGGATGACTTGCAGAGTGAACTCTGTAGTCCAGGTTTGCCATCTGTCTCTAGCACTCACAAGCTTCTCCCGTAGGTCAAGTATAATTATCTCTGAAGAATGTAGCTATGTTGAAAGGTCATGGTTTTGGAAGGAGAAGTGGTCCTTCGAATCTCTAAGATCTAAGTGCAGTGGACAAAACCCTGAAACTGGATTCTATTTGTGGGGAGCCAGCACAAAAGTGGGTGATGTGTTCATGGAGGGTTTTGCTGTGAAACAGATGGGCTGTTGAATATTGTATTATTTGGAGCTTCTCCAGGTTGTATGTCTTTGTTCCTATAATGAGGTGTGACAGTGGAGGCTGGAGGTCAGGAAAGTGTTGTTCCCGTAACTTTGGCAAATTCCCCAGTAGCTCTTGTCTGATTTATATTATGCATCTGTTGAGTACATGACTCTGGCGTGTTCCATTATAGAATAAAGACTGCTGTGTGCTAACATGGGGGCTCATTTATCATATTCTTTAGTTTGGCGAACAAGCAGAGGGCAACATGTTGCTCAGCGTGTTGTCTAATGTTTATAATAAGAAAATAAACTAGACGCCCCCAGTAAGGTTTCAGTCTAAACCTTTGTCCCCTAAATGAGCTTCTACTTTCTCAGAGATTTCTTTGAAGTCTCCCAAGCTGTCATTGTGACATCCCTTCCTTGAGAAACCAGTGTGAGAGGAGAAGGGAGACCTGGCATTTGTTCTTTGTTGGGTAGAGACCAAGCAGCGTCCCTGCCTCCCATCACAATATAGTTTCAAAGCTGTCCATTTCTATTGCCAGGGAAGAACCATCCTTCCCTTCTCCCACCGTATTTGCCTCTTATTCCACCTCGAAGGCTGCTCTTTTAGTGCAGCTCCTTTATGTCCACTACACTCTCTGAAGGGTTTGTCATAGAGCTCAGCCTGCAAGTACTTCAAGTCATGTGTAACTTCACTCATGTGAATAGGGTCTCTGAAGTCCTCAGGGAAGTAGTCTGAGAATTGGGGCAGTACGCTTACCTCAGGCACCTGGAGCCTTGGAAAAAGGCATTAGACAGACACTAGCATGACATAGTGATACCTACAATACATTTGACTTTGGCTTTGCTGAGCAAGGCCCTCTATAGAACCCAAAATGGAAATAAAACCTCTCTAGGATGTTCTGTTAGAACTGACTGATTTCATCTTTGAGAAACTTTGTAAATCCTGGAGTTTACTGAAGACACTCCAGAATTTCTGGACGTGTTTCACAGAGATTGTAGAGAACCACAAAAGTACCAGTGAAAATGCACCTGGCATTACAGTGGGAAGTAATAACTGACCTCTGTTGTATTTTCTAACAAGGTGGCCAATAGCTATCAGTCCTAGTACTGAATGGGTGCATCTACATATGCATATTACGGCAAAGCACTAAAATCTGGCACGTATCGCACCATAATTTATTGCTTCCAGGGACCATGTTTACCTGGACCACAGCACATCAAGCCAGATCGGAGCAGCCCCAGCTGGCAGCAGGTCCAGGGGGGGCAGCCTGGGCTGGGCTGCCCTGACCCAACTCAATATGCTGCGGAGGGGCTGGCTGGGGCACAAAGGTGTTTTAGTGCAAAGCTAGCCAGCTAGCAGCCGTCAGGCAGCCCCCACACAGAAGCACCCTCATGCCCCAGCCAGTTGGGTCAGCATCTACACATGCACGCTGCACATTAAAAATCTCTGCAGCAGGATAGTACTTGTATTTACAAGTACTAATCTGTGCAGAGTTTATCAGTTTCCTGCAGCCTAATACTTTTACTGTGGAGCTAATTAGGCAACCACGTAAATGTCTCATGTAGACGTGCCCAGTCTCTATATAATACTTGCTGTAAAATTTCTGGTACAGCTCAGTTATTCCTTTAAGTTTTCACAACATGCTGCTAATTTCCCTGAGTAAAAATGATTACTGCTTCTTCTTAGTTCCACTTATTTCATTTTTATTTCTTTTATCATTCACAAGTTGCTATTTCTTTTTCAGGATCAACACTCTGTGGTAGGCCAAGGTGCCGGCCCCAGTCCAAGTTCCAGTGCTTGTTCAAATCCAAACACTGGAAGTGGTTACATGAATTCATCCCAGCAATCAATGTTGAATCAGCAGCTGATGGAAAAGAAACAGGTTTTGCAGAGGCAGATGATGGAGCAAAAGCAGCTCCTCCTACAGCAACAGATGTTGGCAGAACCGGTAAATTTTCTTTCTCATTCCTTTCTATATGAAAACAATTCATAAAAACAATAGAAAATGGAGATGGAAAAGACCTGTTACACAATCTCAGCCAACCACTGAACATTTGGGGTTGTTCCTTCAGTTATATTCCTGAGTGCTTTGTTCAGCCCATTTTGAGTGAGTTGAGCCATATACGCTTCCATGACTTAATTTGGGAGATAGTCTAACAGATCCCACCATTAGGAGATTGTCCCTGATATTGAGTTTGAGTTCCCTTTTCCTCAATTTCATCTTTTACCTTGGGTTATATCTCCAACTAGGAAAGTACCTATTTAATTTTACAGTTTTACAGGCTTAATTCTGAGCATGTGAGGATTTACGGTGATTCTGATTCTTACGTTTACGGAAGGGATATCCATGCTAGTTCTTCTCTAGTCTTGAGCCTACCCTCAAAAATAACCCTACGAACCAATGCCCACTCCTTGTGCTTCAGACCTAGAAGTGAGGCAGTGAGGATGTCCTGGGGATGCCCACCCCACTGCTGCTCTCAACCACACCAGAGACAGAAATCTTGAGAGTGGTCCAGGGGTCCCTTCAGACTGGTTTCCCTGTCTGAGATCGGTATTTGGAACTTAGGCCAGAAGCAGATAGGTACGGCTTATTGCGGGGGTGAGAGGAAGGAAAGTCAGGAAGAGCAGTGTGGAAAAGCATGTCTGGTCCCTAACAGGGGGTATAAGGTAGGTTTCTATTCACTTTCAGACTGGTTTGCCAGAGCAGGGTAGTATAAAGCCATTTAGTGTCAATGAAAATCAGGTCTATTGATTTCAGAACCAGGTTTCATAGTTTCATAGTTTCTAGGGTCGGAAGGGACCTGAGCTGATCATCTAGTCCGACCCCCTGCCATGGCAGGAAGAGCACTGGGGTCAAATGACCCCAGTAAGGTGGTCATCCAACCTCCTCTTAAAAACCCCCAGGGTGGGAGCCTGCACCACCTCACTTGGAAGCTGGTTCCAGACCCTAGCCGCCCTGACCGTGAAGTAGCGCCTCCTGATGTCCAACTTAAACCTTCCCTCCGCCAGCTTGTGACCATTGTTCCTGGTCACTCCTTGCGGCGCTCGGGGGAACAGGGACTCCCCCAGCGCCTGCTGATCCCCCCTAACCAGTTTATAACAGGCCACAAGATCCCCCCTCAGCCTTCTCTTTTGAAGGCTGAACAGGTTCAGGTCCCGCAACCTTTCCTCATAGGACCTACCCTGCTGTCCCTTGATCATATGAGTGGCCCTCCTCTGGACCCTCTCGATGCTGGCCACATCCCTCTTGAAGTGCAGCACCCAGTACTGGACGCAGTACTCCAGCTGCGGCCTGACCAGTGCCGCATAGAGGGGGAGGATCACCTCCTTGGACCTGCTCAAGATGCATCTGTGTTTGCACGACAAGGTGCAGTTGGCCTTCCTAGCCGCCTCCGCACAGGTGTTTAATGATAACCATGCGCTCAGATACTTTGCTGGAGCAGATGCTGTGCAGATCTTCGGGCCATTCAGAAAACCTCTCCTGCCACTCCTGTTCACATTCTTTCTGATACTTGCTGCTGTTTATTATCTCTCCCCTTTGCACAGCGGATGGGACAACAGAAATCAGGCTCTTCTTCCTGAGAAGTACTCCAGTTAGAGCTGGGGCATATTTTTTTAGCATTTTTTTTTTACCACAAGAAAAACACATTTTCAATACCAAAAGGCAAAAATGAAATTCCTTTGGGTTTGTCCAAGATTTTTTCCTCAAAAATTTAAACTAGTCAAAATGCTTCATTTTGACCTTTTCAATACAAAACATTTAACTTTTTGTTTAGAAATGTTCTATTTTAAGATACATTTTTATTTGCTTTATTTGAAATGGAACATTTTGTTCAAATTGTACTATTTCTTTGACGTGTTGGTTTTCTAATTTTTTTTAAATTGCTAATGATCTCCCCCAAATGTTATTTTTTAAGTTTTCCAAAGTGTCAGCAAACCAAAAAATCAGTTAATTGCACAGTTCTAATTGAAAATAAAAATAAACTGAAGTTAAAGACAAATTAAACAGAGTGAATACTCTTTTAATCAGCTTGCATTTGTTTCTAGGTTACTATTTTTTTAAACATAATCTCAGGTAAAGTGTATATTAATTATTGAAAAACTAGACTTTTATGAGAGCTAAATGGTTCCTTTCTTCTTAATGGTTCAGGCTGAGTGGTAATTTAAAATGAGCCTGATAAACCTTAATTAGGCTACACATTTCCAATGGGAAATAGGGAAATGTCTAAATACTGCAAAAAACAAGATTCTCGTGCTGTTTCTGACCAGGCCTGGAAGCAGAATGACCACATTTCTCACAAGAAAACCTCCTTGTGTGAGATTAGAAGAAGAAGGGAACAGGATAGCTTTGATCATCTTCAGATAAATATTCAGGACCCAGTTCTCTCTAATGCTGAAATCATCACACAATTCTGGCAGCTTAAAAGGATTTTAAAATTAATATAGTTTTAATTCACATCCACTTTATGACCCATTCACAGTGCAAGAGTGTGGCAATGGTGTAAATGAAAGTCATATCTCCCCCAACACCAAGTTTTCATATATTGAAACCTTTTAAGATGTGCTCACAACTGCTTGCCACCTTCCTCGCTCAGCTGCCCACCCTCTAGGGCCCACCTTACCCCAAACCCCTCCAGAAATGGAGAGTGTTTGGACCAATTTTGCCTGTCAGTTCACAGCGAAAGCAAGCTGGAGACTAGCAGAGCTGTTTGGACATGAATGTGTTCAGCACCCCTCCCTAACAGATGCTGGGAATCTTCAAGGACCACCCAAGCACCGGCCCCGTGAACCTTCAGACCAAGTGGCGTGCAGTCGTGGTGGTTAGGATTGCCGATCTGAGCAGATTCCTCCTCTGTGAGGTTAAAGGCATTTTGACAACTCAGGGAGAGCGTCACAATTGAGCTTCTGGTTTTTGGCATGTATCTGTTGGGGGCAGGGGGAAGGAAGTGATACTTAAAGCTTTTCAGAAAGGGAGCATTTAACTAAGGGGCCCAGGTTTTGAGACTTATTTTCCAAGCATTTTTTTTTTGGCAGAGGATGCTCCTAATTTGCCTACTTCAGATCAGAGGCCCACAGTCTTCTCAAGTGTGAAACACAAGTACATGGTGTAGTACGCCGCAGAAGAAGTGGGAATCCAGGAGATACAGGACAGTGAACACACTTCTGGGGAAAACTGCATGTTAATCAATAGTCCTGGTTTAGCAATGAATTATTAGGCTTATTAAGCTTTCTCTTCTTAATAAGAAAGAAAGACCTGGTCCTTACTCAAACCTGCTAAACATTGACAGTCACCTGCCTCAGAGGATTCAGAGCTTTTGAGCTTATGAGCAACACACTGGGAACATAAATTCTTGATATTAACCTTCAGGAGGAGTATTAGAGGCTGATCCATCAGCATTACAGTAAATGGAGTTTTACCACTGACGTTAAGGAGAGGTGGATCCAGCCCTCAATGAGGATTGTGTGACTTCAGTTGCTGACACCGACCAGTTTTGGAATTGAGTACCTGAACTTGGTACACCTTTCTGTTCCCTCCTTCACAGATATGGGCACAGATCAGCACAAAATCCTTCCCTCAGCCTGAGATTGGGCTTATTCACCCCCCA
The DNA here is from genome assembly GCF_001723915.1 of Gavialis gangeticus. Classification (NCBI taxonomy): domain Eukaryota; kingdom Metazoa; phylum Chordata; order Crocodylia; family Gavialidae; genus Gavialis; species Gavialis gangeticus. The sequence continues at coordinate 22,392,915 of NW_017729032.1, read as the reverse complement.
AGGTCACTTTCCTGCTGTCCACGTGCTTGCATCCCCTCATAGGCAGGGAGAGACAGACTCAGTATAAACACTGGCTGCACAAGGTACAGCCGGAAGTGAAGAGAGGAGCAATCAGGGCAGAAGGAGGGTGGATGGGGCTAACCCTGAGAACAAAGGAATAGCAAGAGGGCTGAAGGCAAGTCTTAACTTTAGTCTATAAACCTTTGTTTCTCTTGGGTTTTTGTCTGTTTCAAAAAGATTATAATTATTTTGAGTCATCGTTTCCGAAGGCCTCAGTTGGAAGATGGACCCGATAGCTTTAGACACTGCAAACTCACACTCCCGCCACAGGGAGCGTGAAATCTCACATTGTTCCCTGAGGCAAATGTTATTATTACACAGCACACGATTTAAGCAGCAGAGGTCTGTAACCAGTTTTCTCAGTTAAAAGAAAAAACCAGCCAAGAGGCAGCAGGACGTAAGTAAGAACAAGGTTACGGCCTTTCTACAGGGGGTTCTTGTCATACACATGCATGCAATCTAGGTACAACAGGAAACATAACAGGTAGTAGTTGAAACGTTCAGGCAAATGAAAGGCAACAATGAGGCAGTTCTGGTTAGTGTGTAAAATAGTCACCGCACAGTTTGCACGTAGGATGCACACTGCCTAGTGCATGTCAGATTTTTTGGAGGCCCCACAGCTGAGGGGAGTTTTGGGGAAAGGTGTGAAGCGGGACAATGTAATGTCTTCCTGGATGTATACAGAGAAGTTCCTCTCACATAAAAAGGGGGTGTTTTGTGAAAAGTGCTTTTCAACAATGGGTCAAGATCCCCAACAGTTACCAAGTGGGCATACTGAAGTTAACCACGTTTCACTTGGGCAAATTAAGCTGAAGCCAAATTATTTAGGATTTGTTGGCACAAAAATGATGAAAAACACGTTACTAGATTTTAAGGCCCTGATCTAGCTCACAGTGACTTTAAGCAGGAGGAGGAGGCAGAATGAACATGACTCAAGCACACTGAAATAATGGAAATCCCACACACTTCAGTAAACAATGTCCCTGAGGACCAATTGCTACACTCGGCTTAAAACTACCACTGTGGACAGCATGTGGGAAAGTGGGGATTTGCCAGGATAACATATGAAGAAAACAAATTAATACATTTTTTATTTCTGATCTAATCCTGTAGGAGAAAATCAATGCACAAGACCAATTAAACAGACACTTGACAAGGCCACCACCAGATTATAAAGACCAAAGAAGAAATGTGGTCAACATGCAACAGGCCAACCAGTATTCTGGTAAGTGGGGCTTAATGGAAAAGAAAGCCACAATGAGGAAGTTTAGCCAAGATGGCCCTGAAGGCCTGATGGTAAGGGCCTGATTTTTGGGATAGGAACAGACGTTCCTTTTGTCCCTGGACAAGGTGCGTCTGTGTTTGTCCTAGAACAGGAATATCCCAGGATTGGCACATGTGGTACCCTTCTGATCAGGGCGTAGTGAGCAGCTGAATGCTGTTGATTGAATAATGCACTCCTAGGATAACAGCTGAGACAGATTTTGCAATGTCCCAGGATAAACTGTTGGTATTTCTCATCACATGAATCCTTTTGAGGATTTATCCTGGAAAAATGGACGTGGATGTCTGAATGATTGCACTTTGCCTTAGGATAAAAAGGCTTATCCCAGGATAAATGTGAAGTCTGTTTGTAGCCAGAGTGTTACTGTTTATTTCAGTGCAAAAACAAGCACAAAGCAGAGAAAAGATGCTTACATTCTGTTCTGATAGCATTGTGTTCCCATTTTGCACTGCTGTACTTTCCTGTGCCAGGGTCTGGGGGGGGATCAGTGCAGCAGTTGGGGATGGGAACAGGATTGGAGTGGCAGCTGGGGAGAAGGCAGGGATCAGAGCAGTGGTTGGTGGTGGGGAGAGGATCAAAGCAGCAATCAGGGAGGGAGCAGGTGTCTGGAGTTAGTGCTGACTTGTGGGGGGTTGGCCCCATGGGAGCTGTGGGGGTAGGTGCCACCAAATTCAGTGTTGCCACATCCCAGTGGCAACTGGATGCAGTGGATCTGGGTGACAATGGTGGCTGATTATTAGAGTGACACTATCTCATACTGTGGACTTAACTTGTGGCATACTTGTCATAAAGGTTAGCCACCACCGGCCCAGACAGAATAGTATCTGATTTGCTGTGTTAAAATGGTATCAGGAAGAGCAGCAACTTTGGTAAACTCTTGCAGTTTGTTTTGAAATCCTGAGATGGTTGGTGTATTTCTGGAGTCAAATGATTAACCAAAACAGTCAACTTTTTTTTAACAAAAAAAGTTTTTAAGTTTTATAGCCGTAGAAAAATTTTGAAATACGACCAAAAACACCCTAAAAAGATACAATCCAGGAGGCAGCTAAAAAACCCAAATATTTTATGTCTCTTTTTATGTAAACCTTTTAAAATGTATAACAAACTCATGGTGCTTTGGTGCCTGACTTCTAATTTTTTAACATTTGGGCTTGGCTATAATGTCATTCAAGTCACTCTCTGTAACTGAATCAACAAAGGAAACTGCCTGCTTTTCAGAACAAACCCGGGGAGAGAGCTGTGCTCTGTGCTTGGAGGGAACACACCAGATGGACTGTTTAGGAAACTGTTGCATAAGGGAGCAGCAGCTGGGAATCTGTTCCCTGTTTCTGGCTATGCTCAGGTCATGGAAGAAAGGAAAACAGCTCAGAGCGGCAAGAAGTTGAATGAAATGCCATGGGAACTATGAGAGACATCATTAAACCTTGCCTTCCGATGCGTTTTGCCTCTATAACAATAGTAATAAACTCCATGATAACAGCAGGTGAATTGAGCAATAAATTCATTTCTCACTAGCTCCACATCTTTTGGTGTCTAGGCACTGGATATGTTGTCAACAAAACACTGCTATGGAAGGAGTTTCTTTGCATCTGGAAGAAATTAGAATGGAAAATATTTTGGTGTAAAAATAAAAGGATAAATATAGTCATACATAAAGGGGAAACTTGGTCATTTGGATGAGATGTAAAATTAAGATCCTGACCACTTGTGCCCTTTAAAGATCTCCTGGCATTTGCACAAGATTCAGGGTGGTAGCCCTCTAGGCTGTTTAACAGTTGGCTTGTTCCACCAATGCAGGGGCTCCATCCCAGTGGTGAGTGAAGGAATTTGACAAATATACTAAGACTGCTTTACTTAAAATAATAGCAGGGTCCCACTTCTCTTCTTGCAACCTTTCATTCTTATGTAACTCCATTAATTTCAGTTGACTTATTCCTCACTTTGGCATGAGTATGCCGAATCAGACCCCTGGTCTTTGTTGGTGTCACTGAAAAATATTACAATCAAATGCACAGCATATGATGCATGAATTATTAGTGCAGTCAAATATGGAGCTTGATATATAACATTATAAACTTAAGGTTGATTTTTCCTTCACTTCCAGAAGTACAGTGTAGTCACAGCGTCCCCTGATACCAGTCTGTCTTTCCTCTCATCTGTTCTGCAGTAGATCCAGCTGGATTCTCAGAGTGCCTCTCATTCCATGGGCTGCCAGTCCTGAGGAAGTTCACTTTTGTTGATTTGGGTACAACTATATTGTGGAGTCATGTTAAGAATTAAGGACAACAGAGGGAAGGATATTTTTGTGCATAAAGAACTAAAGGAAACAGAAGAATGACACTGGTTTATTATAACCAGAAATGGTAGAATTGTAGATAATAATACGAAATAGAAATGTTCGATAAATATCACATTTACTCAACTATAAGACATTTTTTTCCCCAATCAGCATGCAGAAAAAAGTTCCTCATCTTACATTTGGAAAAAGCCACATTAAATATATTGTCTATCATTAAACTGCTCCAGTAATGAAAACCAATTCTAAAGTTGATTACATGCAGCCAACACTGAGCATGACTATAAAAGATATGAGCTATATAGGGTAAGCATACTGACAGGAACCTTTTTTTTCCCTTCATGCGGCCCTTAAAAAAATGGGCAGTTGCTCCCTCAGAGGGAATGAGCACTGGGCCTGGAAGTACTGCAATACCAGGTCAGCACTCAGAAAAATCAGAGGAAGCTCTGATACCAAAAGTCAGAGGAAGCTCTGATATCTCCTGGTGCCAAAAATGCTGATGGAAACTATTTTTTGTTAAAAAAAAAAGGGCGGGTGTTCCCTCTGCAGGGAACTAGAGGTACTGCAATACCAGGCTGGCACCGGAAGGGCCCGAACCAGCCCTGACACCCTCTCCTTGGTGCTAGATGTTTTGGATTGGGAATCCAGAAAAAAGATGACAAAGCTGATATGGAAATACAAAGCGCCCGAGCGAGGGACTAACAATAGAGGGATGGGGGAGAGGAGGGGAATGCGACTAGGTTACAAACGATCTTAGCCAAAAGGGCCAAGATACTGATGGGAACTTTCCACATTCTTGTTTTTAATTTTGTGTCTGAGGCCAAATTCATAGATTCATAGATTCATAGATGTTAGGATCAGAAGGGACCTCAATAGAGGGTCTTAAAATCCCCAGGGTAGGGGAGAACGCCACCTCCATTCCAGATTTTGGCCACTCTAACTGTGAAGAAGTTCCTCCTAATGTCCAGTCTAAATCTGCTCTCTGCTAGCTTATGGCCATTATTTCTTGTGACCCCCCAGGGGCGCCTTGGTGAGTAGAGCCTCACCAATTCCCTTCTGCACCCCCATGATGAATTTATAGGCAGCCACAAGGTCTCCTCTCAACCT
>NW_017729032.1:22381020-22388074 GCF_001723915.1 Gavialis gangeticus | reverse complement strand
TGGTGAGTAGAGCCTCATCAATTCCCTTCTGTGCCCCCATGATGAATTTATAGGCAGCCACAAGGTCGCCTCTCAGCCTTCTCTTGCGGAGGCTGAAGAGGTCCAGGTGCCCTAGTCTCTCCTCGTAGGGCTTGGCCTGCAAACCCTTAACCATATGAGTGGCCCTTCTCTGGACCCTCTCCAGGTTATCCAAATCCCTCTTAAAGTGTGGCGCCCAAAACCGGACACAGTACTCCAACTGGGGTTTGACCAGCGTCCGATAAAGGGGAAGTATCACCTCCTTGGTTCTGTTTGTCATGCATCTGCTGATGCACAATAAAGTGCCGTTAGCTTTGCTGATGACTTCGTCACACTGATGAAATTAGTCAAATCAGTTCCAAATTCCATCTACTGAGCTCAGTTGTTCGGGTCCATGTGGTGTTACCACCAGCAAGAATCTTACCTCCCAGACACTTCATCTTGAGGCTTCAGATGCTCCCAAATCCATGGCAGGCATCCTACATGTAAGCCCCAAGCCCAGGGATCTTGTGGTTCGGATGCTCCTGAGTCTCGCTTGCCCTTACCCAGAAGAGCAAGCTAGGGAGAAATGCCCCACCTGCATAAAATAAAGTGTGCAGCTGAGATCTTCCCATTGCGAGGCTATAATAGACTCTCGTGGAAGGGCCTGCCTACAGTGCAAAGGAGAAGTCTCCATGCTCAACTACACAAAGCCATGACAGATCAGGGAGAAGGGGATCTCCCATTCCAAGTACAGCAAAACCACCTTTCACAAAAATAAGTTAGTGAAGCCCATCTGAATAATATATATGATAGTGCCCATTGCACTGAGTCCCCTTCAGCACTAACTCTTTTTTCAAGTCATTGTGAGCCACTACAATGAATATATTTTGATTTCCTCTTCAGTCCCACAGCTGAGCCATGCCTTTCTTTCCCATTTCTAATTATTCCTGTTTCTTTACCAACTGTCTGGCAAACATCACCAAAAAGTTCACCCAGAATCCCTCTGTCAACCCCTATCTCAGCCTGTGACATATGATTAGTGTGGCCCTGCCCTCCATGCGGTAGAGCTGGACCAGGTTGTCCTGCTACTCATCTGCATATACATTTTTGAAGGATCCCAAGACTCTTGACAAAAACACCTGGTTCCAGTCATGAGTGGGGGGCTACTGGATCCTTGTGTGTGGTGAGAGGTGGTATCTGGAGTGCACACACATCCTGAGTAGTGCTGAGCTATGGGGTCACCATGGCCAGAAATGCTGTTAACTCTTCCAGTGGCCTAGCACAATGAACTATATGGTAAATCACGAGCTTTCACTTTGGACTAATATCATGCATTGTTTGCTACGTAGTAGGTACTCTTGTGGGCTAAGATCAAGTATAGTCGCTGCACGGGTCTGTTACCCAGACCGAGATGGATTTAAATGGCATTGTGTAGTGGAGGGTGCACACCTGTCCAATGCACTGTGGACAAGACACCCTATGAGTCTTGTAATTAGCTTCCCAGTGGCCAGTTTCCAGTGGGAGGATCTCGGCTACACACTTACTTTATGGAAATGGGGGACTCCTCCCTAGCTTGCTGCTGTGACCATTGGCTAAAGGCAAGTGGGACTCAGGGGCATCTAAACGCCAAGCCTCTGGGCTTAGGCCTGCATGTAGGATGCCCACCAATGGATTTGGGAGTATCTGAAGACCCAGGCTGAACAGTCTGGAGTGGAGGATACTTGCTGGTTGTAGCACCGCATATAGTGTTTGAATGATTGAGTTTGCTCAATCAAGAGGATTCAGAACTGACTTGGCTGATTTGACCTGGAATACAAAAAATTTCCCCCCCAAAAAAGTTTGCTATATAGAAGGTACAAAAGTGCTGCTTGAAAGTGTGTTTGTGGAGTACTTGTGCTAAAACTTGCAGCAGTTTCAAAAAAGGAAAAATGCATTAATTCTGGATGCACTGAGTCTATGATCAGGGGGAGTAGGGTCTGACAGTAAGGAGAGGGGGAAGGGTCTATAGGGAAAGGAAACTGGGAGGCCAGAGGGCAAGGAGGCCACCTGACCTCCCCAGATTTATTTTTCCTGTTCTAACAGTGGGAGGTGGACAGATTCAAGGCAGACCTCCAATAATTAGATTCTATACCTGAAAAATTATAACAAATTTATAAATTTGCCATAGAATATAATTATTCGGGGGTTGTCTTATGTTCAGTGTCATCTTATATTCAAGTAAATACAGTATGTCTTTTCTATATTGGGACAGAAGCCAGATGATATATTCATTTCATGATGATGAATTAGTTTCCATTCCAACACTAACTGAGGAAGATGTCATAGCACTGGTATGAAAATTAGTTTAAATAACCAGATAAATAACTTGCACACAGGAGTTGTAAATGAAATGGATGAGGAGCTCTTTTGAATCTTAAAATTATTTTAATAAGTCTTAGGAACATTTGGGAAGTTCTACAGGTCTGGAAGAAAAGTAACATAGCACCAATATTCACAAAGGTGAACAAGATTAGTTAGATAATTGTAACCCTAACATTGATCCAAAGCAAAATAATGGAAAAATTGATAAAGCTTTTAATTAATAAAAAGTAAATGTGAACTAATATAATGCTGATGAACTTGGGTTTATTAAAACAGATCCCTTGAACTTGAGAACTTTTTTGATGAGATTGCAATATATTTCTTTAAGGCAGTTGTTTTGATAGGGCACAGAATTTTCATTAAGAAATGAGAATGATGGAAAATCAATGGGTCAGTCATGTTGTAGATTAAAAACTGCTTAACTGCTAGATCTGTAGTTGTGAAAAAGAGAAAGTGACTATATTTCAAGTGTGAGGTCCTTCAAAGATTAGTCCTTGGTCACATGTATTTAACATTTTTGTCAATGACCCGGAAGAAAATGTAAAATCATTGTGGATACATTTTATATATGAAAAACATCGGGATAGTGGCATTGGTGATGTGTAGGGGGTGAACACAGGTGCACGTGCACCCCCGGCAAAAAGCACCACTGACACTGCTGGCAGCACCTGTCTGCAGTTGCAACTCACACCCCACCCTGCCCACCCAGTGGCGTCTGCAGGCAGTCCCCAATTGCTGCTGGCTGCCGCCGATGCTGCTGGCAGTGTCTGCAGGTGGTCACCGACTGCTGACAGCGCTGCAGCTGCCTGCAGGAACTCACTGCTTGCTGCCACCACACTCCTGCTGCCAACAGTGCTGCAGGAGCTTGCCATGTCCTCCCAGCCTCCAGGGGCATACTGGTAAATAATGAAGAGGATAAAGTCAACAAAACATGGAGATCTAAATCACTTGATATTCTGGGTACATGCAAACAATCTGCATTTCAGTAGAGATAAATGAAAGGTCAGGAGAATGTGACCAAAATGAAAAGAGAAGAGAACAGTATGCAGTTACCATGACAGAGTGGTAATCCCTTGCTTCAGAACTTTTGCTCATTGCCTGTAGAAACAAGGAAGGCTTTTTGTCCTTGTGGATACTACTGGCTTCTGAAAGGCAAGGTGTGGCAAAGTCATTACTTTCCACACAAGCATTGGGACATTAGCTTATCCCAGTAAAGAGATTATGCTCTGAGGAACTAAAATTATAACCTGTTGCACATTTTAATGAAAAAATGTCAATGTATGTCTTTTTTCCCTTTCTTTGTTTAGGTGGTTCACCAGCTGTAAGCATGAACTCCAGTCTGTCTCTATCAAACCCCATTTCAACTCATACCATTTTGCCCCAAAATTCTAGCCTTTTGTCAGCTCCACCTGGAACCAGGATGCCTTCTATTCCTGCAGCTCGGAACATGAACTGCTATGGAAACATTCCTTGCAATCAGCCCAGTGCATACAGCATAACTTCAGGAATGAACCAAATGCAACCACACAGAAACCAAAACCAAATCATAACAAGTCAAAACAACCCCATGATGTCTCGACCACAAACCCTGACACAAGGAAATAATGCAGCAGCTTTTGGGACTGGGTCAGTGGTCAGCTCTCAGCAGGTAAGACCAAGCTTAAGCCACGGAGCTACAAGTTTCCCAGCTCAAAGACCATCAAATGTTATGATCGCTTCCAGCACTACAGCTCAAAACTGGGCCTCTCAAGAAGCCACAACAAAGCAGCAGGACACACTGAAACCTGCAGGGGTTCGGTTCCCCACAAGCACACCATATCCTAACCAGGCTCTGCAACGCTCCCTAGGCAACCAGCATTTCTCCCCACGTGCGATGGTGCCTCCTAATCAGCTAACAGCAGCAGTGCAAATGAGACCTCCTCTAAACCAAGCACACCAAACATTAAATGGACAAACTTCTGGATCACTAAGAGGTCTAAGCGTGAGACCTAACCAGCTAAGAGGACAGACTGTGCCTAATTTGAATCAGCCAGGAACAAGTATGACCCCACCATCATCCCTGCCATCAACCAGTTTTACATCAACCAACCAAAACTCAAGGGCTTACCAAGGAAATGATCCTACTAGCGACTTATCATTTGACTTTCTTAACCAGCAAGGTGACAACATAGGACCTGCACTCAATAGTGATTCAGACTTTATAGATTCTTTATTGAAAACAGAGCCTGGCAATGATGACTGGATGAAAGATATCAACCTTGATGAAATCTTGGGGAACCACTCATAAGCAACAATATGATGATAAAACATACATGTTAAGAAGCAGCTGTTAACAATAGTTTTCTTTTTAAAGGCCAACAATCTGCCTTGTTTATTTACACACTAGTAGTTGGGCTGTCTTTTAAAATAAGGAAGCAAATAGAGTGATTGCTCTGTTTCAAGAGATGGTCTGAGAACAATATCCAATTCTAAAGCTTACCCCAACTAAAGTATAATGTAGGATGATATTCATACCTAACAACTCCCCCTGAGAGTACTCAATCCCTGACAGAATCAGGTCCTGTGTAAATTCAACTGCTAAAAAAATCTGCCTAATAGAAGCATACTTCTTTCTTTCCATTGTCTTTTATTTGTATATGCTCACATACTACATGTACCATTTTCCACAAAATCAGCCTTCCAAAATTGGGGTCTTAAGAAGAGAAGCTGATTTGTTTTCAATGGAATAGAAGCACTGTAAGAGACACTCTGTTAAATGGCTGTCAAACGGCTGGCACTTCTCCATGGGGCAGCAAGCAGTTTGCTAAACCTCTGACTGCAGCTAGTAAGGCAATAGCTTTTGCCTAAAAAGCCACTCAGCTGGCCGAGGGTGAGCGAGCTGCTATATGCAGTCTGTAGTGTCCTGACGAGGTATGGTGTGGAAACAACACTTGATTATTTACAGGAACTTACATAAGGAACTATGTATAGTAATGAAGTAACTGTCTTGCCACTGCCCTTGCAAGGGTCTGGGCCATAGCCTTGTTGCCATTCTGCCATGCCAGGAAGTTCCTGCTGCCTCACACAGGTTGTCTCCTGGGGTGCCACAGTTCTGTGTTTCCAGGAGGACTTACCCCATGTCACAGAGTTGGCCATGACTTGGGAAAAAAATCTTTTTTCTGCATTCTGCTTTTCAAAAGCAAGGTGCATATTTTATTTGGGGGGCATGTGATATGTGAGGAAATGCAGTAACTTGTGTAGAAAGTAGAAGGACAAATGATTCCTTTAAGGGAGCTAGGAAGTGTCTTGTGTGAGAGAGATCCCAGAGTATTCTAGCTTTTACTGTTACTCCTGGCCTTTTGTTTGTAACTGCCTGAGAAATGTAATAAGAAGGGCTATTCTAAAAATGAGTAATAGCATCAGTCTAGTTTCTGGCATAAATATGTGACGAGCCATTACAAAATCTAAGAGCCAGAGCCTACGGCTTTGGTCCCTCAAGCAGATTGGTGACTTCAGTGGACAGCTTGAGTGAAAAAGGTAGACAGGATTTGGCTCTAAAGAGCACTTTCCAATCTAAACCCAAGTTTTCTACATGGCCAATTATTTACTTATCCCTTAATGAAAGGTTGATGCATATTTCTGTATATAGAAAGACATCTATTTTGATTTTGATTCAAGAACATGCCATTCAGTGAGGGGCTGGTGAAGAATATCGATATCTCCCTCATTCTTCAGGTCAAGGGAGTCCAAAAAGTGATATATATGAGTGCTAAGAGCACTGATGCTGGCTTAATGGATGCTTACCAAGGGCCATATTCCAATACCCTTCACAGGATGAGTAGTACCTCATTCTGTGAGTAGTCCCATTGAAGGTAATGTATGCAATATAAATTGAAATCAAATCAGTTCATAATATGAGGCACGTCTCAGCCACAATCCATAAATCCAAAGCTGGCTCTGTGTAAACACTTCATAGCACTCAATTCAAAAAGCAGTTTTGTGGTTGGCTTTGTTGCTCTCCCTGTCATTGTCCTAGCAGAAAAAGTTTCTGTGATCAAGGTAAGGAAGGTGTCTCTTGAGCTGAAGAATTCTTCACAGCCTTTTCTGAACCATCCAAAGCTGATTATAGAGCCCACTTTTAGATGCTTCAAGGCCAGGAGTTAACCAGGAGCTTATCACCGCAAAAGATATCATTATACCTTTATTATGTGTTTTGATTAATAAATATGTATATGTAACAGTGACAGGTGTTGGCCACTTTGCAGTATTTATTGTACTTATTTGATCAATTGCTGAACAGTAACAGGAAATGTAGCAAAGCCCCTCTCCATTGATTATTTCTATATATATTATGGATAAATTCCTTCTAGGGGGCTCTTGGACTACACAATACACACACACTTCCATGAACAGCAGCTCCATACCCTTTAGGAAGAGCATGCTCTCACTGCCCATTTACCCATTTACCCAGCTCTGCTTATCAGTGCTGGTGGGCTGGGACCTAGATTCTGTCTATTCCCCAATCTTCTTGCAGATCTGGAGGCAAGATGTACTTATACCCTCTCCTCCCAAACTTTGTGTATCTGTGCAGAATCTAGACAGTCTTATCCCAAGGAAACAGTTAAGGTGCCTGCATGTATAGCTGCATTGGAATAGTAGTGTGAGGATGATGTGCACAAAAGGTTGTGGCTGGAGAGTTGCCTTCAGGGGCAGA
>NW_017729032.1:22360508-22376020 GCF_001723915.1 Gavialis gangeticus | reverse complement strand
AGGTGACTAAAATGTATAGCTGCATTGGAATAGTAGTGTGAGGATGATGTGCACAAAAGGTTGTGGCTGGAGAGTTGCCTTCAGGGGCAGAAAAGGTGCATCATGTCATACTACTTCCCAACTCTGTCAGCAGTTGAGGGGGCAGGGCAGGACTCTGATCAGATCTCTGACACTCCTTGATTGCCTGAGATGCTTTACTGTCCATTAGACTAATCTAATAAGACATGCGCAGCAATTACTGTATAGTACAAGGATGGGGAACATTCAGCCCACGGGCCGGATGCGGTCAGTCAGGGACTCCATTTCCCAGGTGCCCCTGCCCACATGGCTTGTGCCGATCTCCTAGGAGACCCCAGCCTCAGCCATACCAGCAGTATACATGGCAGAGCAGTGCAGGGGGCTGCTCTGGAGCTGCTGGGATCTTGTGGCAGGGGCAGCTTGCCCCAGAGCCAGGGCAGAGCCATGATCTGTAGCCTGCATGCTCCAGGCTGGGGCACACATGCAGGGAATGATGCAGGGAATTATGGGTCTGCCCCAGCTCCTTGCAGAAGTGACAGCCTGTCTGGAGCCAGGGCAGAGCCATGATGCCCTGCATGCGTGCCCCTGCTGCAAAATCCCAGCAGCTCTGGAGCATCCCCTGTGCTGCTCTGCAGCATGCACTGCCAGCGTGGCTGAGGTTTGGGTCTCCATGGAGACACAAGCCGTGGGGGTAGGTACAAGCCGTGGGGGTAGGGGGGCCTGGGAAATGGAGTCCCCAGCTAACTGCATCAGGCTAACGGCCCAGAGGTTCCCCATCTCTGGGATAGTGCATTAGTCTAACGTGCTGTTTTCTAGTACCTGTGGATACAGGTACTGGGAAAATGGCACATTAACTAATGCACAGTACTGCACATGTAGACACTAACTGGAAGCAAATTGCTCCCAGTCAGCCTAGACAGCAGGGGGGCAGGGAAAGCTGTCCTGGCTCAGCAAGGAGTGCCTCTCAGCCACGTGGAGATTGAACCCATCCCGATCTCCACGTGGCTGGGAGAGCTGTCTCCCAGATCTGAACTTGTCTGGCAGCTGAAACAGCTCCCCTTTCCACCTCAGTGCTAGCCTGATCTCCCCCAGACTGGGACGGACCTTTCCACCAAGCTGAGACTGCTACCCCACCCTCCAGAACTCGGGGCTTAGCCCCCATGCCCCCTGCTAGCCCAGGGAGCCTGGAGCACACCCTGGCTGCTGCAGGGAGGCGGAGCAGAGCAGGAGTAGCCCTGAACTGGTCTGTTCCAGTAGGGCTCAATTTGCTCCCAACAGGGGCACGCATATAGATGTGCACCAGGAAGCACTTTAATGAGCCTGAATTCTCTGCACAGAAAATTCAGGCACATTAATTGCATGTGTAAACACACCCCTTTATGGATCACTCCCATATCCAGAAGCAGCTCTCTATCTATTGTCCCAAACCATTTGTGTTCAGAAAGCATGGCAGCCTCCTCCATAAAAAGGAGAAGGAGGACAATGTTTTGCTGGCACAATAGTGTCTCATCCAGATTTAGAAAGTAGTGGTCTATTTGTATGGAAGCAGAGGAATACTGTGTGTCTGAGCCCTGCTCACTGGCATCTGTGTGATATCAAGGGTAAGTCCACTGTAAAGATGGAATTACAGAAGTTTAAGTGGGGCATAAAGTCAAAATCAACTTATTTGTATCTTGCTCACACACATATAGTCCATGAGGTGATCTGCAGGAATGCTAAAGCCCCTTCATTAGTAGGGGACATATTTCTTAGAAATAGTCACTAAGGATGTGCTCCTTCTATATTGATCTTAAGCAATCAGCTAGAACCATCAGGAATCATATGTGAGCTCACATGCCATTGAAGAAGCAACTGCTGGTTAATAGCAATGGGTCATCTACTATAGGTTTACTCAGGCAACCTCAGGAAAGGCCTTCAACTTCTGTAAAAGGTGACACAGTTGAGGATCTCGTTCAAGGATTGCAAGATATGGGTCTCGGCTTGATTCTGCACCTGTTACATTTTTTCCAGTAGTCATTTTTTTCACTGACTAGATGAGCTGAATGAGTTATAAAATCTATTGCTGTTATAGTAAATCAAAAACGGTTTTAAATACACTCATACTCCCCTGTGACCAAGCAAAGGCTGTTAGTTGTCTTGCGAAGATGTACACAACACGTATGAGATTGTGAAAGACTTTTGTGACCAAAACTTGAATCCAATGTTGGTTCTTAACTAAGTTCTCTCTTTTTGAAACAATGGCTAAATGCACTACCCTTATAATATATTTTTCATCATTGACCAGGAGCTCTTCACAGTATTGGGTTGTAAATATAAAGAATTATTTGTTTTGTAAACTTTTGTAAAAACAAAAAAATTAATATTTTGGTAGGAATAATAAAAACATATTCTCTGGGTTATATTTATACATATGTGAAATAAATATACTATCAAAAGTTGTATTTTATACAAAAAGTAAATGGTTACCTTTTGTATTCTAATATACAAAGTTTTGTATGATATGATTGTTTATTTTTATCCTCAAACTTAATTACTGAGTTGCAGGGAAGGGCAGAACGGGAACTTGGGTAAAATATAAGGGCCTGAACCAAAGCCCACAGAAACCACTGAGAGTCTTTCTATTGATTTCACAGAGCTTTGAATCAAGCCTTTAAAAGTACTTCAGATACATTCAGATCTGAAGCTCTCCTGAAACCTCAGTATGAAAACATTCCAGGTTTCAATACTTTTCCCTGAAAAATGTTTTTCTCCCCCTGCTTGTAACTGTTGGGGGGTGGAGGGGGGTATATGTAACCGTCATGTCTTTGTTGCATGTGTGTCTGCTTTATACTTCCTCATATTATAAAACAGTGTTTCTCTATACAGACTGAAAGGAAAAATTGCTGTACATAAATGTTTGTGTTTTATGCATTTTTACATGTGGCTGTATATACCTCCTAGTACTATGCAGTGACACTTATGACTCCATTTATTTTTCACCTAAACATGAATAGTATGTTTTTTTTCAGTAGCTATCAAAAATGCTGCCAAGTAAATCAATTAAAATGTTCTGGATGTCTCTTTTCTTAATGTGAACTTCATGAGAAATGTCTATTTATTAGTCTATTCATTTGTTTCATTAAATAGCAGGAATATTTTTGGAAAAACATGTATCCTACCACTTCTGTGCCAAGACTGGCTATAGAAAAGTTGATTTTTCTATGGGTTCAAGCAACATTTTCATTATAATAATAGACAATTACTATAGTGAAGTTTAATTACTACATTTTAAAATCTGGGTCGCATTATATATTGAGGTTCCAGTCATAAATAAGACTAAAAAAGGGATAATAAATGGTAAAGACATATTATAAGACATGGTTAATCATATGTCATCAAGTCTCGTAACTCAGAAGGTTGCTTACAATCTTTATAACTTTTTGTGATATGCTTATAATTAATTACCTATAACCACATAGTACTCATGACATGACTGTACCAAACTTATTACATCTATTGCTATTTTATTAAACCTTTATAAGACTTTTAAAAATAACCCTTATGATAAAGATATGACTAAAATCTGTAAATTTTAGGAACTACTGAAATGTAATTCACTGTTTACATCGTTCAGACAAATGAAAGCATTAGCATCTTTTAAATAGATTGAGCATTTCCCCATCACAACTTAATCTCAGTGTGTTAAGGAGGAAATTCCCTTCTGTCTTTGACTTAAATTCAGTGTCCATGTATCATTGCATGTAATCTCAAATAATTTCAACATGTACAAGATCATTTATTATTATGTGTCATGTAGCACAAGTTTAATGCTCAGTCCTTTCCATGCTATTTTTTGAAGTATAAGTTCTGTGGATCAGTTTTTTGTTGAACAAATTTTCTGTCCAATTGAGCTACAATTTTGACTCTGTCTTAAACAGGTCCCAATGAAACAGGTGGTTAACAGTTTATTCTTTTAATTGACATCTTTTGATACACCTTTTGGTACCAAATATAGCAGATGCCTGAATTATGTTAGTTCAGTTTTGGTGAAGTTAAAGTTTTCTGTGCCTTAACCCCCTTACTGCTATCTAGCATACCAGCTTGGTGGGCCAAAGCACATACGGGAGAAGGTGTATACTGGTCAAACATCATGCTATAGCTCTGGATATGTGAGTTCAAGCTTTCTTCATTTCAAAAGGCTGTTCTGAGGTGGCCCAGCTGAAAACGGTACCTGGTCATCCAAGCTGGGAAGTCAAAGGCAGGCAGCTGTGCTACTAAACACATCACTACTTTTTGTGCTGTTGGCTGCAGCAACTGGTACCTCTTAACCATGCCAGCCCACTGGGCTCAGATGGATGTGTGATCTTTCAAATCCTGCTTCAGCCCTCCAGACTGGGCAGATGGGACTCAGGGGGTGCACAGACCTCATCCCAGACCTACCACGTGCTATGCACATTTCCTGGTGCAGTCGTATTGCCCACGCAGCGGCTGTGACTGCTCTTTCAGAAGCGTGCCTCAGAGAGCTGTGCACTGGTCCTGCAACAGCCTGAGCTGGAAGGGACCTGCTCTTGCCATGCGTTGGAAGTGGGCTGTGCCTGCCCCTTCCCAGACATAAAATAGCAAGCAGAGGAACAAACAGCTGTTACCAGGTGGTGACAGCTGGGGTCCCTTTCCCCACCTGGTTGCTCAAACCCTCCAACTTCCCTTCTCCAGCTTCTTCATCTCATCCCACCTTTTCAGCCACCCTGATGCAATGCTGCCGCCCCACCACCACTTCCTGTTCCTGTCATGGGGGTCTCCCATGCTGTTACCTCCACAGTTCCTTAGACCCTTATATTACAATCCCCAACCTCCCTGCTCCAGCCACTCCACTGTGGACTGCTACTCCCATGGCACGAAGACTGGTGTTACACTTATCCCTTGCTGTCCTACTTCCCTCTCCAACCCTGGGAAGGCCCTTTCCATTCTCCCCTCTGCTGTGCCCATCTGCTTTACCTTCATTCAGCAAGGCCTACCCCCCAACCCATCCAAAAACTCATCTTCACCTGCCAACTCCATCATCTGAGACTAGTCTTGGCCTTTTTAAAGATATGACTGAGGAAGTGCATCCCTCAGCAGGATGGTTCTTCCTTTGGGGGAAGCCCATCCATGGGAGAAGGAGATCCACACCCAGGGTTTTGTCTGTCTGAGGCTTGGCCAGCTATCCAGTGCTCAAAGGGGAGTGAAATCCTGTCCTCAGGTCTCTCCATTGGGAAGAGGCCAGTTCTTTTTGCTCCTTCCACTTCTCACTGTCCTTGTGGGAGACTGGGTATGTCTACACGTTCATTAATGCACCATAGTTATTGAGCATTTAGTGCTGGTTAACCAAGTACTAAATCAATGTGCAGTAACTCACACTACCGCAAAGCAGCACCAGCTCATGAGTTTTTAGTGATGCTTATTGCTCAGTAGCCTAATACTTCTGTGCAGTAATGTATTAGCACAGGTTTTGTCTGGCACGCTACTGTGAACTGTTATTAGGCTATTGGGCAGTTAGCGTCTCATGTCGATGTGCCCACTGAGTCCTACATCCCTCTCACCGCAGACCCAACAACAGGCAGGCATTGCTTCCCCAGCATACTGGGCCTTCCAGCCAAGCAGCAGATCCACCAGTTGCTCAGGGCTCTGGTTCTGCAAGAGTTCGGGCTCATCCTGACAGCCTCCAGTTCCAACCCCCAGTCCCACATTTGCTGTTTGCAACCTTGCCTTACTCCCTACCACGCACCTGTTTCCCTCAGACGGGGCAAATGAAGAACCCAGCACTCTGCCAGAGCCCCTCAGCTCTGTGAAAAACCTTCTGAGCCTGGGGTGAGTGTCAGGGGTAGAGCAGGACACGCAGAGGGAGCAGGGGGAAGGAGGGGCTTGTTACACTGCAACTGACTGGGCCGTCTTATAATATTTCTCACTGATGAGAAAAAGGTCACCATTAGCCTGCTCTAGATCCAGCCTGACCCTTCAGAGGAGATGAGAGCCACTGGGCAGTAAGTGGGACTCAGGTATGGCTGGCTTCTATGGGTGTAGAGGAAGAGAGTTTTGATATAACGTTTTAATTTCCTGGCAAGAAATGTCACAGATGGGGCTGCACAAAGCATGGTAGGTGAGCATTACCAGCCCTCTGATCAGTGCTGACCTTGTGTCTACAATACTGCACAGGAAGCGCTAATGTTTCAGCTGAACTTTTGCACTTTAAAGCACGCTCTGCCTTCCCGCTGGAGTACCACTGCTGCAGAGGAAGGGTGAAGAAATGAATAAACAACATCGTCTCCCCCCACCAGGGGTTCCTTCCCTGCATTGCAGGTAACAGCTTGGAGAATTAAAGCCAAAAACACTTTAAAATGCTGCATTTTTCCTTTCCCATTTCTCTAGGTGATTTAGTTTTTGTTCCAGTCAGGGTGGCAGCAGTGTTGTTCATGCCAGTGTCATCCCCCAATGTAATTAGTGTAAGGCATGTTGTGCCTGTGGTTTAGATAAGGAAACCACAAATCATTTTTGTTTCTTCTTGGTTTCACTTCCATCTTTCACATGCTGCTGCAAAGCTGGGATCCCAAGGGTGTAAAGCAGTGCCCAAGTCCGTTCTGCCTCCCAGCTAAACCTCTCTCTGCTGCCTAATGGGTGGGCTTGGATGTTTGTGAGAAAAGTAAATGGGTAAGTAGGGCTCAAGTCTTTGCAGCAAAGACCCAGCAGAGAGGCAATACAGCCTTGGCCTCAGTCCTGATTGACTCCAGAGTCACAATAAATAGTCCGCATTATCATAGAATCATCACAGAATCATAGAAGTCAGGTCAGGAGGGACCTTGTAGATCTTCAAGTCCGACCCCCTGCCTGGGCAGGAGGAAAACTGGGCTCAAATGATCCCAGCTAGGTAGGCATCAAGCCTTCTCTTAAAGACTCCCAGGGTAGGAGCCAGCACCACTTCCCTTGGAAGTTGGTTCCAGATCCTAGCTGCCCTGACTGTGAAGTAGTTCTTAACCAAAGAACCATAACATGTACTGCATGGTGAATTGTAGCAGATACACTCCAATTAAAAAGAACTGTTATTTATAACTTGCACAGGACAACAGGGGATACATTGCTATTGAGCAGCTGAGCCCCAGCCTTGGGAGCAGGACCTATCTATCTTGTGGCCTCTGCCACAGTTTCCTCATCTGCAGGGTTCACAGATCCACTCTTTTCCTGGGGCCTTCGCAAGGCAGCTGCGGTTGAGAGAACCCTGGCCAGCTGGACACCAGCTTTGCCAGGGGAAGCACCTGGATGAGGGGAATACAGCACTGGAAAGATGTGCCTCGGTTTACCTAGCATTTCTACTGGACTAAATGTAATTCCATCGATAGAAATGTAATGCTTGTATGCATCCTAGGTCTATCCTAACCTTGTAGTTGGTCTAAGAAAAGCTATCACTCACATAAATCCTTACCTCTTGCATATGTCCTGGACCATCACAGCTACAGCAGCACTTTTCTTATTTGAGTTTTCAAAGATTGTCATGTAAATATTTGTAATTATAATATAATAATCATTTTTGAAAAAGCCATAAATGCTGGGTGTAAACCAAGGTGCCACTGTCTCCTTATTATGTTTCTAAATCATTTCAGGTAGATCAAAATTAAACATTTCACTTACTGTGTTTTCTTCCAGCCTGAAAAATGGTTGTGAACTAGTTCAACCTCAATGTGTCTTAATGGAGGAACTGCTAGGTGAAATTCTATTGACCATGCTATACAGGAGTGTAGATTAGGTGACTGGAATGGCCTTTCTTGCCTTAAAATCTGTAGTTCTCAGTCTTTCATAGTTTCATAGATGTTAGGGTTGGAAGGAACCCATTAGACCATCGAGTCTGATCCCCTGCCCTGGGCAGGAATGAGTGCTGGGGTCAGATGACCCCAGCCAGGTGTCTGTCTAATCTCCTTGTAAATACGTTCAAGGAAGGGGAGAGCACCACCTCCCTTGGAAGCATATTCCATATTTTGGCAAGCCTCACCATAAAGAATTTTCTTCTGATGTCCAATCTGAATTTCCAATCTCCTGATGTCCAATCTGAATTTCATCTGGATTATAACTGATTCTAATAGTAGAGCTGAAACTTGAAACATTCTTTGGTAATGATTCAGTTTTATATGTGATGAACAGCAAGTATCAAGTAAATGATTGTGGTTTCTGTTAAACATGTGTTTATATTTGTATGCTGCCACATGATTAATGATATTAAATAGACTGCTAAGATATCCTTAGGACACATGAAAAAGGAACCAATCAGGCTCCCGCTGAATTCCATGGCAAAATTCCCACTGGCTTTAATGGGAGCCTGATTGGGCCTAGGCTTTCTCTATCATTAACACATCGTGCATTCTGTTACTCTGCTTGATATAACAAAGATGTAGTATTCGGTATTCTTGGTGTGCTGCCTCTCATATGTCTTCACTGTGTTTGGCTAGTTTGTGATGCTGTGTAGGAGAGAACACCATGTTTTTCTCTTTGACACAACAGGATGGTTGATATTAAACAACAAATCTAACGTATTTTAATCATTCCCTTTATTAAAATTAACAACATATTGTGTACATTGTGGCACCTTTGGTGCCTGCCACTTTATAAGGCATGAGTAGGCTGTGGACTAGCTGGCAGGTGCGGTGAGGCCTAATGAGGCAGTCACATGACCACAAGAGGGCTCCTGGGTTGGAGCAAGGCCTGGGTAGCCTCACTATAAACCTAGCCCCTAGGAGCTGCACTAGCAGTCACATCTAGGGAGCCAGAGGGGCAACATCACCCAGCCAGAGAGCTGCTGCTCCCAGAACACTTAGAGGTCAAGGGTAGAAACTATGGGGATAGAGGAGGTTCCTGGTCCTGGGAAATGACCTAAAACTACACCCTGCACTCTGCTGGGGTAGGATGATGTGGTGAGGCTGCCTGTGGTGGGGTGGTCCCCAGAAAATGCCACACCAGTGCCTCCCTAGTTAAATGTGAGTATGGGGTGCCGTATAGCCTCAGCCCCCACAACCTGGTGGCTTACTCCATAGCGGGGACAGGCGAGGGGTCCAGGCACATCACTGGACACCTGAGGCCAAGGGTTGTAAGACCTAATAGCCTCAATGAGGGGGCAGTGTAGTGACCCTGGTGATGGGGCATGTGAGAAAGCAGTAGGCTGCATAGAGTAGGGTCCGTGTGGGGGGCCTGAAGGATTGCGCATAGGCCAGCCTAAGTAGATCGATTAAGTCAGCCCAGTGAGGGTGGAAGAACAGGTCCAGGAGAGGGCTGGGGGAACTATGTGGTACAGTATTTGGACAGGCCTGAGAAGGCTGACCCATAGGGGAGAGTGAGGGCAAGTGGCTCAAGAACCTACCCATGAAAACCTTGACTGATCCATTCTGGAGCCAGGACCAAACTGGTCAAAGGACCAGAGCGCCCACCTCCAGGGACAGCAGGGGCTAGAGGCCGGGAGTCCTGACTGGCCTAGAGGTGAGGCCAGGATCTGTGTGGCCAAAGGTCCCGGAGGGGGCCACTGCCAAGAGGTAAAAGGGCTTAGGGAGTTTTGCAGCCCAGATTGAGGGTGGGGATTAGACCGCCTGAGGAGGAGGGATTCGGGTTAGGGTCTGAACATCAGTAGGGCATGTTGTAGGGCCCAGTGTGGGGCTAGAGCCATATAGTGATGCCATCTGGGATAGGACACAGTGTGGGGGCAGTACAGAGCCATGTATTATGCCCTTGGCATTGGGTGATAAATGCACAGCCTCCCACCTTTGTTAACAACTACTTCTTAGATGCATCAAAGACATGGCAGGCAAGACAGGTGGGTGGACTGCCCTAGACAGGTGGGTGGGCCAATGATTGGACTGGCCTTGAGATGGCCCCCTGTCACATACATTTAAACCTAGGGAAAATTCCCTCCAACATATTCACTTTATTCACATAAAGTCAACATGTCTGACACTAGGCCTGATCTTACCTGAAGTTAAGGTAGGGTTACCATATGTCTGGGTTTTCCCGGACATGTCCTCTTTTCAAGTCCTCCCATCTCCATCTGAACAGATTTTTAAAACTGAACAAATATCCAGGACTTTGCTCTGTTCTGCTGGCGGGGGTGGGAGAGGGCAATTGGAGGTAAGGGCTTCATGTGTGTCTGCAGTCCTGGCAGCTGCATGCAGGTAAGTCTATGGGGAGTGGGGTTTGGGGACTGGGTGCCTGCCAGTGCTGGGGAATGGTATCTAGGCATGCGGGCTGCAGCAGGGCACAGGGGCAGGGGGAAGGCTACCCAGTGCAGCCCAGGAGAGCGAGGGACTGTGGGTCAGGAGTGAGGGGCACTGTCAGGGCCAGAGGTCTGTGGGTTGGGAGTGAGGGGTAGCAGCAGCAGGGATTGGGGGCTGCAGTGAGGGGAACTAGCAGGGACGGGGGGCTGTGGTTTGGGAGTGAGGTGTCACCCCAATAAGTGTCCTTGATTTTGGACCTGTAAATATGGTAACCCTAGTTAAGGAGAATTTTGCCTGAATAAAACTGTCCACAGGGAGCATGGTGATTGTTTCACACATGCATCTAAGCACAGAATTTAGTCCCAATACAATAATGGTAAGGAAGCAGTGGGCAGAAATCACATAAACAAGGTATGTCATCTACTCGGTGATGTACCATGGGTCTCTAGCATTTGCACCTCTCCACCCCATCTGCAGCTGATCTCCAAGCCCAGAAAAGCCACCAGTGAAACCAGAAGTACCAGCGGTGGAATTGGAAGTGCCACTGGGGAACTGAGTACCCCCTAGAGCTCGGGGGGCATCCCCCACCATCAGTATGCCACTGCATCTAATGGTTTTTGATGGTGCTCTGATAGCTCTGAATGCAGCTGAGGGAGATTCAGAAAGGACTAATCCTACAGTCCTTCCAAGCCAATCAGACTTTTATAATGAGTATTTTGCTTGTCTATGGATTGAAGAATTAAGTCCAGACTGTCAGCTCACTGTGAATTTTCTAGTTTGTTTTATTATTTAGATTAGGTCAATCCTGCAAATCCTTAGGCTTTAAGTAGCCCTTATGCTGTGCAACCCAATTCATTTTATGACTAACAACTGTTTTACAAGAGGATTTGATGGAGGGTCATAATTCTCATAATATATTATTGCAATTACCAGTGATATGTGGGGTTCGGTTATCTCCAGAAGGCATACTTGGGGCCTGAGTAATTTGCCTTTATCCCTTTAAATTCCTTTTTTTAGAGTGAATTTGACTCACTTCTTTGTTTAAATCAGTGCTGGTTAAAAAGGAATCTGAAAGGATACACATGATAGATAGATGATAACTTAAAATCTGTGGATACATACGATAATATTTAATTTAAAGAACATTTAAGAATATACATTACTGAGCAAAATGTGTGAGCTAATAAAAGCAGATCTTAATGCTTTGTGTCCAATAAAGGATATAAACATCTCATGAGTTTCTTCTTCAGTTTAAGAGAGTGGCTGATCATATTTCCTTTTTTTAACATTTGTCATACAAACAATGATATATTGAGGGGCGGCAATGTTATTTCCTAGAGCCTAGATTTCTTACTCTCATGTACATCCTGTGCAATAGAACCTGCCTGGGGCTTCTGGTGCTTTATATGTGTAAAGGCCACATATAATATAAGCTTCATGTATATTGGTCCATTTCTATATGAGATTAAACCCCACTAAGCCTATGTGCCTGAGGAAAGAATTATGTTTGTATGCCCTTTTGGGCATGTCCCCATGAGGGGAAAATGAGTTTTACCAGGGACAAAGAGCAGTGGCACAATATGTGCCACTGCTAGTTGTCCACAGGGAACACCTGTGCAAGCGCACTCTGCCTCACAGCATGTTGCCCCAGGTTGGGTAGCCCTAGCACCTGGGCTGGCCCCAGCAGCCTTACCTGGGATCCTGGGGGCTTCGGGGGCTGCAGCCATGGTGATCCAGCCGCTGGGAGCCTAGCCGGCTCTGGTTTCGGGAGGCACTGCCACCACATGTGTTGCCCCGTTCTTTTTAGGCAGGGGGGTTATCCTGGTGTCAACCCCCCACCTCCCCCATGCACTGCTAATTAGTGCAAGGGGAATGCCTGTATGTACAGTGTGTGTGGTGTGTGGTACCACAGATGGGTCTATGGTACCGCATACCACATGTGCACACTTGTCTGGATGCACCCTTTGAGATGCATTAGCCTAAGGGTGTGGACAGAAGCAACAATTGAAACATTTCTACTTTCATTTACACTTGGATGCCCCACTGACTGCGCTAGCATGGCTAAACTTACTTGGATTCAAATTCTGCTTTCACTTTTCCTGGCGAAAATCCTCCAGAGTCAGTGGAGTTTCCCTGTGCTTATATCAGATCTCTGTATGATAATGGGCTTTCGCAATCCTGGTTATTTGTGTGAACGTTACAGTATTAAAGACCTGCAAAGACTAGCTCACAGATTGTCTCATTCTTTTTCAAGACTTAGACTGGCCCAGCAGTGCCCAACCTTCCAGCCCTGTGGGCCAGATGAATGGCAAGGAGTCAGTTCACAGCTGGATCCTGTGTGGGATTGACCCATGGGTACAGTCTAGCATCCCAGATCTGACCCTGCACCAGCCCAGCCTCACGCATTGACCAGATCCCAAGCACCAGATCTGACCCTGTGCCAGCCACACCCAGCTGCGCATCGGCGCCATCTAGCACACACAGCCACATTATCTGGCCCATGGGGCTCCCTTCTGGTTCCTAAGTTTGGCAGCATGGGAGCAGCAATTAATGCTGTCACTGTTCCCCGACAACCATATTCCCAGACCCATGAGGAGGCCTGCAGCCTGGCTGACACAGCCCATAGGCTGGAGGCTGAGGACCACTGGACTAGTCTGTCTTACTGAAAAATAAGCTCCTAGTTTCTTGTGCATTATACCAATATACTGTCTGCTTCTACTGGAAGTTGAAATCCTTTTGTAGATTTAGCCTTGCAGAGTGTTACAAAGATACCCTCCCTTGTTAAAACCATGAGTACTATCCTGGAGGTTATGTGACTGCCTCAGTGCTGAAGCAAGCTCTTGTGCTTGTGAATAAATAATACATTTAGTTTATGCATGGAAAACAGTATCAAAAGACATGTTTATGATAGCATTAAAATGATATAACCATGATGGTCCAGGAAATATGCAAGAGGCAAGGATTTCTTAGGTTAATAACTTTTATTGATCCAACTACATTGTTGGGGTAAACTTTGAGAAGCATTTGAATGCAATACATTCTTTATCAGGTGAACGAAGATGAAGCATGTCTCCAATTGTAAGCTTGTCTAACTCTATCCCAACCATTCAGTTGGTCCAATAAAAGATAGCACTCTAAAAAATCTTTGCCTTTTGCATATCAAAAACCAGGATTCTGTTTCATTAAGTTTGTTTTTTTAATCCCTAGTAGTAGATTTTGCAGGTTTTGCTCCTCACAGCAGGATCTGTTCTTATAAACAAAGGCTGGGCAAAATATGGCCCACAGGCCAGATCTAGCCCACAGTGGACTCCATTTCCCAGCAGCCCAGGCAGCAGTGACTCCTTCTAGCTGCCACTGCTGGGCCCAACCTGGCTGCCTAGGTACTGAGCCCATCTGCCCTGCACCCACTGCTGGAGGCGGGACCCATGCAGGCAGGCCATGAGGCTTGGGGGCTGGGATGGGGCCATGAGCCAACAGGGAGCAGCATCCAAAAGTGTGCTGGGTGGGCGAGGCTGGGGAGATCCTGGGATCTTGGAGCAGTGACAGTGCAGGGCCAGCATCGGGGCTGGGGCAGAACCATGATCTGTTGCCCTCATGCCCCTGCGGTGGGTGCGGGTTCCACAGGCAGGGATGTGCAGGGAGGAGATTGTAGCTCTGCCCCAGCCCTGTGCTGTCTCTGCCCCACAATCTCAGCCCCCAGCCCCAGACACAGTACCCTATCCAGCCACACGCACTGCCCACTTGGCTCCCGGCCTGTCTCCATGGAGAGGTAGAGGGAATGGGGAATGGGGGGGCAGTAGTAGGGCAGTAGAGGGGATATAGAGATCCAATGGTGGGATAGTAGTGGAGGGAGGATCTAGTACAAATCTGGGGGCAGGGAAGCAGCTACAAGAGATGGGGGTGTAGGGGACTGTAGTCATGGTGGGGTTCCCCACTTAAGGATACCCAGTTCTTTAGCTCTCAATCCAAAACTCTCCTCTTCCTTCTCCCAGGAGCAGAGAGTTAGAGGAGACTGAGGCTTAGAGAGCCTGACTCCAGCAGCAGCAGGAGTGTGGGGGCCAGTATGGGCCGGGGGCCAGAGCAGTGGCATGTAGAGAGAGTTTCCAGTGCCTGGAGCTATAGTGAGGGCAGCAGGGGTCTGTAGCTGCCCCACATCTGGCTCAAGGATTCCAGCCCCAAACCAGAACATCTCTTCTCTCTTGAGTGAAGGGATAGAGGAGAGTGGGACCGGGGTGCCTGGCACTGTCATTCAGCCTGCCAGGCTGTCACCCAGCTCTCCCTCTTTCCTCCATTGAAGGTAAGGAGGGAGAGAAGAGCACTGTGGGATTCTGGATGGTCTATGAGGTCCCTGTCCCTGGATACACATAACAGTGTAACCCAGTTATACCCAAGGATGTGCCCTATTCTCAATTGGATGGGATGGGTAGGCAGGAGGGGGTGCTGTAAGAGGGATACCAAAATTTCGAGCGGATCCTTCTTTCCTCTATAGAGTTTGCCTAAGCCCAAAGTTCTTGACTATATACAATTTATTGAGTTATAATATACATAATCATAAAACAGAATATCATATACATATATTTACAAAGTGAACATTAACCAATAACTAAGGTCAAACCCTAAATAACACCAATCACAATAAAAAAATTTCAGCAGCATCAACACAATACAAGATCACAACACAACATTTCAATTACAAAATATAAGGCACAAACAGAAACAATCTTAATAGCACTTATTCCTTAATATAGTCCCTGAGTCCCTGACCCATGGCAAGAGATAGTCCTCCTTCCAATGGGGTCCCTTGGGGGGTGTCCAGGAAGCACCAGGGGCCCCTCCCCTTAGGGCCTTGACTAGGCAGGGGGTAGGGGGGCTGCTCACCCAGCCCCTTCTCTGGGTTTGTCCTCCCCAAACGTCTTTCCCCTGTGGGACCCAAGAGCCCAATGACTCATGCTCCCTCAGGTGGCAGTGGTCAGGGCACAGCTCGATGGGGTCTCCTCTGCTGGAGCACCTCTCCAGGCCTCTTCTGCACTGCTGGGCTCCTCCCCACCCTGTGCCCCACTCTGGGCACTGAGGGGCTCAGCTCTTCTCAGCTGTTGCACCACTGCTGCTGGCTTAAGGGTGCTGGGCCTCACGCTGCAGCACTGCCATTTTCCCATGCCCTGGCTCAGCACTGAGGACTCTTTTAGGACAGGCTGGGCCTTTCAGGCTCTGGCCATCTGTCCTTACACTGGGTGGCTAACCCAAACAGCCTCTGCTGCTCCCTGACTCCACTCCCTTGTGCACCGCTTGTGCCCG
>NW_017729032.1:22355224-22355508 GCF_001723915.1 Gavialis gangeticus | reverse complement strand
TCCGACCCTAAATCTATGAAACTATGAAACTATGAAACAGCCCGAGCAGTATCGCACCACTCCCATGGCTGCTCCTTCTGTGGCAGCTTCAGGAGCCTCGGGCCTGTTGCCCGCTGAGGGAAAGCTCCCCAGCTTTTCTTGTCTCCGCTCTTTTTGAGTCCCTCCCCGCATCTGTCCCTCATGCTGGGCACGCGGCTCCTTTATACACTCCAGGGCTCCACCCCTGAAGCCTTCTGGACCTGACAATTTATAGTCTTCAATCAGGTCTGGGGGAGCTCTTGTCC
>NW_017729032.1:22349564-22350224 GCF_001723915.1 Gavialis gangeticus | reverse complement strand
TGGAGCACCTCTCCAGGCCTCTTCTGCACTGCTGGGCTCCTCCCCACCCTGTGCCCCACTCTGGGCACTGAGGGGCTCAGCTCTTCTCAGCTGTTGCACCACTGCTGCTGGCTTAAGGGTGCTGGGCCTCACGCTGCAGCACTGCCATTTTCCCATGCCCTGGCTCAGCACTGAGGACTCTTTTAGGACAGGCTGGGCCTTTCAGGCTCTGGCCATCTGTCCTTACACTGGGTGGCTAACCCAAACAGCCTCTGCTGCTCCCTGACTCCACTCCCTTGTGCACCGCTTGTGCCCGGCCGCCTGCTGGGGTTACTCACAATGATGCCTGAGCTGCCCTGCCATGGCTCCCAAGGCTCAGGGCCATGCACCACCCTGCGCACCATGTCGCCTGCTGGCCCTCTGGGGTGGCAGGCTCGAGCCGCTGCTTGCAGCTTCCAAAGTTTGGGCTGCATGCACTGAACCACACACTGTGATGGGCCCGAGCAGTCTCACACTGCTCCCAGGGCTGAGTCTCTGCGCACAGTCCCTGTGCGCCATCAACACGACCTTGTCGTGCATCCATAGGTGCATCTTGAGTAGAGCCAAGGAGGTGATCCTCCCCCTCTATGCGACGCTGGTCAGGCCACAGCTGGAGTATTGTGTCCAGTTCTGTGCGCCACA
>NW_017729032.1:22344769-22348908 GCF_001723915.1 Gavialis gangeticus | reverse complement strand
AACTACTTCACAGTTAGGGCGGCTAGGAGCTGGAACCAACTTCCAAGGGAAGTGGTGCTGGCCCCTACCCTGGGGGTCTTTAAGAAGAGGCTGGATGCCTACCTGGCTGGACTCATTTGAGTCCCGTTTTTGTTTTGGGGTTTTGTTGTTCTCCCGCCCTGGCGGGGGGTCAGGCTAGAAGATCTACTAGGTCCCTTCCGACCCTAAATCTATGAAACTATGAAACTATGAAACAGCCCGAGCAGTATCGCACCACTCCCATGGCTGCTCCTTCTGTGGCAGCTTCAGGAGCCTCGGGCCTGTTGCCCGCTGAGGGAAAGCTCCCCAGCTTTTCTTGTCTCCGCTCTTTTTGAGTCCCTCCCCGCATCTGTCCCTCATGCTGGGCACGCGGCTCCTTTATACACTCCAGGGCTCCACCCCTGAAGCCTTCTGGACCTGACAATTTATAGTCTTCAATCAGGTCTGGGGGAGCTCTTGTCCCCCTCCCCTCAGGAAAGGGGTGTGACTTTATTTCTCTTGCTGCCTCCTGATTGGTAGATGGGCTCCACCAATCAAAACAGCAGGATCTCAAGCCTGGGACTCAACTCAAGCTCTGAAAGGTGAGCCAGCTACACCAAAACCTGAAATGCTTCAAAATAGCCCCTCCTTTAAAGAAGTGCTGGTTGGGGGTGTTTCAGCCACTTCTGGAACGTTTAAAAAGACCAGTACGTGTGTCCAGCCGGTCTCTGAAATGATTTGAAAGCATCTGAAATGTTTCAATTTTTGCTTCTGTCTACACCCTTAGGCTAATGCATCTCAAAGGGGCATTGTGCAGTCCTGAGAAATGACCTCAGAACTGGACCCAACATTTGGTTAGCAAGATAGTCACACTTCCTGTAACAAGAAACCCCAGTGCAAGCTAAAGAAAACAAGGGCAATATATTCAACTATATATGCTGCCATTGCAAAGTTGAGCTGGGGGGGGTGGTTATAGGAGCAGAGCCTCTGAAAGACAACATTTAGGCCTAAGTTCATCCTCTGTGGTGTTTACAACTTTAATTTAGCAAGAGTGAACATTCCAGAGTAAGAATTTAGGAAAAGGAAAGAGAAAATAGACTCAGATTTATGCAAGATGCTATTCTAATAAATAAAGCAATGTGCACTATTAAAGAGCATTCAAAACAATACCCCTAATTCATTAGTCTTGTATGTTGAATGCAATCTTTCTGTTTCCAAAGCACAAAAATACTGCAGGAGGCATGAGAGAACTTTATCCTCACTCATGCCTGCTTCTTCAGTCCTCTATTTCTTTTCCTTTTAAAAAAAAGAAGATAAGAAAATCTACCACTGAAGTCCCTTTCATGAAGAAAGAGGTTTGTATTAAAGTGACCAAGGCATGCTGGCTAATCGTTGGAATGATCAGAAGTTCAGAGGGATGCCTAAATCCAGTCATGAGCATGTCTAAGTTGATGTCTTTGTTCACTTCAGAAAAACCAAACAAGAGTAGTTTGTCTGAGGATTAGATATCTGCAATTCAATCCAGATGACTGCTTTATTATGGAAAAACATCCCACTCTATACCACCCAGAAAGATCGCCACCCCAGAATGAAGTATTACAAGCTTCTGTTCGACTCTGCAAAACCTGCAAACTCTAAAGGAAGAGTTTGAAAAAGACATGCAGTTCCTAAAGAAACAGGCTTAAAAGTGTGTGAGTGCACTGTGCCCTAGCAGATATTTACAGGATTAGTACAGAATTAAATGTTTATCTTTCTTTGCTGTTCAACCCAGCTTCAAAGCTAGCAGATCATTTCTCCCTCCCCCCACCTTTTTAAATACAAGATCAGGTTCAGGATGTTAAAAAAGAAAGGGAGAATATGCATCTGTGATCAGCAACTGTAGCCACGGATGTGTCAGACATTTCATTTTGGAAGGATTAGGAACATGTTAAACATATTAGCTGGGCTCATGGATTTACAATGTAAAGGTCCAGCAAACAAGATCCAAAAGGGACAACAAGCCAGCTCAAAGCCACCCTCTGGAAAATCAAGGATTAGAGCAAATGTCAAGCCATGGCATAGAGGCTTTGTCACTGCTTTCTCAGTAACTTTGTGTAAAAAGGAAGTCTCAAGTCACAACAGTGGATGATACAATTATCAGATCAAGAGGTGCTTTATTACGGGACATCCCAACATAAAGGCACTTAGGGAAAGGTGTGCCCTTGGCCTAGGAAGGGAGGAACAGAATTCCTAATTTCTCCAGAATAACACATCCCATGCCTCCCAATAGATTTTACCAGCCCGAGAAGCCTGTGGGTTCCCATCATATAAACAGCTATAATAAAAGACATGGTGGAAACTAAATCAGAAAAAAAACATTGAATTAGAATCTGTAGGGCAGCAGGGAACTCGCAGCTTGGGGGACTGAAGTAAGATGCGTTTAAAACACTTCTGCATGTTCCCTGTCCTGGACTCCTCTGCATAGCTTAGGCAGGGCTGCTCTGTATGCTGCAGCACTGTTGCAGTCTCCACAGCACTCTGCTATGACACTGTCCTTGGTTTGCCCTTTTCTACCCCAGGGTGCTCCCATGCCAGGCCTTCCAAGGGGGTCCTGGGATGGCAGACTTGTGGCTAATTTGCTGTGTCTGCTCTGGGGAATTTTCTTCCAGCTTTTATCCATTGCAAAATTCCAGAGTGAGGTTGGTGATCTCACCCATTGTGTTGCACCCCCCCCCCGGGCTGCCTATCTTAAAAAGTTATATTACCACTGAAGCAGTCTGGAAACAATTGATATTGTTCACCAAGAAGATGGAAAACGTTGAGCAACAAATATTCAGCTGACTATTAATAGTCAGTTGTGTTCCTGTGAAGACGCAGCTGCTTAGTTGTGTTCCTGAGAAGAAACATCCCAGATTTTCTAAGCTGCGTGTCACCTGAAATAGTTGTCTTGGTCAAGACTTCACAAGCAGCGTGGTGAAAGAGAAGAAAATTTTTCTGTACCTACTACCTAGGAGGCTGATGAAGTGCAGTTCATAGGCCCAGCTCTGAAAAATGGTTTGTACATTCAAACAAGCACCTAACCTCATCACCAGAACTGAAGCCAACTTCCTACAGCTCAAAACACAAAACCTGCCAACTATCTCCAGGACCCCCACAAACTGCACACCAGACTCTATCAAAGACAGCAATACCCAACTACCTGTGGGGGCACATTCCTCACCAAAAGTACACTATGCCTCCAGTCTCTCAGGCCTGATCCTGAGAGAGAACAAATTACACTGCAAACCACTTTTCGGAGCTGGGCCTATGAACTGCACTTCATCAGCCTCCTAGGTAGTAGGTACACAAACTCATGGACTCAATATACACAGTGGAGTTCCGGCACACTGCGACCTGCCGGATACACCCCAGGTACCTCTGCACTTTTACCTGTGCTGCTACATCCCCCTTTCCACCCCCGCCTCACCCCAGCCTGTTCCTCACCCCCTGATGCCTCCATTTCCATTTTCACTAACTGGCTTTCTTGCCTGCATTGCTGGCCAGCCCAGCCTCTGGCTTCTTTACTATTATTTCCATCCAGGACCAATTTCAGGTACTTCCTCAGCCTGACAAAGGGGTTTTAATCCCTAAAGCTGGCATCCCAGGCAGCTAAGCTGAGCTCACAGGGAGCCTCACAACTGCACTGCAACCAGCAAGCATCAGGCCTGTCAAAGACGTGACAGGTCTGGGTGTTCCCCAGCCAGGACTTCATGCATGCGTGCATTAGCTGGAGATAATGATGCCTTCTACACGCCTTTCACCAGGGGATTGTTGGTCCTGGCATTTATGGGGCTGCCACGCCACCAGCAGTCCCACCAGGCCTCCCTACCCTGGCAGGATGCAGTTCTAGTGGTCATGCCCAGGACTTGGGGCCTCCTCCTTCCCCATAGCTCCAATCCCATACCTCCAAGTTCATCCTGGCAAGGGAATATTTCTCAGCAGGGACATGTTCTTCCCCTGCTGGCTGGTGATGTAGTTAGTGCCCCCTCCAGCTGACAGTGGGGCATTACTCAGCTTTTAAAAAACTCAAAAAAGAAAACTGGTGCAGACAGAGTGAGAAGGGTGCAGGTGAAGCTTGGGAACCCCAGCAGCGGGAGGTTCACCTTGAGGAACACCAGCTGCTC
>NW_017729032.1:22338257-22339769 GCF_001723915.1 Gavialis gangeticus | reverse complement strand
TCACCTGGCTGAGGAGGGCATCGCCAGCGCTAAGGGTCTCGGTGGCCTCGAGGAAGGTCTTGAGGACCACCAAGATCTGGGAGATGGTACCCCACTCAGCTCTGTTCAGGGGGGCCGCTGATCCCAATCTCCCCAAGCAAGGGCATCTCATGGATGGCCTTCTGTTGCTCCACCAGCCTCTAGAGCATCAGGTATGTGGAGTTCCACTGACTCTCCACATCCTGCGTTATTCTGTGCTGCGGGATGCTGAGCTCTGCCTGTTTCTCCCACAGCATCTTGCCTGCCTTGATGCTGTGGTGGAAGTAGCCCACCACCTTCCTGCATTTTGAAATCAACTGGCTTGTAGCAGTAGTGGTGGCGGCACCATCACTAGCAGCCCTGTCCCACTCCAAGGCATTCCTCACTATGAGGTGAAGTCTGTGTGCCACACAGCGGATGCCAACAAAGTTGGCATCACAGACAGCCTTCACCATATTGGCCCCATTGTCAGTGACCATGAACCTGCAGGTGAGCTTGGCCTGCCCAACGAGCCACCCCTGCACCATGTGGTTCATGGCCCCCATAATCTCCCTTGCCGTGTGGGACTCATCCAGCACCTTGGCTTGCAGTAAAGTCCACTGACAGCCTGACCGATCGCACCAGCACCCTGTGAGGGAAAGGTAGGCATGATCTCCACCCGGGCTGCTCCAGATGTTAGAGGTGAAGTGCAAGGCTGCCTCCGGCCCTGCCTTGCACAGCTCCTCCCTCAAGTACTCCCTGCATGCCTCATACAAGGAAGGCACCACCGTCCTGCTAAAGCTGGTGCATGTGTGCACTTTGAAAGATGGGGCCAGAAGTACTACAAACCGCCTGAACCCTGGACATTCAACTAGGGAGAAGGGCTGGCTATACCCAATGCTCTGGGTGATCTCATGTGCCTTGGGAATGTGCCCCCCTTTCTGTCCACCTTTCCCCTACTGGTCCAGGGTGGCCTGCCTCTGGGGGGAAGGGGTCTTTGGAGCAAGTGGGGGACTTCCCTTTTGGCACGCTGGCACTGGTGCCAGGCTGAGGAGCAGGAAGAAGGACAAGGGGGTGGTGCATCCCTAGATGCATCAGCATTGCTGTGATGGAAAAGTGTCTCACATCCTTGCCACGGCTTGTGCCTTTGGCAATGCTGGCAGATGGGAAACCTGGGATCAGTCCTTCTCACTGGCCACCTACACGTCAGTCTTCCCCATGCCTCTGCTTCTCCTCCCCCACCCTCCCTCCCTCTTCTAACTTTCAGTTTCAGCCTCTGAAACTTGTCCGAAGCATCCGAAGCTTTTCCGAAGTGCTTCAGAAGCTCCGAACCACTTCAGACAGCCTGAATGAACTAGTGCTTCATTCTGGGCATGCAGCTTCGGACGCCAAAACATCTGAAGCAGCCCCGGATCTGAAGCACGATCCAAAGCCTCGCATAGCCCTAGTGCTCAGTAAAGGGAGGTACCAGAATGGAAACTGGGCTGGCTGTGTGCAACAGAGCAAGGGCAGGTT
>NW_017729032.1:22332908-22333257 GCF_001723915.1 Gavialis gangeticus | reverse complement strand
TTGCACTTCGGCCTCCCTGACTTTGTTGACCAGCACCTGCGTCCAGTGATCGAGGGTTTGGGGGCTGCCAGTGCACATGCTCCCCTTCACCCTTGGGTCACACATGCCCCCCATCATGTGAACCACACTGGACCACAAGGGATCCAGCCGTCTCCTGATGCCTTCCCTCAGCCGCCTTACCAGTGCCTGCACGTCTGGTGACAGCGGGCCTGTCCCAGCCAGGAACATTGATTCCCTGGAACTTCTCCATGTGGTTCTCCACTTCCCTCACCTGGCTGAGGAGGGCATCGCCAGCGCTAAGGGTCTCGGTGGCCTCGAGGAAGGGCTTGAGGACCAGCAAGATCTGGGA
>NW_017729032.1:22318434-22332841 GCF_001723915.1 Gavialis gangeticus | reverse complement strand
TCTGCCTGTTTCTCCCACAGCATCTTGCCCCCTTTGATGCTGCGGTGGAAGTAGCCTGCCACCTTCCTGCATTTCAAAATCAGCTGGCTTGTAGCAGTACTGGTGGTGGCACCATCACCAGCAGCCCTGTGCCCCTCCAAAGCATCCCTCACTATTAGGTGAAGTCTGTGTGCCACACAGCGGATGCCAACAAAGTTGGCATCACAGACAGCCTTCACCATATTGGCCCCATTGTCAGTGACCATGAACCTGCAGGTGAGCTTGGCCTGCCCAACGAGCCACCCCTGCACCATGTGGTTCATGGCCCCCATAATCTCCCTT
Source organism: Gavialis gangeticus (assembly GCF_001723915.1). Lineage (NCBI taxonomy): Eukaryota > Metazoa > Chordata > Crocodylia > Gavialidae > Gavialis > Gavialis gangeticus. Next base: position 22,332,520 of record NW_017729032.1, on the reverse strand, counting down.
GCCGTGTGGGACTCATCCAGCACCTTGGCTTGCAGTAAAGTCCACTGACAGCCTGACCGATCGCACCAGCACCCTGTGAGGGAAAGGTAGGCATGATCTCCACCCGGGCTGCTCCAGATGTTAGAGGTGAAGTGCAAGGCTGCCTCCGGCCCTGCCTTGCACAGCTCCTCCCTCAAGTACTCCCTGCATGCCTCATACAAGGAAGGCACCACCGTCCTGCTAAAGCTGGTGCATGTGTGCACTTTGAAAGATGGGGCCAGAAGTACTACAAACCGCCTGAACCCTGGACATTCAACTAGGGAGAAGGGCTGGCTATACCCAATGCTCTGGGTGATCTCATGTGCCTTGGGAATGTGCCCCCCTTTCTGTCCACCTTTCCCCTACTGGTCCAGGGTGGCCTGCCTCTGGGGGGAAGGGGTCTTTGGAGCAAGTGGGGGACTTCCCTTTTGGCACGCTGGCACTGGTGCCAGGCTGAGGAGCAGGAAGAAGGACAAGGGGGTGGTGCATCCCTAGATGCATCAGCATTGCTGTGATGGAAAAGTGTCTCACATCCTTGCCACGGCTTGTGCCTTTGGCAATGCTGGCAGATGGGAAACCTGGGATCAGTCCTTCTCACTGGCCACCTACACGTCAGTCTTCCCCATGCCTCTGCTTCTCCTCCCCCACCCTCCCTCCCTCTTCTAACTTTCAGTTTCAGCCTCTGAAACTTGTCCGAAGCATCCGAAGCTTTTCCGAAGTGCTTCAGAAGCTCCGAACCACTTCAGACAGCCTGAATGAACTAGTGCTTCATTCTGGGCATGCAGCTTCGGACGCCAAAACATCTGAAGCAGCCCCGGATCTGAAGCACGATCCAAAGCCTCGCATAGCCCTAGTGCTCAGTAAAGGGAGGTACCAGAATGGAAACTGGGCTGGCTGTGTGCAACAGAGCAAGGGCAGGTTGCTGCTGTCACAGGAGGTGTCACTGCCAAGTGCCAAGTTAACTATTCCCTGGCCCTGCAGCTGCAGCTTAATTAAGGGCTTTGGATTCTTGCTCACCATGCAAAACCAAGGTGATTGCGGAGCCAGGGAAGGGTTAACAAGTTTGCTCCACACCAGTGAGGCCAGAGCTCTTCCCTGCCTCCATTCCAGTGCCGAAGGGCACAGACTCTACCAGGTAGCCTTTGCCAGGTAGGAATCAAAGCAGTACTTGAGAGGGAGCCTGAACTTGTGTCATGCCTGCCAGACAGGTTTGCCATCACTGAACCAAGTGGTGGATGCTGTTGTGTGTTGCAGTGCTGAAGGTTTAGGTTCAAGCCTTGTACACAATGATGATGAAAGTGTGGTTTTATGACAATAATCCAAGATAATTGTCTTTTACCTTCTCCCTTTGGAAAAGCACAGGAAATTACATACTAACTTTGATGAAAGAACATTATTTAGGTTGCAATGTCAAGCACTTGACACTTGGGAAATGCTAGAATTAGAGTTCTCTCTGCAACCTTGATTCAGTTCCTTTGTGTATGTCTCATAATACAGTCTTTAATTACACAGTCAAACTATGTTTCTCTACAGAACTCTTCATTCATTTCAGTAGTTATATAAACAGCAGTGGTGAATTACGGTTGTGTGGAAATTTAGCATTTCTTAACTTTGTAACCTAAACACCATTCTTTACCACAGTTTCTGTATGTCATACATTTTTATTGCAACACATTTACTTACCACCCATGAAACATTTGGTGCTGTTTATGGCTGAGTCCAGATGAGCACAGATGTGCAGTATGTGGCACTGCAGACCTGATTAACTGAGTCCGCTGGAGCTTGGCAATTACCACATTCCAGCAGCCTCCCACATCTCATGTATCAGCATCCCTGCACTTCAGAGTGGCAGCGGGGGCATTTTATCTAAAGTTCATTCATAGATAAAGCGCCCCCACTGCCGTTTTAAAGTGTGGGGACGCTGATACACAAGATGCTGCAGCACTTTAATTAAAGCAGCTTTCAGAGCCTCTCTAATTAAAGCACCACCCCCCTGCTCCTAGAGCATATCAAGAAGTGCTGAGATATCTGTATATCAGGGATATTGTATGCTGCTTCCCTCTGCAGTTCCACACTTCCTGATCAGTAGCTGGGAGAGGGGCACAGCTATAATCATCTTCTCATCATGTTTTCATTTACCCTTTTTGTGGTGGTACATGCTGATAGAAATGATGACTTACTTCACATGCATATACGCAGTGGGAATACTCCCTGCTGTCTGTATCCCCAGCTCTCAAAACCATAGCACAGTTCACATAAGAATTCTTTTCCTATTTGTATCGATTGATTTCAAATATTTTCACTCCTCTTCCATAAATGTTCATATTGATAGGCCTTTTCCGTGTGTGCTCCTCAATTCCTGCTTCCTAGATGTCAGATAACAAAAGGATTTGACTCCTTTCCATAGCGTTATTTAAAAAAATAAAACTGTGAAAAAAACCCACAGCCTATCTGGCGAAAATCTCTCTCAAACAGGTTATTCATTCTAAAGTCTAAATTTTTAGCACCTGCCCTTTTGCCTCTACCTCCTCATCCTTTTAATTAATATCTGCACACCTGATTCTAAAACAAGTCATGAACCTGTGCAAATAATGGAAGAGTAAATGTGAAGCCAGAATGGTCAATAAAGGGGCAGAATGTATTCATTCCAACTTCACTGGACGTGTGTAACCAAGTACCTCCTGGCTTGCAAACCACCCTCTGCTGCTAATATTGTTGCTTTGTCCTGTCACACAAAAATGATCCTGAAACTGTCCTGGAATGCCATTTCCTTCCAGGAGAATGAGTATGAGAGACGCAGAAGCTATGATTACTAATGTATTTGAAGCTAGATATACTTGTTGGAAATCACAGCCTGGCTGTGCTAAGCACTGTAGGCCTACCAGTCCCTCCCCCCACCAACACATGCACACACTTGTCATAGAAACAAAGATCCTGTTCCAAGGACTTTGCGATTGTGGTGGGCTAGCTGCTTTTGCCTGGCAAGCCTGGCTTGGAGAAGGACACTTCAGATTGGTGGAACATTTCCACCAATCAGATAACAGCTGGGAGGGGCTTGCCCCACCCCTGCTCAGAGACGGAGGATGCGAGGAGCCCCTGGACCTGATTGAAGACTGTGCTTTGCAGGTCCGGAAGACTTCAGGGGCAGGGCCTCTGGTGTAAACAAAAGCCCAGCATGCTGGGAGATGCAGCAAGGGACAGCGAGGAGAGAGGAGCTCCAGAGAAGACCATCATCTGGACGCTGCCTAAGCCTTGAAGGTGCACACAGAGAGCCAGCCCTGGGAGCAGCTTGAGGCTGCTCAAGTTAGCCCCAGCTCTAGGCTGGATAACCAGAGCTCTGCAGTGTGGCTCAGCATTAAACTAAAAGAGCCCCGGTGCCCAGAGCAGGGCCCAGGAAGGAGAAAGACCCCTGGTGTGAGGCTGAGGAACTGGAGCCAGTGGGGACTTGGTTCCTATAGGAGCTCCCTGGGTGCCCAACACGGGGCACAGAGTCCAGAGGGAAGAACCCTCAACTCGAGGCCAACGGCTCCAAGAGGCCTGAAATGGTGTGGGGACCCAGAGGCCAGATCAACAGCCCCCAGAGGAAGAGCCATGAGTTACCATGAGTTACCGGGAACTGGCGTCCTGCAGAGGGGAGTGGGCCTAGGGGGAGAAGACCCTGTCCCATTTGAGGGACCAAGTGGTTGGAACCCAGATAGGATGCATCTAATATCTGGTATAGTTATGTTTCCTGTTCGGTATCTATTGTTATTGTTGGTGTTGTAAATAGTTGGGTGTATTAATTCTGTATAATGAGCTCTGTAAGGATGTCTTTATTAGCTAACCCACTTGTGGTATAACCTTGCTGGACTGACTGTCCTGGGATCCACCCCTCTTCTGGACCTGAGGCACAGGTACTTACCAAATGCCTTCCCTCAGGCTGACTTCCTCCGGCTAACAGACTTTTATATGTATATTTGTGTCTATATATGTAATTATATATATCTTGAAGAAACAGAAACCTAGAAGTAAGTCAAGAGCCAGGGGACCTGGATAAAAACTTAGTAAAGATAGGCAATAGGAGAAGTCTAGCAATGTTCTTAGGGAGAAGACAAGATAATCAGTTAGATACCTAAAGTGCTTATACACTAATGCAAAAAGCATGAGGAATAAACAGGGAGAACTGGTGGTCCTAATACAGCTGAGGAATGATGTTGTAACTGGCATTATGGAGATATGGTGGGATAGTTCACATGAGTGGAGTATAGCCATGGATGGGTATAACTTGTTTAGGAACGATAGGCAGGAGCAAAAATAAAATGTTGGTCTAGATATAAGGGGTGATGTACATGTGTTCTGAACTGCAGTATGAAGTGGAAGGTAGGCCTGTTGAAAGGTTAGAGAAAAGAGCATCGGGGGGATGTCATGGTGAGCATCTGCTACAGGCCACCAAGCCAGGAGAGAAAGGGGATGAAGCTGTCTTTTAATGACTGACAGGCTTCCAAATCACAGGACTTCGTTCTCATGGGGGACTTCAGTTATCAGGACATCTGCTGGGAGGAAAACACAGCAATGTACAAGCAGTCCAGCAAATTCTTGGAGTGTGTTGGGGATAACTTTTTAATACGGATTATAGAGAGGCCAACTACAGGGGGAAGCTCTTCTTGACTTGTTTGGAAACAGGGAGGAATCGGTTGAGAATGTGGGTGTGGAAGGCAACTTGGGTGACAGAAACCACTGGCTCCAGAAAAGCAGACTAGCAAATTCAGGGAACTGTTGGTCAGATTGCTCTGGGAAGCAAGTCTGAGGGGGGAAAAGAATCCAGGGGACCTGGCTGTACTTTAAGGAGGCTTGTTAAAGGACACAAGAGCAAGCTATCTCAATGCAACAGAAGAACTAGAAGTGCAAGTAATCCTTTCAATTAGCTGAAGCTCAAAAAAGAAACCTACAGAAAAGGGAAACCTGGTCATCGAACATAGAAGAGTATAAGATTGTTGCACGGGCATGCAGGCAGGAAATTAGGAAGGTCAAGGAACAATTTTTGATGCAACTAGCAAGGAACATAAAAGGTAATAAAAAGGGATTGTACAACTGTGTCACAAATATATAGAAAGATCAAAGAAGATACAGGTCCCTTACAGAATGTAGAAGGCAATGTAATTATGGATGGTGAAGAGAAGTCTGAGCTATTTATTACCTTTTTTACTTCTGTCTTCACAAATAGTGGTGGCTTCCAAGTGATGAATTCAGTTGGCAGCAAAAATAGGGAAGGAGCCAAACATCCTAGAGTAATGGCAGAACAGGTTAGGGACTACTTAGAGAAGCTAGGTGCTTTCAGGTCAGCAGGACTGGATGGGATGCACCTTAGGTAATTGTCTGAGGTAATTTCAGACCTATTTAATACCGTCTTTGAACTCATGGGGTGCCTGCTCACAAGCACTCATGTGAGGTTTTCAGAGCAGCAACCCTAACTATGGCATCACAAACTAAACATGCCGCACACACGTGTTCACTGAACTGCTAATTAGCAGTGTGGTGGGGAGATCCTGATGTAAAAAAAAACAGCAAAAAATGCACCAAAAAAAGCGATGTGGTGCACGTGGCAGTAGCAGATGCTGCTCAAAACCGGAGCCTGGCTGGCCACAGCCATGCTCTAGCTGCTGGCCAGGCTCAGTCCACCTGGATCGCTGCTGCTGCAGCCCCAGGGGTCCCAGGATCCCAGATAAGGTGGCTGGGGCCAGCACAGGTACTGGCCCCAGCCACTCCTACCCCACCTGGGGTAATTTGCCACACGCCAGAGTGCATGAGCAGGGGTGTGCCTGGGAACAACTAGGTGCCTGGGTACCACTGCTATTTGTTCCTGGGGAAATGCATGTTCCCATGCAGGGGGGAGGCGGGAGGTCCACCCATGGAGGTCAGATGGGGTCCTAGATGATTGGAAAAGGGCAAATATATTGCCTATCTTTAATAAAGGGCAGATAGAGGAATTACAGATGAAGTCAGCCTGACCTTGATACCTGGAAAGATCATGGAGAAGGTCCTCAAGGAATCTATTGTAAGGCATCTAGGGTGCCTGCACGCATGCGGGGAGGCTGCTTTGATGCACTGTAACTACTGTGCTAATTAGCATGCTCCAGCCAGCTTCCTCATCTCATGTACCAGTGTGCCTGTGCTTCAAAATGGCAGCAGGGGTGCTTTAACTAATGCTCGAGCTTTAGTTAAAGCACCCCTGCTGCCATTTTGAAGTTCAGGGACACTGATACATGAGACACTGTGGGCTTTTTAATTAGAGTGGCTAAGCCACTCAAATTAAAGTGCCCTCCCTTACCTCTGGAGAAAGTGTAAAAATGCCACTAGAGGAGAGCAAAATGATCAGAAACAGCCAGCATGAATTCACCAAGAGCAAATTATGCTTGACCAGCCTGATTTCCTTCCATGATAAGGTGACAGGCTGTGTGGATGGGGGCAGAACAGTGGGTATGATACACCTTGACTTCAGCAAGGCTTTTGACAGTCTCCCATGACATTCTCATTAACAAGCTAAGGAAATACTAGACTAGAGAAAAACTAGATAAAGTCCTATAAAGTGGACACGTAACTGGTTCGATCATCATGGTCAAGAAGTAGTCATCAATGACTCAAGGTCTAGATGGGAGGAAGTGGAGTTTCCCTGGAGGTTGGGGATTAGCAGGAACTTAATGCCTATAAAACCTAGAGAAATTGTGGAATCTCCATTCCTTGAACTTTTCAAGTGGAGGTTGAACAGACAGTTGGGTGTGATGGTTTAGTCAGGGATGCTCCTGCTTTGAGCAGGGAGCTGGACTGGATGATCTTGTGTGGTTCCTTCCAGCCCTGCTTTCCTATGATCCATGAGAGAATCCCTGCCACAAGGTACCTTAGAAGACAAACATCTCTCAGTGTTGGTTCAAATTTTTTATGCACACACTTCTTAACCAGGCTCAGGATTCACATGAGAGACTGGAAGCAACAGGAACCAGACCCTGCAAGCCTACCTAACATGAACAATCCTTACAGGGATAGGGTTTGCTTGATTATGATCAGGCTGTGTATCTGGGAGCTACAAGAAAAGGACACAGTGCTGCTGAAGCACTGCATTTCATGTAAACAGCCAGAGGGCTGCTGTGAGGTATGTAACTCTTCAGATTGAAAGATGCTATGCTATTTCACAGTGGCACTGCCTTCCTTTTTCTTGGCATTGTATTCCACATTCATTGTTCTGACAGGGCTGCACCATGAGCACTTCTGCTGTGGCCTTGAACTTGCAATTTCTAGGCTGTTAACCATGCACCTTAGCACCCATACCATCCCAGCCTCTGAAGTGGTACAGAAAACTGATCTCATGTTGGGTTGCACTGTTCAGCAGACTATAATAGCAGTCCTACCCCCTACAGAAGCTGTTCCCAACCTTGGGCTCACAACCCTATTTGGGGTCACAATGATAAAAATGGGGTTGCAAAGACAACCGACAGTGTCAACCAATTATGATGAAAATCACGGGGAACAGTGGGTTCCCCTTGCAGGCTGGCAGAGTTCCAGCCTGCAAGGGGCTGCAGGCAGCAGGCAAGGGTGATCAGGCAGGAGGTGCCACGTGCAAGTACACATGCACAGGGCAGCCAGGCAGCATGGAGAGCAGCTCCCTCCAAGTAAGTCTGTGGGAAGGGAGGGCAGACTGACGCCCTCATGATGAAGGAGGCAGGGAGGGAATGGGGCAGGACTGGGGCTGGGGCCATTGGCCAACTGGGCCAGTGCATGGGGCCCACAGCCGGGAAGGGAATGTGGGACCTGGCTGGGAAAGAAGGATAGAGCCAGGGAGCAGGATGGAGACATGGGCGGCTCCTCCAGGGAGAGGCAGGGGTGCTGGCTCCCTGCTGCTGTGTGCACTCCTGGGGAGGGAGGAATGGAGGGGGCACATGCCTCCCAGATTTGTGTGTGGAACAAGGGCAGATGTGCCTTGCATATGAAGATGGAGAAGCCCTAAGAGACCTTTTTTATAGCTCTGGGACAGTTAGAACATGCACGTGGAGTGGTGTCTTCTTCCATTTCTAGGCCCCTACATGCCCCTCCCCCACAGTACTTTGTATTATATAAAACAAATGGCTGCAGATGCCTATGAAAAATACTCTATATACTAGTAAACGCAGGTAATATACCTGCCCATTTCCCGAACGGGTGGGAACTGCATGGAGCACAGGTCTGATTTGACTCTGGTGAAGTCATTAGCTTTTCCGTTGTACATCCTTTAACTGCTTTGTGAGCTGCAGTTGGCTGAATTGCACTGAGGATGAGAAAATAGTACACTGCCAGGCCTGCAAGCAGAAATCTGCCTGCCAGAAATGTTGTGCAAACAGTTAACAGCTGAGACAACTTTGTCTATATGTAGGATCAGGCCCATGGTGAGTGCACAGATCTAAGTCTGCTACTTCTGGCTTTAGTTTGTATATATTGCTTTGTGCTGTGTTTGGACGCTGCAGTTGCAAAGACGATGGCATAAATTAAACACAAATGCACAAAAAGCAATGACACAGTAAACAAATGAAACATTTGACAATGAAGCTAAGAGCATTACATGGTGTTTCTATTGGACATGTTTGGGACGTGAGACAAAAACACCTCAGATAAGATCTTGGATGATCTAGTATAACTAATCATCCTCAGCTTACCCTCTTGTTGAACAGTTTTGGGGCCACTTTAAGTGCAGCCCTGTGTTGGCTTTGATTAGTTTCCAGCTTCACCAGCAAGAGCACCATGCACGAGCAGGAAAGAATGTTGGCATATTCCCCATGACCATCTTGTAACAGATGTTCCTGAAACCACAAGCAGCTATAACCTCAAATCAAACACATGGCACATTGTTCTTCATCAGTCTCTCTTTGAGTTGCCAGGGCTCTCGCTGCTCTTGACCTGACACTACCTATGGAGATCAGCGATGTAGCTTGACAAAAATAACACATGCCACCCCCAATGTGATAATACATCACAGTGGAACCCAGCCAATGACAATTCAACCTTCTCAAGGCACCAGGAATCTTTTATCAGTTGCCCACTGCCCGTAAGCTGTGCATCAAGGAGACAAGAAAATGTAATAAATCTGAGAGCCATTTTAATGAATCAAAGGGTGTTTCTGCTTATGTGGTTTTTGGAATAGTTATGAGACTGAGTCAGGCTAAAGATCTGTTGGAGTCACTCATGCAAACTCCTTCAGAGGCAAGCACACTACATGGAGCGGCCATTGCCCTGAACTATTCAACACGCTAGTTAGGGGTCAGGCAGTGGCACAGGCATTTATGAGTAAAGTTGTGGAAATATGTGAGATATTAAGTGCTCCAACAGACCAGGTTTAAGGATCTTCATGAACTCCCATGAAGTCTTGATATGACCATTTCCAGGAAGGAGTAAGCTCCTATTTTTGCTTATTATTGTTGCCTGTTTATATGGTGTCAAGGAGCCCCAGACACAGACCAAGGCCACATTAAATACGTGCTGCAATACATACAGAAGCAGCAGCATGTGCTTCAATGGGGCACATTTCCCATGGCATCGGTGCTGCCCTTGGAACATGCCATGTGGGCTGTGTCCTGAACCAAAACCAGTGCAGCATCTGCCATTTGGCACTGTACATAGAAAAAACAACAAAATGTCCATGATTTTCAGGGCTCTCTCTCAGTGGGCACGTCTAGACGAGATGCTATGCACAGTGGCAACAAGCTACTGTGCAGTAGCTCGTTGCTATCACACAGTAGTGTTGCTGGGCACTAACTGTGACACAACACTTCTGGACAGTAGTAAAGAGCTACTGCATAGTAGCTTATTGCTACTGTGCAGTAGCATCAGGAAAAAAACTGTGCGGGGACAGTGATGCACGGTTATGCCAGTTACTGCACAGTCATTTAGTACTTGCTTATGCAAGTACTAAAAGACTGCACAGTAACAACTACACAGTGTGCTGACTGTGTAGACATGGCCAGAATTCCCCAAAAGCCCCTGAAATGGGACTTAGGGTCCAAATTTGAAAAATTGATAAAAAATCTGCTGATGCACCCTACCCCAGATGTTCCCATAGTACTAGGAAGGGTCCTGAGTTAATCAGCTCTGCCTTTCCACCTGGTGCCATGCAAATGTGTCTAAAGGCAGCTGTTCCGCAAACTAGAAGCCATGCATTACATTCACGTACAGCTGTACCTAAGATGATTAACTCTGCCTCTCAGCAGACCAAACTACCCCCTCCATCCCCCCAGGTCTAAGTGAAACCAGAAGTGGGACAGATTACTTCTGGTTCTGAAGGTTGGTGGGTCATGCAGGGACAAATTCCAGATTTTGTTAGCCAAGCTTTGCATCACTTAATGGGTGGGGTAATTAGCACAGAAACAGGTTAACTGGCCTTCTCATCCCTCAGTGGTAATTAGTCCTGCTGCACTGTCTGGACATAGCTTCCCTGCTTCCAGTTCATAAGGCAGCCTAGCATGTTTGAGGGCATTGCTTTCTGAAGTAATAAGTTTAACTGTACAGACATGTCCAGGGGGCCCCTGACCGAAAGATCTTGCAGTCTCACTAGACAAGATACATACTTAAATTATCTAAAGGATATTTGATGCCCAAAAGCCTGTCCATAGTTTTCCTATACAGTTGGCTCAATAAAAGATATCACAAAAAAAACCCACCCTTGCCTCTCATAACTATTATCTCCATTTTAAAAGGGTGAAGGTGGGAAACTGAGTCACCATGGTTGGTTCTTCTCTCACCAGTACTAGTTTTACCCCACTGTGAGCAAGAAGAGAATCAGAGCCCTTTGGGCTTGTTCAAGCTCCACAAGACATCTAAGTAGGAATTGAAGGTGCAGACAGAAGTGACAATTTTTGCCTGATCTGGCCCCTGACAGCCCTCTACACTTGTGACCAATCAGAAGTGCATGGCTATGGAGTGCTTTAATAGGGCCAGATCCTGCAAAAATCTGAACCCTCATTGCATGAGGGTTCAAATGAAAACACTTCAAAATGGAGCCCCTTCAATAACTTGTGTCTGTGGTGCGTCCCAGCCTGTCTGCTGTTTCCAGAATGGGAGGGGGGAAAGGGAGCAGAGGGAGCTCGTTCTGGGGTTGTTTATTAGTTTCATATGCCGTAACAGGGGCACACGTGTAGATACTGAGATGTTTACTGTGCAGTTTAGTCAGCTGTGCAGTAAACATCTTGTGTAGATGCACCCAGTAGCACTTTAATTGCATTGCAGCACCACCCTTCTGTTCCGTCTCTCAGCTGATGGCAGACATAGGTACTAAGCACCTTGGAAAGTTAGATGGACTGTTTCTTGAGCTCTTAATGTGACCATGCAGAATAGTTTAAGAAGGTATTTTAGGACATGTGCGAATTCTTCATTTGGATAGTATCCTGAATATATTTTCTCCAGCTACCCTCTCTCTCTCTCTCTCTCTCAGGATTTAATTTACCTCAGCTGTGGCAGCTGGAAGTATTTAAGGATGAGCACACAATAATTTATTGCTTATTTGTCATGGTTTTAATTTTCTATTAATATTCCCTCTGTTTTTGAGGGAAGAGGATTCCCTTATTAAAGGGACAGCTGATGTTACTTGTATGATAATGGTATGGGATTTGGCAAACAAAAGTAGGTTAACAGACTGAGCATTGTTTACTTTGCACCAGTTATAAAACAGTTCTGTGAGTTGCCTTTAATTGGTTTTGGTTATGTCAGGGCCTTCAGTTAATTCTCCATCGCTTGTAAGAACCCTTAGGTAACTCTCATCACAAAGAGGAATTCTTATAGACTTCAGTATTATTAGGCAAGAAGACTGAGCAGATTGTTAGTTGCTTTCAGCAGCAGGAGAGATCCAGGAGGTGATTAGCTTTGTTCTCATTTACAAAGCACCAGTGGGAATTTCTAAAGGGTTTCAGAGGCCCTTGGGATAAGGGCAAGAACAAAACAGCACAAGGAAAAGCAAATACAGCACTCCATCAATAAACCATTTAGAGATGCTACATCAGTAGTAAATTAGGAAGAAAGAATGGCACTCTAATACCTTTACATAGCAAAGGAGATTATATTTTTTAGTCCTACTTGACTTTTGTAACAGCTGGACCATTATCAGATAAATAATGGTAAGCACAGGGAGTAAAGGTAACACCAAAACATACTTGTAGTCACTGTATTAAAGTTTTCAAAGACAGAAAAAGAAATGTGTTTTGCCTAGTGCTAATTATATAACTTTGACCTGGAGTCCGGGGTTAATGTGGGGAATTCAGTATTGAGAAGGCTAAAAAAATGAGTCTATCACTGGAGCAAGGTAACATTGAAACTGACCAAAACTTCCAATCTTCTGCTATTAGAGCACCCCCTGTTGGCTAATTCATGAAGCAGCACTGACTTTCTCATTGAAGGCTATTGCCTGACTACCCAAACAGGAGCGTGGATCATCTACAATAGTGCAGCTGGACAGAAACCTGTCTTGTTAATATGTGAGATTTTGAAATATTTTTCATCCCAATTTGGGATGAAAACATTAAAAGCTCAAAAATGTCACAAATGAAAAATAATTTTAAAACAGTTTGTGGCAACCAACAATTTGTTTTATCCATTTCAAAATGTTCTGCTTTAATCATAAACATTTTTTTAATTCTCAAAACTAGAGCTTATCTTTGGAAACCAAGTCATTTCATCATAGGGGGAAAAACAGATTTATTGTTCATTTTAAAATACCAAGTATGTTTCAGCAATTTAGAACTATTTTTACAGATGTTACCTGTCCTGCAAAAAGTGTTGGATTCAAAATGCTGCTATTTAGACCGAAATTTCTTGTGTTTCCTTCCTGACTAAGGGTGGATTTTTTTTACTGCAGGTTTCAAACAAAATCTTTAAAAAAATCTTGTCTCATTTTAAAATCTTCTAAACACATTCTTTCACAAAAGGTAATCCAAAATGGCTGAATTTAAACTTCAAACTTCACATTTATAACTTGTTCCTTGAAAAAAGAGAGGTCTTAAGGAGCATTTAAAAATTGAACCCTTTGTAATGTGTTCATTTGTCCATTCTTTTAAATGCCCAGAAGTTAGGTATTGCACTACATGGTGCCTGGAATGCAATAGACTATGCTGGGTAGCTGGCCTCTTATATTTGCAGAGCATTATGTAGTTTAGATCCAAAGCAACGGGCATATAAAGGAGGGATCTGTTTAAACCATAGGAAGTCCTATGCACTGAATGTAAGTTTTAAACCCTTTACCCATTAAAGCTAAGATGCCTTACTTAGGGCTGCAGGTAGTGCCTTCCCCCCACCGCCGATCCATCAGGGTCCATACCCCTGCAACCTGTTCTTGAATATAGGTAGTTATATTTATTCTTTAAAAGACTGAGATGAACTACATTCTTTATCTTTTAAAACCTAGCCACAAGTAGAGGAGATGGTGGCAATATCTATTTTTCAGCCATCAGATTAGAGCACTTGCCCAGAAAGTGAGTAGGCTTCATTTATTTCTCTGTAGACGCATCTACACGAAATGTTTACTGTGCAGTAAACTAACTGTGCAATAAACATCTCACATGTACATGTGTGCCTCTATTAGGCTGGAGTAAATTAATTTACTCCGCAGCAGAATAGCCCTTGTACTTATAAATACAAGTACTGTTCTGCTGCACATTTTTTTACTTTGCAGCAGCACCTGAGCAGACACTGCCCTGGCTGGCTGGGGCATGAAGATGCTTCAGTGCAGGGGCTGCCTGCTGGCTAGACCTGTGCTGAAGCACCTTCATGCCTCAGCCAGCCCTTCTGCAGCACATTGAGCTGAGGGGAGCAGCCCCAGTCTAGCAGGCTGACCCCCCAGGCTGAACCTAGGGTTCTCTGAACCCTAGTTCTACCCTCAGTGTATCTATTATTCCCCCCAGCTTAGTGTCATCTGTAAACTTGCTGAGGGTGCACTCATCCCATCTTCCAGGTTGCTGGTGAAGATACTGAACAAAACTAGCCCCAGGACCGACCCCGAACCAACCTGTGGGCTCCATGCAGCTTGCAAAGGGTTAAGTTATGGCCCCTGGGCTTCTGCCTGGCCACCAGATCCCCCCCCCCC
>NW_017729032.1:22303853-22318274 GCF_001723915.1 Gavialis gangeticus | reverse complement strand
CCCCCCCCCCCCCCAATTACTCTGGCTGCAACAACAATCTCTGTGGTCCTCTTCCTTTCTCTGGTTTCTGCTGCCTGTTTCTGCCCCGGGTGGTGGGGAGGTATGGAGACCTAAGAGTGAGGCCATGGGCACGCAGTGTAGTGTTGGGGGGCACCTGCACGGACATGTGGTGCAGCTGCGGGAGGTTGGTGCCCACACAGGCACATGGTGCAGCTGAAGGGGAGTCCATGTAGTATGCAACTTGGGGGGGGGGGCTGTGGCTTGCCTCAAAGCAGTCTGCACAGTGTGCAGCCTCTGTTGATGACGCACATGGAACATGTGACCCCCAGCTGCTTAGAATTTGGACAGCCATGGTTAACTTCATGATCTTACTGAATTATAATGTGGTGTAAGAAGACTCACCCACCATTGGCATAGAAGAAGGCAGATCACATACCTACTACCTGGTAATTTTGTGGTTGGAGCAGTTGCACAGGAAGTAGGAGACAAGTCTCCTAATCACCAGGGGCTAAGTGTTGAGACAATCCCATCCCTCATGTTAAGGCTGGGCCACTGGGTGGAAACCAATGCAGAGCTTGAGTCTGTAGGGCAGTGCAGGGAGTAAAGTGCAGGTTCTGGGTTCTAGTTCCTTTTCCCAGTGCTGCTTATGCATAATTCAAGCAAAATGCATAAGTAGTCAAAGGGGCCAGAACAAGATCTCTCTCCCTTTCTCCCAAGGACTCCTTTTGCTTCCTTTCCTCCTAGCTCCTTTTGCTTCCTTTCCTCCTAGCTCCAATGATTCTTGCATTTCTTTTTAGCCATTAGGCCAGCTTTCCTAAGGTGTCCCCAGTCCACATAATCCCACAGTCTGATGACTAAAGCACTTGCCTGGGATGTAGGTGCTGTCAGTTTAAAGTTCCTCAGACTGAGGAGACCTAGAACCCAGCTCTCCCACTCCCTGAGTTTGGGCATTAGCTACTAAACTACTGGACAAAAGACAGGCTCCTGATCCTTCCCTATCCTCTGAGTATGCCTAATGGATTGAGCCCTGCAGAGATGGAAGTAAAAGGAGACCCCAAGTAGCCTGAGACAGGATTCAGAATCTAACATATATGTCTTATTCAAAACAGCACATGCACTGAGCGTGCTCAATGGTTATGTTTCCCAACACCAAGGTTCATTCTCACTTAAATGCCAAAACAAATCAGAACTGAAACACCTACAATTTCATTTATGCACAAACATTTAAGAGGACTTTGCTGAACTGCGCATTAAAGAAAAAGCAAGTAAATGCCAACTAAAACATGACCAATGGGCACAAAACCCTTTGGGCACCTATACATGAGCACCAAGGCTGCTCTGATGTGCTGGAATTACATCACATTGGAGCAGGCATGATTAACTGAGTCTGCTGGAGCATGGCAATTGCTGTGCTTCAGCAGCCTCCTGTATCTCATGTATCAGCATCCCTGTGCTTAAAATGGCAGTGGGGGTGCATGGACTAAAGCCTGTCAAATATTAGTTCAGGTGCTCCCGATGCCGTTTTTAAGCACGGGACACTGATACACAAGATGTGGCAGTGCTTTAATTGGAGCCGCTCTAATTAAAGTATTCCCCCCCCCGCACCCCAAAGTATGTGTAAAAGTGTCCTTTGTGATCCTTAGCTGCATAGGCGATGCATAGGGAGGGCATGGGGGGGCATATGCCCCCCCCCGCCCTGAGATTGGCCCTTGCCGGCTGGGGAGTGGGGGCACGGAATGCCTTTATGAGAGGTTTTGAACCACAAATGCCTGAAAAGGGTGTCTTCTGCTAGCACTGAGCAAAGCTATGAAGTGCCAAGACAGCAGGAATTTAAGAAACAGCCCTCCCTGCCATTTAGATTTCTTCTTAGCTAATTTAGGTGGCTCTTTGCTTAGTGGGCTGACTTTGAGGTAACTAACTCAAATTTAGTTAGTTACCCCCCATGCATTAGCTCGGAAGCCTAAATCTGGAGGGGTGTGAGGGGGAGGATATCCACACAGTGTGCAGCCCATACAACATGTGGCCCTCACTGATTCAGCCTGAGGCATGTGTCTCCCAGTTGCTTATAAACTGGATAGCCCTATCCTAAATCATCCCTGTCCAATGCTCATCCAGCATCCTCTTGAAAACCTCCAGTGAAGGATATCCCACACCTCCCTGGACCATCTATTCTTCTGCCTTCTAACAGTACGGAAGTTTTTCTTGAAATCTAATCAAAATCTTTGCTCTTAATGTTCTACCCCTGAGGCAAGGGACAACACTTGTTTTTACTCTTTTTTGTCAACCTTTCAAATATTTGACCCCTGCTATCATGTCCCCTCCCTTAATTTCCTGTTGTCCAACTCATCCCCATACATGTGGACAAAGATGAGTTACAATTTCCCTTTGCTATTAGTAGGAACAGTTGTGTTCCAACACACTGTCTCCCACACAACCAACTTCTGGAGAAACAAGTCATAACCCTACATTTGTGACCTGCAATATTGTAACATGGAAATAAATCTGTCATCATCATGTCTGTATTACCACATCAACTCAAGATATAGGACTGGACTAGAGAGATGCAAAGTCTTTTGTCTTCAGATGCAAATACCCTGGTCACTTACAGTGGACGATGTACAGTAGGGCTCAGTCCTTCCTCTATATGCTGGCCCTTTCACCCACAAACTCCCTGGGGTCACAACAATGACCTGAGAGCTTGTTTCCAGCTATCTATTACATATGGCATTACAATAATAAACCACAAAGGCAAGAAATGATAGAAAAAAGAGGGAAATGTGACTGGATATTAGCTTTTGTTCTGAGAGATCTGAAAGTTACCCCTGGAGCAAAAGTCATTTGTTAAGGTTCACCTGTCTGGCTTCTTGTAAACAGATGCTTCCTTATAGATTCTTTACGAGGCCATAAGACACCACATATAAAATCCCTATGACAGGCTTCTGGAGTGTTGTCTGCTGGCCTCCCAGCAACTCCAGACAGCAAAAAAGTTAACAAAGTAGCTTCCATCCTCTCTGTTTGTTATCACCATCTCCATCTGCCTCCGTTATCCTTCCCCATCCCTCCCTCCTGCTCTCCAGTTTAGAGGAATGGCCTCCAGACTTGCCCACTGCCAGAAGCACCCTCCCTGTGCTGGCTACTGGCTCTGCTTGGTGTCCCTCCTTGGAGCACTTTTTATTAACCATTGACACTCACTCCTGTCCCCACTCTTGCATTAAGTGTCTCAAGAACTCCTTTGGTGCACACTTAATAGTGCCCCCTAATAACAGAGGGGGCTAACAGTTTCTGTACAGTTTCATGCCCAAGTCTCTGCACCAAATAGGTTATACTGGTTACTGCTCTCCCCTCCAGCAACATCTGTGTGTCCCAGAGAGCAATTTCTTTCTGCCCTCCAGTAAAACAGGATGGGGCAGGGTGCGTGCTCTCCAGTCACGCGTGCCTCTCATCCCCTTGCTTCTCCACCACCTTCCTGTACTTGATGCCTGGTGTTCAGCATCGCAACTGGCCAAGGGAATCCCTGGCAGCACAGCCTGAAGCGCAAATGCAGCCACACTAGGAATCAATCTGGCTCCTTTGTCCTTTCTCTTCTTCCTTCCTTCCTTCCTGCTCAGTCACTGCAGGGCTGTTCCTGTCCCAGCCACCCAGTGGCCCTCCCTTCCTGCCCAGCTTTGATGTGTCCCCTGACTCTTGGACTTGTTCAAGGGCCAGTAGGCACTGGCTGGTGTACTCTTCTTGGTGTCCCTCCTTGGTGCACCCTTTGACCATCACCTGGGTGGGTATGTCCAGATGGGTGTGGACATTTGGTTCTCTGGGGACAAGTAGTGGTGGCACACCTTGTGCACATCACCCTGCACCCCACACAGGATGTGCACTCAGAGGCCCCCACCTTAAGGTGGCTTTTGCCTGTACTTGGTGGGCACGGGCCCTTTCCCAATGCACCTCAAACAGGCCTGCCCAGCCTCGTGCATGCAGGGGCTCTTGGACTTGTTCGAAGGCCAGTGGGCGCTGACCATGTGCCCTGTACGGGCCTCTTGGAGCAGCTGTGAGGACGCCCTGAGGCTGCCCCCAGCCGGACACTGCTTGTGGCAGCCCTGGCCCCGCCAGCACCCACGAGGCTGAGGGGGGCAACAGCTTCACGTGGGCTCCCGTCCACGCTGCATTCGCGCCCCACCTGGGCAGGTCTGTCAGCCTCGGCTCGCGCTGCCCGGCCCCGGGGTGCAGGTTTTTGGGTCGGTGGGTTGTGGGTGTTGCGTGTGTGCCCCTGCAGTGTGGGTTTGTGTGTGTGTGCGGGGGGGGTATATGTGTGCACCCTTGGTCCTGGGGTGTGGCGTGGTATGTGTGTATGCACCTGGGGTGTGGGTTTGTATGTGTATGTGGGGGGGGGGTGCCCCTGCCCCCCCAGTGTGTGTGTGTTTGGGGTGATGTGTGTGTACCCTCACCCCTGGGGGGGGTGTCTGTACACCCCTGGGGTGTAGGTTTCTGTGTGTGGGGGGGGGGCATGTGTGTGTGCCCCTGACCCCAGGGTGTGGGTTTGTCTGTGTGTGTGGGATGGGTGTGTGTATGCATGGGGTGGGGTGTGCGCATCCCCAGCCCTGCAGGGTCTGTCCCCCTGGGGTGTGGATTTGTGTGTGTGTGGTGGGGGATGGGTGGGCGTGTGGGCCCCCGGCCCCCCAATGTGGTGTATGTTTGGGGTGGTGTGTGCGCACCCCCGGCCCTGAGGTGCGTGGTGTGTGTGTGGATCACTGCGGTGGGGGGGTATGTGTGTGTGCCCCTGGCCCTAGGGTGGGTGTGTGGGCGTGTGTGCACCCCGGCCCTGCGGTGTGGGTGTGAGTTTGCGGTGCGCCGGGATACTGGGCGGGAAGGGCTGGCACCGCCCCTTGCATCCCGCCGGCCGCATCCCGGCTGCCTCCCTCCCTCCCGCCGACCGCGCTGCACTGTGGGCGGACGGACATGGCCGCCTCCTGCCCGCTGTCCCCCGCCTGAGCCGCCTCCCTCCCCACCAGCCCGCCCGGCATGGAGAGGAGCTCCAGCTGCGAGAGCCTCGGCCCCCCGGCGGCTGCGGCGCGGCGGCCCAGCGCCGACTCGCTCTCCAGGTAGGTGCCGCCCGCCCCCGGGGTGCTGCGGGCCGGGAGCAGGGGGTGGAGGAGCTGCGGGCCTGGGGCAGGGTCGAGGGTGGGTGACTGGACACTTCCCTGGCGCGGGCGGGAGCCCAAAGTGAAGGGCCCAGGTGCAGCCCTTCACTGCCTTGCCTTCGTCTTCGCAACCTGCTTGGCACAAAGGAGAGGACCTCAGCTAGATAAAGGATTTTGGCAGCTGCTCGGCGTTTCGTGCCGTTTTTGACCAACGTGTGGAAGGCGGCACCAACTTCACAGTTTTATGCGGCTGCAGCAGACCGCCATCGGAGACAGTTTGCACTTGCTGATGTTGTTTGCACGAATATTTATGCCGGTGAAACTCCGGCGAGAGCGCGCGTTGTCTCGGCGATGTGATATGGTGAGGATGGTGTCTGACTTCCAGCCTTCCAGCATTGGCTAACTTCTCCGTGTTTGAGGTCACCACCTTGGTGGTGCTCTTTTAGCAGGGATCATGCGCGCATTTCCCTTGGTTTTTAAAGCAGGTGCGCTGACGATGCAGAAATCCCGTCCCCCGGCATCTTCCCGACGCCCGTGCAGTGCGTTAGCCAGCTTGGGACCTTTTAGATCCGCCACAGTGACCCACGGAGAGAGGACAGGTGCCTACTGGAGCGACGTAGACCAGCACTAAAGGGGAAAGGGTCGCTTTGCCAGAGGGTTTCACGGGGGAGAATCAGGGCTAGGTGACATGTTGGGTAGCCAGCTCGTAGCTGTATGGGTCTAGAGGAAAAGGCAATCAGGACTCATAGTAGAGATGGTATCTTTTATTAGACCAATAAGATTTTTGGTCTGCAAAAAAAATTATTTAATTGCAAGCTTTCCAGTACAAACACCCTTCATTAGGCATTGGAGAAAGATTGTAAAAGTTCTCCTGGGAAATGCTAAGGAATGCTAGTCTGTGTCAAGGTTAACTAGCGCTAGTGATCAGTCACATGTTTGGGGTTAATACCCTCTTAATAGGCACCAGTCAGACCTGCCACTAGAGGGCTGAGGAGCAAGGCTGGGTGAGGGGTGGCATGCCTGCCCTGCTCGCCAATTCTCTAGCTACAGTATAGGCGAGGGAGGAGGGGGTAAGGCCATTGGTGATGCAAAGGGAGTGCATGCAGGTGCACGTGCAGCCCCTGAGATTGGCCGTGCACCCCATGGAAGCACCAGCTGTGAAACTGGAAGTGCCGGCAGAAGTGCATTTCCGGTTTTGCCGCTGGTGGTTCCGGGCTTGGCGATCAGCTGCTGGGGACCACCCCCCCATTGGTGATATGGTGCTCCCCCCCAGACTCAGGAGGCACCAGTTGCCCGTAGGTAAGGCCCTCCCATACTGTTTCAATTGCTCCTCCTACCCCTTGCTGCCCCAGATCCCTTCTCTACCCTGTGAGCAGCCTCTTTACTCCTGGATTGCCTCTTCACCCTCAGATCACTGAACGGCCACTCTAATCAGCTAGAGAGCAGTGGTGGCTGTGGCAGTGGGGAGGGGTTTCCCTTCCCTTCCCGCTACCAGGTTTCCTACAGCCTGTGCTGCCCCATGCACCCTGATCCATCCCTGCTGGGCTGCACAAATGCCTGGCAATTCTTTACCTCGTCCCTCGCCTCTCCTTCAGTTGCACTGCTTGGTGGGGGCTGGATCTAAGTGAGTGGGGGCAGTGTGGTCTGCAGGGACCCCAGGAGCAGGCAGGGAGGGGGTACCCCCACTGGCACCTCTGCTACTCAGGCTGATTGGGGCAGCAGGACAGTGATCTGGGGGGTGGAGGAGCTGATGAGGGGCAGAGCAGTTGTGGCAGGGGAGTGATCTAGGGGTGGGGAAGGCAATTGGGTAGGGGGAGCAGCAGATTAGTAGCTCCTCCCCTCCTTCCCCCTTTTCCCCTACCCACTCCATCTTCCCTCCTGCAATCCTGCCTCTCTCTCCTGACTCCCCTACCTCCATCCGTTTTCCCTCCCTCCACCCCATCCCCACCCACCTGTTACCAGGCTCTTCCCAGCTGTCAGTCATCATGCAGTGCCTCCTGGGATACTGGAGGACTGAAAATGGTTTAATCTTAGGTGAACACTCAAGCACAGCTCAAAGATAATCCTCACCCAAAGTGGCATAATATTAAGATGCATTTGTTAATGAGCCTTAATGTGTGATCATTCAAGTTTTAAGTGCTCTTAGTATGATCTTAATTGTAATGTGTAATCTCACCTATAGGTGTTTTCAAATAAAGTGGATCAACTGTGCTGGACTGTGTCCTTGCACAGCTGATCTGTTTTATTGGGTGAAATGCATGTTGCCCGTTGTCCTTGCATGTTGAAGCTGTGGGGTAATGGGTGTCGTGTTCTGTGGGCCTGAGGGACTCAGACCTGCATGTCCCAAGAATTCCAGCACAGGATCAGGTCCCTCAAACCCTGACTTTCTTGACTTACTGAGATGTGCCCAGGAGATCCTGGGAGTACATCTGCACAAGTGGGGAGAACAGACAGGCACTCTGAGGGCCCTGATTCTGTCTCGAACTTCCTGGGGTATGCAGGATCAGGCCCCTCAAACTCCCAGACCATCTGCCCAGGGCAGCTGGAGAATGTGGGTAGCTCTGGGCTGCCTGCACTCTTGCGCCATAAAGCAAACAGACATATGCTACTAAATAGTAGCACAACTTCATACCACCTGAATCACAGTCACTATTTGTGGTGCAACAATGGCTATGGACATCTGTTTGTTTAGTCTTGGTGTTGCCTTAAAGATGACATCCATTTCCACCCATAGATACTTACTGACAGCAGGAGTAGTGAAACTTGGGGATCTCAGGTTTCATTTCAGGCTGTGGAAGGGAGCATGCTCCAGAGGATATAAACTCGTTTGTCCCAGTCCTTTTGCTTACCCATCTATGACTCTTTCTCTTTACACTCTGCCTACCTAGGTAGTCCTAGTCTCCTTAGCTTTGGCTTCTCATCCTTGACTGTTCCTTTGGTGTTCAGTTGTTACTCTGTTTTCATATTTCCCATACTCACTGGTTTCCAGTGCTCCATCCCTGACATCTCACTTCAGTCTCTTTGCCCAACTACCTTTAGTTGCCTTGGCCTCCTCGTCCATCTCAGTCTGTCCCTTCCACAGAATTACTGACTCCCAGCTCCATTTTCCCTTCTCCCCTCCATGCCAGCCTCTATTCCAGGTTTATTCCCCTTCCTCTCCGTAGTGCTTTGTCACAGTCTACCCCCCACCTTGTCCTTTCCTGCAGGTCTGACTCATCACTTCTGCTTGCAAATAAGGCAGCCTGGGCCCAGCTGTATCATTCAGACCATAGGAGAAATAGGATTCTTACTTCAGGTGCCAAGGCTCACAGCCTGCAGTTACTAAAAAGGTTCTCAACCTTTCTAGACTCAATTGACCTCTCTTTAGACTCAAGGCAACCCTTGAAAGATACCAGGTCGTAGCTTTCATTCACACAAAAAATCAGAATGTTTTTGACACTGTGGATTCGCATTGGAAAGCTCTTGGTTTATCTTGTGAATCATTTATAGGTGTTTGCACACCTAACAGTACCAATATGGAACAACATCCCATAGTACCCTTTAAATATGGATGTTTTACACCCTTGGAGCTGAGGAAATATAGTTCATGTGCTCAGCAGAGGCAGATTTTTGTCGCTGTATTCCTGCAGATTCTGTCTGTATTGGGCATGCTCCAGGCTGGGTGCATCTACTCGTGTGATAAGGCTCTTTTTCTAACGCGCATTAAATTTAGTACCTCCAGGGTGAGGTACTTAAGAAATGGACATTAGGTTGTCTTAATGTACAGTAATGAATGCGTAATGTTTTTAAGGCACGCTTAATATGCAGTAGTAGCCTATTTTACTTCATGTGAGCATAATTGCATGTTTTTTATGTGACGTTTTAATGTGCATTAAATAGGCTACACATTAAAGTGCGTATGTAGATGTGCTCACTGAGTCAGAGCAGGACTTTCTTTACAATTACAGCTCTTAGCACAGTGACTGTTAACCAAGGGGATGCAACACCCTGGGGTACTGTGAAATCTTTCTAAGGGTGCTATATTTCCAAGCGTGTTTGGGGCCTGGAGACACAGGCAGGTGCTTGGTTGGTTTTGCAGATCTCTTCTAATGTCTATTTGTGCCTGCATAATTTTAAATATATGGCCGTAATTGTCTAGATTATTTTTTCAAATTTTGATGGGATTTTATTTTAAAAGAAAACAGCCAGGTACAATAGAACTTAGTGTTTTTCAAGCTACTAAAGATGCACCTGACAAAGAAAGTAAATTGTGAAACAACAGAAATCTCACTTCTCACAGTGCTTCTCTGAAGTAAACATTTGGAATCTTCTTATTTTTTTTCTCACTTGTCCTGTCTAGATGGGGTTGCTATTGCGGATCCTGGCTCTCCATGGACTTTGGTCATATGTATCTTCTTTTTCCAACTCCTTCTCTCTTGCGTCCCTCTCCACTATATCTCTCCATCTCATCTTTGGTCTTCCTCTTCCCCTTTTCCCTGATAGTGTCATTCTGGGAACTTCTTTTCCCACGTATTCTTCCAGACTCCTTTGAACATGTCCATACCGTGCCATTCTTCTCTTTTGTACTTTCTTAAATGCCTCCACTACCTTTACTGATCCTCTGATGTAAGTACAATATTCCTCACTTGAATCCATCTTTGTCACTCACACATCCATCGGAGAAATCTTACCTCTGTCACATTCAGTCGTCTTTCTTCAATTTTCTTCAGGGGCCATGTCTGCACTCTGTACGATGTGCTGGACATGCTTTTCCCTTCAGCTTCACTGATGCTTTCCTGTTGCATAATAATGTTATCACCAGTTTCCATTTTCTCCACCCAATTGTTATTCGATGGTCCAACTCTTTATCTAACTCTGCATTCCACTCAACGGTTGACCCCAGATATTTGAATCTGTCAACTTTTTAAACATGTTTTTCATTGATTATCACATTTCCAATATCGGGTACCTCCAGAGAAATCACAGTGCATATATTCCATTTTGGGTCAACTAAACTTCATTCCTCTTCCCTGCTAGCACTTCTCTCGATGGTCCAGTCCAGCTTGCACTTCCTCTAGACTCTCAGTGTAAATGACTATATCATCTTCAAACATCATAGTCTAGGGTGGTGTCTTTCTTACTGGTTCAGTAAACACATCCATCATGACTGCAAACAGGAACTGACTCAAAGCTGACCCGTGATGTACTCCCACCTTCACTCCAAAACTCTTTGTCTCTCCTGAATTGCTCCTCACTCTTGTTGTACATTTCCAATGCATGTCCTTTATGGTTCTGCCAAATTTTTATGGCATCTCTTTAACTCCCAGGCACTCCTATATTTTTTCTCTGGGTACGTGATCATAGGCTTTCTCCAGGTCAATAAGAATGAAATGGATATCTTCGCAACCTTCCCTGTATTTCTCTATCATCTGTCTTAGTGCAAAAACCAGATCCATGGTATTTTCCCTCAGCACAAATTTGTACTGACCATCCAGTGACCATCAAAGTCCTTAACCGATTCTGCACTACTCTTTCCCATGCTTTCAAAGTGTGAGAGGTCCACTTGACTCCCTAATAGTTGCCACAATCCTGGACATCATCTTTTTGCTTGAATACTGTCACCAACACACTCACTCTCCATTCATTTGGCATCTTTTCCATTGAAAATATCAATTTAAACAGCTCCCACAGTATATTGATTCCTTCTTCCCCCAAGACTTTGCAAACTTCCACTGTTATATCATCAGGTCCTGTTGCTTTTCCATTCTTCATTTTGTTCAATGCTCTCTTCACCTCCATTCTGTCAGTCACCATGCCTTGGTTTTCTGTGGCACTTGCTCGCAAACTTCTTGGGTTTTCTTTGTTCATTAAATCTTCCGAATATTTCTTCCACGTGTCTTTAATCTTTTCTTCATTTGTCAACAGTCTTCCAGATTCATCTTTGATTATTCTCACATACATCACATCCCTTGTCAATCTCTATCTTCTTTTAGCAATCCTGTACACTTCCTTCTGGCCCTCTTGTGTTTCTAGCCTTTGCCACAAATCGCCCATTGCAGTGTTTTTGGCCTTAACAGTGGTCCTCGTTGCCCTCTTCCTCCCCGCTTTGTATGCTTCAGAGTCCAGAGGGTCCCCTGTATTTTTCCATTTCTTACATTTCTCCTTCTTCTCTGTTACCATTTCCTGGACCTCCTCGTTCCACCACCACGTTTCCTTCCCAACAGGCATCTTTCCAGATGACACTCCACAGAGTGGAGCTTTTGCCGCTTTCCTGATTTTATCCGTTGCCTCTGGCCCCCAACTTTCAGGGACTTCTATTTCTTCAATCTGTATTTCTTCCAACATTCTTGCTCTGAAGGCCTGTTGTGTTTCGTTGTCCTGCTGCAGCCTCCATCACTTAATTTTCTGAACTTTTTGATATTTAGTATGCTTCACTCCTTTTATTGTCATGGCCATGATGGTAGCCATTCTATGTTGCATGGTAACGTCTTCTCCTGGCATTACCTTGCAGTCTTTCACCTCTTTCCAATCCCTTTTCCTCACTAGCAAGTAATCCACCTGAGTTTCTTTACCTCCGCTCTTGTACATGATCAGATGTTCTTCTCATTTCAAACACGTTCTTCCAGAAATTGCAAGATTGAAAGATACTGCAAAGTCTACTAAACTGTGAAAGAACAGAAATCTTACTTCTCACAGTGGTTCCCTGAAGTAAACATTTTGAATAAATCTCCATATTTGGTTTTTGTCCTTAATGCAAGAGCCTAACAGTTCATAAGGGGACTGAGGAATGACAGTTATGTATGAACTCCCATGGAGTACTTGTAGAACTGGGTTTCATGCCAGTGGCAACCCTTACTACAGTATTTCATTTTCTCTAGCTATGTAGTTTCAGTATTTTCTTTTCTAGTTCTTCTGAGAGAACTTTACATTTTTATCCTTGGCATTTTGATAGTTTTGCTTGAAATGTCAAGCAGGATGGTTTACATTCAGTCTATTTAAAAAAAATCTGAGTCTTTCTGTAAATTAATTTTATTATGGAAAGCCTTTGGGATGCAATTAAAAATGGTGGACTACTACCGAGCACAGGGGGCAAGCTTTCTTGCTCACTGAAGAACCCAGTTTATTTTAATGATCTATTTGACTTATAAACATACATGGCCTTCAGTACCCTAGAGTCTCCAGTTAAATTGTTTCTTACAGCAATTCTGATTTTAGGAGAATTACCAAATGACTTAAAAACTAAATTTTTGAACTTGATGTGGTCATTTTGCTTTAACAGAAGTCACACCTAACGTGCAAAGTTGGGGTATCCAAGGAGTGACAGTCATCTAGAAAGCAGGTTCATAACTAAGCAGATGACATGAACACAGTCCACTGTTAGATTTTTAAAAAGATCTTTGTCCCATTGAGAAGCAACAGTCTATTTAGATACTCAAGCATCTATCTATTACACGAGCCTGTTTATCAATTCATGTTTCCTGTGTGAAGTTATGGAGGCAATTATATATAAATGAAGAGACAGCATTAATGTTTGAGTCTTGTACGAAAAAAATCCAACATGTAAGAATAAATATGGGTCTAAGTAACAGTTGTTTAGAGCAGGGGTGTCTAGCTTGTGGCATGTTTCACAAGTAGCTTGGCCGTCTGTGTGTATGGCT
Organism: Gavialis gangeticus; assembly: GCF_001723915.1. NCBI lineage: Eukaryota > Metazoa > Chordata > Crocodylia > Gavialidae > Gavialis > Gavialis gangeticus. Next base: position 22,305,508 of record NW_017729032.1, on the reverse strand, counting down.
GGCAGCAGACTGGAGGGAACAGGCAACACATGGGTAGGGAGCAGAAAGCAGAGCATCTGGTCAGGCAGGAGCAGGGGATTGGAGTGGCACTCACGGTGCAGGGCTAATTTGTGGCACGCTTGCCAAAAAGGTTGGCCCATTATAGTCTAGAGAGAGAGTTCTTACGCTACAAGATTTTGTTTCCAGGGGCAAGCAAGTAATGTGGGAAGTGGAAGTAGGGGTAAGGCACCACAAACATTTTCCCTTCTTTTTTTTACACTTTCGTACGAAAATAGTTATGTTGCTTGTCCTTACAGTTATGTGGATAACTTCAGAAATGAGTTTAAAATTAATGCACTGGAACCTACCTGAAGCAGTAGATCTGAAAAATGTGAACTGCCTCATTCATTTCTGTAAAGGTTTTGTGAATGGCTGACATGATTAAAGATGACAGTTGAGGAATTCTTCCCTGAGGATTAGACTAATGGGAAGGAGCTGGGTTTGTAATCCCTTTGCTGAGGAAGGGCTCACTAAAGCCAGGTTACTACCAGACATGAAAAACCCATTTACTAAGTGTTTTTTGTGATCAATTTATAGTTTGAACATGAAGATGTTTGTTGGTTTTGGTGCTCACTAAAACACAAATATCCATTGCTTCTTTCTGTGCTATTTGCATACGATTCTTTACATGCATGAATCAGGATTTCATAAGATTTTTAAAAACAAATTTAGACTGCTTGAATTTTAACAAGCTACTTTTGCCTCTGAGAAAATCTGCTGTGCCTACAACCAATTAGCAACTGAAGACAGTCTCATTAATCAGTCATGTTAATACAGGAAAAATAAGTTACTACACAATTGAAACTGAGCTATATTTTGTATGCAGTTCCTTCGGGTATGTTGATAAGGTAGTGTGGACTGCAAAGTCATCTCTTGATTAATTTGTAGAGTAGGGAAAATTCATTATGGAGAATGAGGAGTCTGAGAGGGAGCTGTGAAGATAGTCTAGAAGGAGTTTGTCATATTGGAAAATTTAGGAACCAGTGATGGAGAGAAACTGTAATCTTCCATGAATCCAGCAGCTGTCTTTAATAGCAGTCTGAAACGTTTGGGGGTCATCTCCCACTTTCAGGTGAGGAACCTTCCAAACATCTGAGAGTCTGAGGTCCTGTTTCTTGGATGTTCATCTTCTCTTGTGTCTCTGTGAATCCTTTCAGTCCATGTAACTTTTTTTTAACTACTATATGGTAACTATCTCCAAGGAGATGTATTTTTAGAAAGTGTGAAAAAATCCAGTTAATGCTCACCCACTTCTTTAGTTCTTGTATTTTTCTTAAACCAGAGTTGCTTTAGGGCAGGGACAGGCAATTATTTTAGCTAGAGTGCCACTTAATGAATTTTGATGAGCTGTTGAGGGCTGCACAGGTAGCCCTGCCCCTTGACAGGTGCCCTGCCCTGTGGTTGCCATTTTTGGACCAGAAGTCCTGCCCCTAACCCCTGACTTAAGTCCCTCCCCTTGTCTTGGAAGTACTCTTTTTAGGGGGGGTTGCCATCTTGAAACTGGAAAAAAAATCATATATTAAAATCAAACATCTGCTATAATATTTTAATTTTATTTAAAAAATACTTTGCCCTGATTTTATGTGCACTTGTGTAGTAGAGGCTATTACATAACA
>NW_017729032.1:22300207-22303713 GCF_001723915.1 Gavialis gangeticus | reverse complement strand
TGGCTGTGTGTTGGAGGTATGGTGGGGGGGTGTGGGGGGGTGTGGGGGGGCAGTCCTCAGCATCCCCAGAGTGAGTGAGTCCCTGGATCCGCATGTGGTGGCAGCAAGTGGGACCAGCCCTGCCTGGCTCCATAGTGCTCAGCTCCCCACACCTTCACCACAGTCCCCGGCCGCTGGTGGTGGCAGCGTCTAGGGCCAGCCCCACCCTGCCCTGTAACATGCTGCTCTGGCCCAAGCCCATGGCTGCACATGGTAGTATGTAGGGCCAGCCCCACAGATCACGGTTCCCCGCTCTCATGGCCCCCATCCCTCCAGCGGGAGTCCCTGGCCCCAGCCTGGGGGACCCTCACTCACATTGCCAGGCTTGTTTTAATTTCAAAATAATAATTTCCCCCTTTATATTATTATCCCCCCTCATTATTGTACTTCTTTAGTTATACTAACAACTGTTTCTTTTTCTCCATTTATATTCTGTTGTTATATTCTCCATTTATAGTCTGCAGTACCCAGTAAACCACCAAAGGCACAGTCTCCATGGTCTCTCAAGACCGATGATTGCCAGTGATGATTCTGTTGTTGTCTTGGCACTTTTTTGTGCTTTGCAGGTTCATTTATAGCTGCTGTACAAAGACGTGAATTGATTTTTTTAAAACTAAGAAAGACCCAAATATATTCTTTCAGACCTCTCAGCAGGATCAATAGCCTTCTAGCTTCTCCTTCATGACCCTTTTCCTGATGAGCTGCTCTGCTGCTATTGCTCATTCAGTGCTTACTGTGCATCTGGGGCTGAAAGAGGAAACCTGATACATGCCCCCAAAAAACTTCAGTTGTAGAAGAGTTTTTTTTAGGTGACAGAAAAACGAAGGCAGCTGGAACTAGTACAAGTTAGTGGTGGGGCAGAAATGTTTGAGGTCACTCTGGTCAAGCTTCTCACAAGCGTTGCAGTTTCAAAGAAGGATTGGAGAGAAGGTAGCCTCTTAGCTATGAGGAGATGGTAGTATTAAGAAGTGGCTGTTGAAAAAAGCATGAAGAAAAAAGGAGGCGGCAGATAGCAAGAAGTTGGTTTGGAGGGTGATTTAGGGAATGTAGAGAGAAATGAAATGATGAACTTGAAACATTGTCCTTCATTATTAGTTGTGCCTTGAAGTTATTAGCAATGACAAGTGGATGTCTTTAACTGCACTGACTATCATGACTTTTCTTCAGCAGCTGATATGAAGAAAAAGCAATGAAAATAGAAAAAATAATCACTGGAATTTTCTCATGTATTTTTTTTCCCCGAGCATCTGTAGCATCCTCTGCCACTCAGTTTTCCCTCTCAGTAGTTATCCAGATGAGAGGCAGGGGTTTCTCATCTTTTTCTCTTTTCTTTTACACTTTATGATTTTTTTCCTGTTGCTTTACAAACTCCCTCCAATCTTTTCTCTCAAAAAGGTTTAGTAATTTTTTAATTTATACCCCCAGAGATTGTAAATAACTTTTTTGAAGGGATAATCTAGTCATTTCATTGTCTGTGTACTACAAATGCCACAGTTCTACGTATTTGTCAGTAATAGCCACAGATTATTAGTGAGAAAAATAAATTTTCCCTCCTTTTTATACTCGCATGAGGCCTGTACAGCCAAGGGAGCTGGACTGGGACCTATGAACAGAATAGTGATTTCCCAGGTGATACTGAGCACTTGATTTGAAGCCAGTAGGATTGCACAGATGGAGCAGGACCTTATCAGGGGTGACCTAGAGGACACAAACAGCTTTGCTTCAGTCTTTGAACTGCAGGTTGAGTTACCATGGCTGACCATTCATTTTTTTTTTTTAGGTGTCTTGCTGCTTATTTCAGAAACAATTGCAGAACCTCCTGATTTCACTTTAACAACATGTCTCTTCAGAACAGGATGTAGCTTAAAATTCCTTGAGCTATATCCTTATGTCTAAAAATGAGATTCTCACTTTCATTCATTCAGTCACAACGGTTTTTCAAGGAGCCAGATCCCCTTGTATGTCTCTCTTCGTGAGCATGCTGCGACTCCATGGTAACTATGTTAGTATGAGACAAACACTGCCAAGTTTCCACAGCAACGTTGGTGCAGCTTCTGGTGTAAAAGATGGACCTGTTCTGTGATTAATATGTTCTGATTCTAGAGTCATTCCAATTTGCCTTAGATGGGGGAAGAAAAAAGACCTTATTACCCTTTCCTTAATGAAATTACCTTCGATCAGGACAAAGGATGCAGTGGGATTTGCTTTAATTTGTTTTCTCCTCTTTCCAAAGATTTTTTAAGATGCTTTATTTCTTTTATGCATTAACTAAATTCAGTGACACTTTAGGAAAGAGGGTAATTTTCTTTTTAAATGAATTCTTTTCTGTTTGGGACAAATATTGTTGGATATTTGAATGTGCTTATGATAATCTAAGGTTAAAGATTCTGGTTTTGAATCTGCTGCATTCGAATCCGTAATCAGTTCAGTGGCTTGAGTATTTTTGTTTTTCACTGTGCTTGGGGAGCATACAACAAGCATGGTTTTTATTACTTATGGGGATAAAAGCTGTCAGTATTAGGTGAGTGGTCTTGTAAGAATACTGTCCCATCAACGTTGAAATTCATACACAAAGAGGGCAAGGAGTCATGTGTTCAAAAATGTCTGTTAATTTGGAATTGCCTCTATTTTAGGGTATCTTGCAGGGCCAAGATTTGAACAAGTGTTGGCTTCCATAGTAAGGGGCCTGTGGGTTGAATTCTGATGTCTTTTGAAAGTCCATTTTTACAGGGGAGCTGTCAGCTGTGGAGCACTTTTAAAAATCTGACTTTTATGTAAAGCCTGTGTTGTGGCTGGATTCTTTTTTTGAAAATCTGGTCCAAGTGTGAGAGCTGAACATTGGGATATCAGGGAGTGGATATCTAACATTTAGAGAAGTCATTGGAAGTTGCTTCTAAAAGGTAGGCTCCAGCCTTCCAAATGAGTAGTTTGTATTGGTTAGAAGACATGCAAATGCATAGTTATTAAAAAAACACTTTATCCCTAGAGTGTTACAAACAAATCACATTACAGTAGCTAACAGGGATTTGAAGAGAGAGAGGTAGTTAATCATGTTGGATAGATATCTGGCTGGGGTATTGTGATCCCAGCACTTGTTTCTGCTGGGCAGGGGGTCGGACTTGATGATTGTTCAGGTCCTTTCTCACCCTAGAAACTATGAAACTACTATGTTAGTCTGAAGTAAGGTGGAAGACAGGGCAGGGTGGCACCTTGGGACATTTATACACTTGCTTGTACCACAGTGCTGGGCACGTTTAGAAGTGCCTGGCACATGCAGTTATATAAGTGGTGAAATGTACATCAGCTCTGAGAAAATGGTGGCAGTGCATTTTGAACTAAAACACATTGGAGGTGTTTTAGTTCAAAAGTGCAGTGCCGCTATTTTCTGCGCACCGATGCAAATTGCGTCACTTATAAAACTGCGTGCATGTGGAGGAATCCACCCCCCCACCCCCCCGCCCCGTCTG
>NW_017729032.1:22293620-22300103 GCF_001723915.1 Gavialis gangeticus | reverse complement strand
GCAACAGTGTGTTAATGTTGTGAAGGAATCATGGCCCCCCACCCCATCTGCCTCTGCTGTAAGCAGGCAGCCGCTCCCCACATCTGTTTCATTTACCACTGGGCTGTGACCGGACTGGAGACATTCCTGAGGGAGGGGGGACCTGCTCCCTTTGTCTCAGTTTCCCGCCCTTGTGGGTCATGTGACTAGTTCTCTCACCTGGCCAGTCTTAAGTCATTTGGAAACACCAGTCAGCTGCCAAAGGGACTGCTTCTGGTGGGGACTTAGTGATGAGGTTACAACAGGGATATATAAGATCCCTTCTTCCTGGAAGTGGGGAAGACATGTTTTGGGGACACAGCCAGCTAGCCATGTGGCCTCTAGAGCAGGCTCAATCATCCCCTGGACAGAGTTGTGAGCAATGTACATGAAATGTAGCAGGGAATTTAGAATCTAGTGTTTTAGTCACTTGGCAAAAGGCTGCCAAGACATTTCTGTTTGCTTTGGGATTTTCTTTTGATACTTCTCTGATTTGTACCTATCACCAAGCCTGCCCTCTCTACCCAGTAAAGCCCATTAGCCAGCCTTGTGGTACATGCTTGGGAGGGTTTGGGCACAACTTTTTGCTCCCTTTACTTGGTTGACTGAGAGGCTACTTTCTGTCCTTCAGGCTAATAGAAGCACTCCAAGATCCCAAGGTCTACAGGACTTGTGTTTCCCGGGTGGCACAGGGCCCAGACAAAGACTGATGGTGGCAGCGCTACCCCAGGCTTGTGCGTGTGTGCTCCAGGAAGGGGATCAGTCATACATAGGTGCCCCAAGGGAGGCACTCGAAGCTTGGATTTTGGCTGGGCGCAGTGAGGTGGGTGGCTCAGTGCAGGAGCAACCCACCACAATGCGAAGCAATGCAGTGCGTGTTGACTTGCGTGCAGAGAGGACTTGATTAATTGAGTCTGTTCCATCCCACCAGATTTCCAGTGTGTCACAGGACGAAAAGGTATGTGTATAAATACCCTTAGAGACTTAACTTGTTTGGCAGGGCTTGAGGTTTTGCAAGTTATAGCCTACTTCATTGGGTGCTATGAATGGACTGCCAGAGAGCAGGGGTACTTCATAGAAAGGAATAAAGCCATTTAAACTTAAAGGATAGGGAAGGGAGGTAGGAGGGACACTGCTGAGAGGGGCAAAGGTGGGTTGAAGAGCTGAAAATCAGTTAACCCGTTGAGGGACATGGAGGTTATAAAAGCTAGTTCAAGTAATAGGATAAGAATCCAGTCTCCACTGAGACCATACTTAAGCCAGTCCAGTCTATGGGTGATTTCTTACGCAATTTCACATTCAAGTTGTTTTTTTAAAAAGTTTTGTCATTTAAGAACAGCTACTCTGAGATAGACGATGGGATGTCCAGGGAGGTTAAAGGGTTCTGCCATAGACTTTTGTCTTTCTGGAATTGATGTCAAACCAATGTTCATTCATTTTTTCACATAGGGATAACCCTGTCTGTCCATTGTAGGCAGCAGAGAGGTACTGTAAGCTGATGGTATATATGGCATTGGTAGACGAGCAAGTTAATGAGCCCTGGATGTTACAACCTGTGTTGTTTGGTTCAGTCCTTTCCTTTGTGACAAGATATTTAGCCAAATTTGCAAATTCATTGGAATCTGACAGACTGCACTAAGTGCTGCTGCTGCTACAGCCTCGAACTTGCAACTTCTGGAATGTCCGCTGTGCACCTTAGTGCCCGCACCACTCCAGCCCCAGTGTTCTTGCTTATTTGAAGGACAAGGGAATGGATGTCTAGTTCTTTTCTGTCTCTAAGATTTTCTTTGGCAGCTTTCCACTGAAGTAGATCAAAAAACCTGAAGCAGTTCCCTACTTGAACTTCATTTTGGTCATTCAGTTTGGTCCAGTGATGATATGGTATGTGTTGATGAGGAGGCACAGGTGGCATATGGGTCTATCACAGGGCCTGATGGCCTGGTGATAATAGAAGTCAGGTTGTCTGTTTCTTCAGAGATGTCATTTGAGGTTGGGGGTCCTGCCTGTAAGCCAGGACAGAGATTTGAATATAAACATCCCTATCCATACTCTATATTTAGTTTGTTATTATATGCTGCCTCTCCTTGTCTGACTGTGAGAGACTTCTTAGTTTTCCCATGACAACATTTCTGTTAGATGATATATGTTTCTCAAACTAGGATGTATTTATGTATATTCCATTGAAATATATATATTTTTTCTGTCTTCATTAATCATTGTCTGGAATCACTATGACTGATTAAGTCAGGACTGTCCAGTTGATAGCCCGTGGGCCATGTGCAGTCTTGAAACTTCTGCCCAGCCACTGCTGCTCCCATTGCTCCTGTTATGGTAGCTGATGTTTCTGCCCCCCACCCTTCCCCCCTTCTGGCTTCTGCTTTCTGCCCCCATTTCCTTGGGATGGGGTGGGCCAGCATGAAGGGAGGGAACCTGGGAATGGGTCAGTGCTGTCCATGCTCCATTTGTCATTGAAGGAGAGGAGCCAGCTTTGCATATGTGTGGTTGCAAGAGAAGCTGGGCTATGTGTGTAGACAGAAGAGGAACCAGGCTGCCTGTACTGTGCGAGTGGTGACGGGGAGTGGGCTGCTTGTGTGGCAGGATCCTGGGAGAGTTGCTCCACAGTGGCTGCATCTACACAAGATGATGACTGTGCAGTAGCTCATTACTACTGCTACTGTGCAGTCAGCGTCACCAAAAAGCTGTTTGGGGACACTACTGCACAGTAACACTGGTCACTGTGTAGGCATTTAGTACTTGTGTATGCAAGTACAAAACGACTGTGAAATAACAACTGCACAGTCAGCATCTCATGTAGACATGGCCAGTGTGCGGCCCACCATGCATGCAGCCTGGGGTTTATGGCCCCTGCCACCCAGAAGATGGCCAGTTTTGAATTAGGTGCTGGTGGTCAAGTGATATAGCTGTGATGATCCAGGAAGTATGAGACACAAGGATTTTTTTGTGGGTGATATCTTTTATTGGACCAACTGCATGGTCAGGTTGAAAACTGAAGACTTGAAGGTAGTGCTACGTTAGACCATTTGTCTAAATATACCCCAACCATGCAGTTGGTTCAGTAAAAGGATACCACTTACAAAAATCTTACGACTGATTAGTCAGTTGCTAGTGTTCTTACTTCTATGTTTGTGATGAGAAGGAAACAGAATAGTTAATGGTATGCATGATTTTTACTTAAATATTAGAAATAAGGACTACAGCAGTAGGGGGGCAGAATGCAATCTGTTTTAATAAGTATGTCTGTTTTAGGCTAATTAGTACATCCTGCATGATAAAGTTCTGATCCTTGATTGGAAAGCCAAGACACTACCTAATAACATAATAATAATATAATAATAATTATTATTATTATTATTATATGTGTTTATTCATCCTCATTGGGCCCAGCTTGCTTTAGTTTCCTATCAACAAAATATTTGTTACTTTTCTTGATGAATTGAATAAATAAGTGCTTTCTTTTGATGCAAAAAAAGTGTTCAAGATGAACTGTTTGTTTCAATATCTTTGATTTCTTTTCCCTTTTGTGCACACTGTCTCCAAAATCAGTGCTCTAATTCCAGAGGAAGATTTCTAAGATTGTATCAAAATCCTGTTCAATTTTACCTGGTGCTTTTATTGTGGATAAATACTTTAAAAACAAATGGAAAATGTTGTTTGACATTTAAATGAAGCTGCTAAATAGGGAGAAGTTTTTCTTGAACTGTCATATTAGGATTTACATAATGGTCCTCATTTGTACGTGACAATTTTTTTTATAAAGAAGGATAAATGTTACCAAATCCATTTTTGTGATTGAGAAAACTCAGTGTAGTTATTCATCTAAGGTCAGTGCATTGAATCTATGTAAGAGCTAGGGATATAACCCATTTCTCTTTATTCTGAAACCCAGAGTATCTGGACTACTAACAGTACTTCTGCAGATGACAGACTTGGGCACACAGATGAGTGTGCTCTCACTGTGCCAGTGGTGCTTTACCATTTTGCACCATGGACCTGCTGAATGTCATAGGGCCAGTCTGTGGGCTGCATCAGACCCCACAGATATGTCTACACATGCAGGCATGTGTGCTTGCAGCAGCTCAAATAGCAGTGGTGCAAACGTGTGCCAGAGATTTGTACCTCAGCATACATGCCTGAATGTGCACTTTGGTGTGGGGCAAATTGTGCCACTTGGGGCAAACTGACCCTGCTCAGCTGCTCCTGGATCTTCAGCTAGGGCGAGCTAGAGCCCGGGGCCAGCACCTATGCTGGCCGCAGCAGTTTAAAAACCTGTCCTGGGTAGCAGCTCAAGGCTACTTGCATTCAGGAGCTTCTGAGGCCTGGCCAGTTGGTATCTGAGGACACCAGCCCCTTGTGTCAGCTGGACTGCTGAAGCAGCCCTAACCTAGAGTGGCCCCTGCACCCTCTACCCACAGCAGCAGTCTGGCAGGGGGAGCTGCTGCCTGTCTGTGACCTGCTGCACCTGTGACAGCATCCACCCCCTTGGACCTGTGGCCCCATGTCTGCACACTTGCCAGACCTGAACTGAGACCGCACGGCCGCCTGGGCTGTCATATGGGCATTGCAGCAGAGCCTCTTGCACCTCTGGGCCAGCTGCGAGTGGGCCTTGGCTGCACAGTTGGCCTTTGGGCAGCACTGCTGTCATGTCTTCTGATGCCCCAACTCTGCCATCTGGACAGCTGTTTCCCAGAAGGTATGCTTCTCGTGGTGGCCCTCTCTAAACTGTCGAACAGTATCATTTTGGATTTTACTCCTGTCATCTGAAGATTCTGCTTCGCTGCCCTGCTTTGTGTCCTTCAGAAATTTACTCAATGTACACTCAGCTCCTTTTTCCAACTCATTGAAGGTTTTGAACAGTACTGGACCCAGCATGGATCCCTAGATACACTGCACTTGAGACTTCCTTTCAGTTTGATGTTGACATTGAGCTACTGATGAGTTCTCTTTGAGTATTATTATTCAACTGCCTCTATTCCCATGTTTATAATAGTTCCTTCTGGACTGCTTTTCATTGTCTTTATTATGAACATGTCTGAAGAGGCAATGACAAAAACATTAATAAAACTGAGATATATCACATCTATTGTTCATTTCCATCTGCAAAGACCATCATCTTGTCATAGAAAGAAACAGGTTAAACATGACTTGCTCTTAAGAAGTCCTTGTTGGCTGTTATTTATCCCTTATTATCCTGTAGCTTACAGATTGGTATGTTTTAGTATCTTTCCAGCTACAGAAGTATTCCCTGGATCCTTTTTGTTCCCCCCCCCCCTTTTTTTTTTAAGATGGGCACTATACTTGCCCTCTTCCAGTCTTCTGCGACCTCAGCTGACTTCCAAGACCTCTAAAAAATAATAGCCAATGGCTCTGCAATTATTTCAATAAATTCTTTGTGAACTCTACAATGACTCATAAATTTCAAATCAGTAAGGCCTTATGGTAAACTAAAATTGTATATAGGGGTGCACGGATAGAATTTTTTGCGGCCGATGCCAATAGCTGATTTTTAAGGAAGCATATCAGCCGATACCAGTTCAATTTTTAATACCAGCCTGGCAGCATGGAGAGCTGCCTCCAGCTGATAAGTCTGGTGTGGTGGGTGGGGGAAGGGAAGGAGCATGGGGGAGCAGATCAAGGCCCCTGCAGGGAGGGAGGCATGGGATAGGGGCTGGGGCTGCGCCAAGCTTTTCCCCGTGGCACAGGGCTGTGCTAGGAGGGGGCTATGGCAAATCTGTGGCTGCAGCCCCTCCGTTGACCCCTCCCAGTGCAGCCCCACCCTGCCAGGAAGAGCTTGGCACAGCCCCAGCCCGCCCTGTGCAGATCCAGGGGCACACACCATACCCCATGCCCCCCTGGATGGGCGGTGGGAGCAGTGGCGGGAGCCGCCAGACAATCAGGTGAGTGCCAGACAAGCTGCTGGATCAGCGACTCCCAGACTAGCAGCACGTGGCGGTGGGAGCCACTCCTATCCCTCCCCCCCCCGTGTCCCCGAGATGAGCCGTGGCTCCGTCCCACACCCAGCCCCAGCCCCATGCCTCTCTCCCCACAGGGGCCTTGATCTCCCCCCTCCCACCACGCCAGACTTACCAGCTGGAAGCAACTCTCCACCTCTCCACACTGTTGTAGTTTTGCTCCTCACCGCCTGTGCTGTGCTGTGACTGTGCACATGCATGGGCCATTTATCAGCCAAATTATTGGTCAGATATGGCCGATTTCCTATGTATTAAATTTTCTTTATATTGGTACCAATCTGATATCGGACTGATGTATTGGTGCACCTCTAATTGTACGGATTCCTAAATAATCTGTAATATGTTTTTTTCTCTACTCTAAGACGAGTATCTTGTCCCTGTCCTGGCTGTTAATTGTGCTGTTATCAGATGGTTGGTCTCTTGTGAAGTCTGTAGTTAGAAAGGATTAAGCACTTCAGTCTTCTCTACATTATCT
>NW_017729032.1:22268906-22288620 GCF_001723915.1 Gavialis gangeticus | reverse complement strand
TATATTGGTACCTATCTGATATCGGACTGATGTATTGGTGCACCTCTAATTGTACGGATTCCTAAATAATCTGTAATATGTTTTTTTCTCTACTCTAAGACGAGTATCTTGTCCCTGTCCTGGCTGTTAATTGTGCTGTTATCAGATGGTTGGTCTCTTGTGAAGTCTGTAGTTAGAAAGGATTAAGCACTTCAGTCTTCTCTACATTATCTGTTATTAGCTTTTCCTTTCCATTCAGCAAAGGAGGTACTCTTTCCTTGGTCTTCCTCTTACTTCAGATGTATTTACCAAATAGTCTTGTTGGCTTTTATGCTCCTGCTAGTTGCATCTTAGTTTTCATTGGTTTTCCTGACATTTATAGTATGCTTGTACTATACACCTGTTTTCATCTTTAGTAATATGATCAAATTTCCCCTTTTTCTAAAACTTCAAGTTTCACATCACTGAAGCTCTCACTATTTAACCAAGCTAAGTTCTTGTGCTACTGCCTGTTTGCCATTTGCATCAGGATAGTATGCTTTATTGCCCTTAATATTGCTTCATTAAGAAATAACCAACTCTTCTGGACTCTTTAGATTTGCCTCCTATGTGATCCTGCCTGCCAGTTCTCTGAACTTGTGAAAGTCTGTTTTTGACAAAACTCTGCAGCTCTCGTCACTTCCATTCAAAATCATGGAGGGTGGTGTCCATTTCTTACATAAGGGCTGTCCAACTTAAGGGTTAGGAGCAACTCCTAATTTTCTTTAAAAATCTGGACCTGAAATCACACAAGAAACTCTTTGGCAGATGGGGAATTGAATCTATTCCAAAGTGTTGGCCAGGCACTAACCACCTGACCATCCTTCTCACCTTGCCCTGTTGGATGAGGGTACTTCATTTGCCAGGCCCATCAGTCACTGGCATCACTGCTAATACTGAAAATGAAATTGCCAGAGGTAGTGCTGTTTTGTTTTGTTTTTTGCCGTGCAACACCTATTCACGAGGAAGGTTACTTCATATGAATTATTGTTCTGCTTTCAGGTAATAACCAACTTTGGTCACTGTTGACTTAGGCTGGATTTCAGCTGGTGAAGCAAAGGTAAAATGCATATTTCCAGCACGAATCAAAAATCTCTATCGAAATAATATTCTCTAGCTTATCCTTTCTAGCTGAGTGACAGTCCATGCCACTCAGGATCTTGGTACAAAGCTAATTCCCCCTTTGTTTCTCTCATGAATACAGATTACTTTGTCATTTTCTACATAGTGCTCTAAATGTCATTTCTGGGACCTTTGGTTAGCTGTATTCTTTTCATTTCTACCTTCTGGGTTGTTTGACTCATGAAAGCTTGATACTGTGGGCTGCTTGTTGTTATTACTTATGTCCTGCATTTTAGTTTGTCTTTGGGGGCTGGCTTTCTATTCTTGGAACCTTGCAAATATTTCGGATAATCAGCCTTTTGTTTGGCAAGTGCTTAACACACACTGTAGGTCTTTTGTGAATTATTGTTTAAAAAAATAATAAAAGAATGACTAATAGAGCATGAACAGTGCTTGTCACACTGTAGTCCATTGTATAACTGTTGAGAGCAAGATTTGCATTCCTAGAAAAGCATGTCCACGGTCAAAATATAGGGCACTCTCTTTATTGCTCATGGGGAAACATGTACTATATAATTCAGCTCAGGATGCTACTTAAAAGCATCAACTTTTTAAAAATGACATTTTCTTTCCTTGGAACACTGAAGTCAGATTGAAACCCTGGTTTGCTTGGCAACAGAAGCGAATCTTTCATTCAGGCAAGTTGTGCGGGGGCTATTTAAAGTCTGTCAAACACACAATAATTTATTTGTTTAAACGGGTTCTTTTTAAAGATGAAGTTTATCACTGACTTTGCCAGCCTTTTTGAATGGAAGGGTACATTGCTAAGATTATATAACAGTCTGCTCCTCTGAGTGCCAGAAAGAGCCTGGCAATTGGCTTTTTCTTATTTCAAAAGAGTGTTTGTGTATGGCTTTATTTTTTGAGGTTTGTAACAAGTCAAGCAGAGGTTAAAGCAGGTCTCTAAAATGTTTACAGAAAACATGATGTCTGCCTAGCTCTTAAATACAGTCACTTGTATGTGCAGTATAAGTATATGTGCGGTGTGCTGCATGTTTTTAAGTTTAGGAGTGCATGTTCTGTATGATGGATTTTGTTGCTATCAATATGTATTCTCTTTTGTAAATAATATGATGTTTTTCCTTGTCTGTTTTTCTCTGGAGAATTGGGCCTGAGTTGTTGATCAGTGGGGATTCAGCTTCCCTCATCTACCTTACCAAGTTAGACTGCTTAAGCTTTGCAGAGTAGGGACTGTCACTTCTGTACAGTGCCTACCACAATGGGTCTCAGTCTTTGGTTGAGACCTGTGGACACTAGTGTTATACAAATTAACTGCATCTAATGAATACTTTAATTGAGGCTGCAGAAAATAATTGTATTCTTGTGCGGTATTTCTGACCCCAAAGCTGGATCCTGACTTAGCAAAGTACTAAACCACCTGGAAAAATGTTCCTCTGAAATAGGCCCTTAGTGCCATTTAATGGGCTACTGAATAGTAATCGGCATGGTTGAGCGAGTGAGGGATGCAGCTTTAATTTCAGTGGTTTGGGTCCTTAGTGAGAGGCTACATGGGAATCTTAGTTTAACAGCAAGCTGGAATTCCTCTCTTGGGGCTAGAACTGGTTGGATGGAGCAGGAGTGTTATTGCTAAGTAATGGGTGCTATTTTGTCTTCATTTGTTTTGGTATGACCTAAAGTTTCACCAGTATGCCTTTGCTTTTGCTTTCTCTTAATGAGAAATGGGAATGCAGAAGACCATTGAAGGAAAAGTGTTGTTATTTTGGGTTTTGAAAAGAAGCAGTAAGTGCTAACTAACTAACTCCATGCACAACCTAACTTTAGGCACAGTCAGGTACTAAAGGTGTGGCTGAGCATGGCCATATTATAAATTCAGGCTAATTACATATGGGTCCTGAAGCATCTGGAACTTCCAAATTAAATCACACTTGCATCTAGTTAGCATTAATTTGCAGTCTCCCCCCTAGTTAATTTTTAAGAGTGTGCACATAATGAGAAACTTTTAGAGAAACAGGAAGAGAGGAAATGGAAATGATACTTTTCAGTGCTACTCCCATTGTTAATCTCTGTAGCTGAAACAGCAGAATGGTACATTTTATTACCTCTTCTTTCCTATCAGTTTAGTGGCTATACAAGCAAAATGCATAATTTGATACCTCAAAAATGGTGCAGGTGTCTCATGCCAGTTAGTGTCTGAGCATCTCAAACCTTCGCAAGCAAAATCCAGCTGCTTGTCTCAGCAAGAGGAAAGGAATATTCATTGGCAAGTTGCTGGAGAATCAGCACAGTATTAAATGAAGTAGTTTTACTTGTTTTCCTCCTGGGAATGAGACTTGTTGAGATTTGCATACTTGAGCACCACCAATTAGTCTCCAAGTGGCTTTATTCAGGAATCCAAAATAAGACTAGTCTGATTTTTCAGAAGTTTTGTGCATCTGCAAGCCTTGCAGCCTCTGCTGATAATTGTCAGTGTTCACCACCTCTGAGAAACAGGTCACACTTATAGTTAATGTCTAAGTAAGAATTTAAGACAATAACTAGGCACTTGCATTTGACATTTCTTGCTAATCCCTTATATTTCTAAGAGAACTGAAGATGTCTCATTCTTGACCTTCAGAGCTTGAACAAATGTCACAGAGAAAAAAAGTAGTTTTGGATAATTTATTTGAATAACATTAACCCAGCCCCTAGCTCAGCCAGACTGGTTGAGGCTCTCGTTCTATAAGACCTACATCTTCCTGTTCTGTTGATCAGGAGGTGGGACCCTCTAAGATGCAGGTTAGGAAATGATATTTCTTAGTAATCACAGATTCTGATGGTTGACCTGCCTTACACATTCCCTCAATGTTATGATTTATGACTAAATAGTGTTACAGTTTATTCTAGTGTGTCAAATGTAGTCGCATACAAAAAAAACTAGAACTCTTGTTTCCAAAGTGATACCTTTTATTAGACCAACTGGGAAATCGCAAGAAAATTGTCCTTTTCTGCAAGCTTTCAGGATCAAAGTCCCTTTATCAGGCTCTGGGAAAAGTATAGATGGTACAAGATGGTAAAAAGTCCCCATAGGTAGGAAATAAACTTCATTTTTGCACAGAGGGAGCTGAAGATGGAAGGCTGTCCCTCTGGGCCCATGAGGATGTCTTTGTGAACTGCGCTGAGTAGTTTTTTGATGTGTAGATCAGGTAGAATTCCTTCCCTGGAGGTATCAGATGGCAGGCAGGGAGGTAAAAAATCTTTCTTGTTGTTCTGCAGTGAAGTTTAAAATCTAAAATCAGCTAAAATTCGACATCTTCCATGTTTCAGGGGTGTACTTGGTAGCCACATTGGTACCATTTTGGAACCAAGAGTTCTAGTTTTTTGTATGTCTTCTTGTCTCAGACCAACATGGCTACCAAGTACACCCCTGAAATGTTGTCACAGAGTTTTATGCACAACTTGTAAAAAGTGCTGCCCTTACTGTTTTCCAGGATCATATAACCTGCCAGGAAAGTTCATGTTGTATACTTGGGATGCGAGACAACTCTTGGAAGTGTGGGCATATATAGAATTTTGAAAAGGGGGGTGCAGATGGTATGGTACATCATTACATATTATATAATGCATGTTTTTCTCCTGGTAAAAAGAAACTAGAAGCTTTACTAATATGCTAGGGACCTAGGGCTATAGTTTTCAGTTTAAGATTGAAGCAAAAACAAATGTAACTTTTAGAACATGCATTAACTTGTTATATCACACAGTGTATGTTAAAAACCAAAACAAGATATGCACAAATAATCAAAAGATGTTGTTTCTTTAGTCCTGTAGTTATTAAAAGGTAAATGTACATCTCTTGTTCAGACTCATAAAAGAAAATCAGGCTTTCTTGAGCATTTTAACAGTTCATCCAATGTTTTGCTGAAAGTTATTTTCACACCTAGGCTAATGTTTCCAAACTGGAGTTAATGATTTAGCTAGAGTTAAAAACAGTCTTCAGGGCTGGAAAATAGGAGCTACATTACCAGGAGCAGCTACCACACAGGAAAATTGCAGAAGAAAGAATGGCTTGATTAGTGGAACACGAAGACTACTGAAGAAGGAGAGAGGGTTGTTAGCATCTGTGGAATGAAGAATTTAAAAGGAATCAGGTGGATTATAATGAGCCATGACTCAGTTGACTCCTGCACTGCTGCCTGAATAGAAATGCTGCTGCCACTACCAGGCAGTTTGTTTTAAGCCTTGGATGGGCCATGAATCAAAGGGGGTGCAACTGCACCACTGCATGCTCCCCTGACTCTGTTCCTGTTTGGTAGTAAAATCATTCTGAAAATCTCTTAGGCTGTCTCCTTTTCTGTGGAGAAATATCAACAGTTCAGGTTATTTCAGTACAAAGATCAAGACTGCCTGCTGCAGCAGGAGTCCTGATATTGGGGTGAGCACTCACTCCTGCTTAAACAATTGATTGGGCTGCATCAAGCTAGAGCTTGTCCTCACCTTTCCCATATCCTTTACAACGTGATTTCCTACAGCTTCTTTGCCGCCTTAGCTGTTCTTTGTTACAGTGCTCTTTAATCCCTGTGCTGCCAAATTGTCTGCTGCTTCCAAAACAACACTTTTACTTTCTTCCCATATATATCCATGCAGAATTAGCCTCTTCTTCAAATGCCTTCTACAAGCATGTGAACTAACGAAGACTGGGCCAAAAGCTAGGACAACTAGGGGATAATGGGATTAGGCTGGTTTAACGTATGATTATATTGCTTCTCTTGTATGCTGCTCCTTTTCGTCAATTGTGAACTCTCTGGCAGGGATTGTATGTTACTAAACTTGGAAACCAGCTAGCCGGTTGCCTCATCGGAGCTATTCCAGTGGGAGGAGGAGGTTAGAACAATGGCAGTCTAATAATAAGAACAGCAGTGAGCACCCTCTCTGCAGCTGAGCCCTTGTGTTTGGGTCCCATTCTGATTCCCATATTACTTGCATATAACTGCTCTATGTAGCTCAGAACTTAATAATGAAGGCAGATACTAAAAGGGAACGTTGGTGATTATATCCTCCGGACAAATTAGTTTATTTAAAACTAATTATTAGAAATTAATTAAAATAGCTAGCCAATTGTGAAATATAATGACCAGGATGAGGAGCAAAATTTTATATAGCAATGTTTTCTGTATCCTGAAACTTCTTGTGTTTAGGGTGACATATTGGAATTGAATGAACAAACAGGAACAAGCAAAACATCTCAGGGAATTTTTCCAAAAAATTGTTTGACCTGCAGACATCTCTGTTCCCACTCAATGGCAATAGACTGGGAAGTATGTAGAGCTCTAGGACTGCCGTATGGGGTCAGCCTAGTTTTTAGGGGATAGTTGGGAGGCTGAGGTCCATTGTGAAGGATCAGCAATTTAAGTATACAAGTAGATAAATTAATTATCTCTAGGTAAAAGGGCTCCGTGGTGCATCAGCAACTTCACAGCAATAGCTTCTGTGCAGGCTTTTATCATGTGGTAGATGTACCTAAACTATGATATTGTAGCTATCTTTCATTGAGGGCTAAGAGGCTGTGGGTTGGCTTTCACCTACCATAGGGTAAGAATAAGCACACATCTCTTCAGCTGATAGTAATTGGTTTAGCCCCATTCATATATCCCTGCCTAGATCTGACCATCAGAATTCCCAAACATACAATCACCCCTCAGTAAGTTTTCCAAACCCCTTGCACTGAATCGTTCAGTTATGAAAGATTCCCAAGCCACATCACTCATGTTCCACAATCAGCAAATTCTTCCTTCATCACCTTATTTCTCCATCTCCCCACATATTTGCAAATATAGAGTGTTTTTGCAGTGCATCTCGAAGGTTAAGAATTTAAGATTTTGGACTGTGAAGGAAAGGGCATTGTATGGCATCAGCACACTCTCTCCTGGCAGAGGGATCTCCAAATGGAGTACTTTGACTCATTTGTAACTACAGTACCAGCAGGATGAAGCTGCCTGTCCAGTAACCTAGGCAGTAGCTTAACTAGAGGTTAAGCTGCCAATTTAGAGGGTACACCAGATTGGTGGCCCCCAGGAAGTCTGTGCCATGGCAGTAGAATGGGAAGTATTCTCTCTGGTGGTCAGCACTTCCACTCTGCTCAGGGCGCCAAATTCCTAGCTCCACTCATGGCTTTGAAGGTCAAAGTGTCCTCCTTGTATTCCACCCAGGAGTCCACGCAGCCAGTGCAGCACATGGACCACTAGTATTTTGCGCATCCCATGAAAATGCCCCCTAGTAGATGGTCTTCCATATTTTGGGCTGATGGCAGATTTTGAATGGTCCCGTGGTTCTGCCCCATCAGAGCACCGATATGGTGGTGTAATTTTGGGAGGAGAAAGGCAGAAGATAGGATATAGAAACTATGACATAATGGTTAAATGATCTGCCCAAGATCACACAGGAAGTCTGTGGCAAAGCTCAGGCCTTCTCATTCCTGAACTATGTATTATCCACAAGACTGTCTTTGCCCCACATTTCAAGAAAGGCATGGACAGTTTGGAAAGAGTCCAGTGCAAGGCAACAAAAACAATTAGGGGCCTTGGGAGGCAAGAAAGAACTAGGGCTGAAAGAACTATGGCTATTTAGTCTGGTGAAGGGAAAAGGGGGAAGGTGGGGATTGATAACAGTCTTCAGGTACATGAAGAGTGACTTTTATGAAGAAAATGGAGATGAGGTTTTCTTTGTGGCTGTAAGGGACAGGACTAGGAGCAACAACTTCAAGCTGTTGCAGGGAAAATTTAGGCCGGAGATTAGGAGGAATTTTTTAACTTAGAGTGTTCAATGATCAACTACCTAAAGAATTTGTGGAATCTCCATCCTTGGAAACTTTCAAAAGCAGATCAGACAGATGCTTGGCTTGCATGGCTTAGTCAGGGATGATCCTTGCTTGAGTAGGGGGCTGGACTAGATGGCCTTGTGAGATCCCTTCCAGCCCAGCTTTCCTATCATCTAGTCCAATTCTCTGGCAGAAACATTTCTGCATAAACTATCTCAGACAAATATATGGAAGTTAAATGAAGATTAAACAAGAACAGAGATTCTCCATCTTTCATTGTAGTCTGTTTCAGTCCTTAACCACCATCATAGAAAGTCCTTCCTGATATCCAGGGATCCTGGTTTTCTCTCATAAAAAATTGCAATTTTTCTGATAAAACATCCAGAATCCGTGATTAAAATGAAACAGTGCTTTACATATAGGTATCAACTGAACACAATGTGTTTTAGTGATACATTTTCAATGTTAAAGCAATTTGGAAGCCTACCAGTGCCTCAGTCACTATAACAACACAGCAGCATCCACATGTTTCTCCATTAAAATGAAAAAATCCTTCTTTTTCTCAGGTAAAGAGAAAATCTGCTGTTATTTCTGTTTTTTTATGGGAAATGGAAAACCTGGATCTCTGCTCATATCCAACATAAATCTGCCCATCCAACATAAATCTGCCCTTTGTTGGACAAAGAAAGCAGTTGATTACCATCCTCTGTACAACAACCCTTTCTGTATTTGAAGACTGTTATTACATCTCCCCCTCAGCCTTACATTCTCCAGGCTAAATAGTCTCACTAATCATGATCGCTGTCCTTTTGAACACTTTCCAATTTGTTGGTGCCTTTCTTGAAGTGTGGTGACCAAAACTGGATACAGTATTCCAGATGAGGGCTCATAAGTGCTGAATACTGATGTACATGTAACAGCCCTCTTCAATATGTTCCAGGAGGCTATTAGATGTTTTTCCTAGTGTTATTTCATTCTACTTTTTAGTCCACTATAAATCCTCAAATCTTTTTCTGCAGTAATGCAGCCTAGCCAATCATTCCCCATTTTGTATCTGTGCATGTGATTGTTCTGTCCTGAGGGCAGTACTTTGCTCTTGTCTTTTATTGAATTTCAGACCATTTTTTTCCAGTTTGTCAAGGTCATTTTGAATCCCGATCCTGTCTTCCAAAATGTGAGCTATTGCTGCCAGCTCGTTATCCACAGACTTATTAAAGCAAGTGCTCAATTCTGTCCTTCAAGTCATTAAAGATATACTAAGACAGACCCAAAGCAAGCATCCCCTGGGGAAACAATGTAAGAAGGCAGAATAGTTTTGTAAGAAGAATGAAGAGTGAAATCCTTTCTACTGAAAGGGTTGTTAATTTTTTTTAATATTATTCTTGAAGTTAAAATATTACAATGTGATTTTTGTAGCCATATTCAAGTATTGCTCAAATCTGGTACTTAGTAACTTCATCATTCAGAGTGGTGACATTGTTGAGTAAATTATCTCTTGTTGACTTTATGCAGAAAGGGCAGGCTTCTGAGGCTTGATTCTCCACTCTCATGTCCCTTGGGTAGTCATTTACGTGTGCAAAAGGAGCATTAAATTCTACTGGGCAAATTTGGTAACTTTTTTTAACATGTATTATATTGGTGTATGTAAGATACAGAGCGTTGGAAAATCTAGGCTTCCTGTATTCCCATGCAAGAAGCCAAATGTAAGAGCTCTACTGGTGTTATTGATAATGACTGTTCCATACGTAACTGATCGCCCTAACTGGGAGGCTGACACCGATGATGAGGAGAGTCTGTACAGAAGACAGGCTGGTTAGAAAAGGTGGTATTAGGTGCCAAAGGCTTTTACAGTGCCAGTGAACTAATGTATAACTAAAGGTATGATCCTGTGAAACCTTATTCCAGTCATGTCTACAAACACAGTTGCACTGAACTAAATATGATATAAACCATGTCTAAATTGGTATAAGTGTGGCCACATAGGGTGCACTGTTGTAACAAAATTAGTGTGAGTTTGTGTGTAGAAAAGGCATTCAGAGGAGGAAAACTGGACCTAAGTGAGGGATTTTTTTCAGGTTTGGTCATTAGATTATTTTATTTCTGGGACAGAGACTCTGCTTATTATTTGCAAAGCATTATGTGAACAAATGGCACTATGCTAATATCCTAAATAGGACATTACCTCAGTGTATATTAATTCCCAGAACTAAGTTATTTTGAAACTAAAGTGGGTGGCAATTAAACTGGGTACAGCACATTTATTAAATTGAATTGTTTATTGATTAAGTTAGCATGTTAGTATCCTAACTTACTGTCTTAGATAATTTTATTACTGGGTCTCTCTCCAAAACTTTGGATGGAACTAATTATTCTATCCATAGGTTTAAATGGCTGACATTGCACTTTTAGTTTTGTAGTAAAAGCATTGGATCGGTATTGATATAGAGAAAACTGGCTGTATTGGATATCAGCCCAATGGGGCCAATAATTTGGCCGATAAATGCCCATGCTGCGTGCAGCCACAGTGCAGTATTCAGGCAGCAAGGCACGCAGCTGGCACCATGGAGAGCTGCCTCCATCTGATAAGTCTGGCGTGGTAGAAGGGGAGAGGGGAGGTTAGGGGCATGGGTGGGGGGAAGATCAGCGCCCCTTGTGGTGAAGGAGGGGGCAGGGGCAGGTGCTGCTCAGCTGGGGTGGGACAGGGCACAGGACAGACCTGTGGCTTGTTTGTGGTGTGGCTCCTGCTGCTTGCACCCCAGGGGAGCAGGGGGGAGGGGCACGTATCCTCCAGATCTGTGCGGGATGGGACAGAGCAGGCTGCAGTCGGGGCTGCATTGGGGCTTTTCTCGGCAGGGGTTGGGCTCGGAGCAGGTGTTGGGAAGATGCTGCATCCGCCCCAAATTTTGCCACTGCTGCCAGCCACTCAGTGCAGCCTTGACTCAATGCCCTGCCTCTACCCATGCACTAGGAAGAGCTGAGGCTGTGTCAGCGACTGGCGGCGGCGTTGGGAATGGAGTGGTGGTGAAATATAGGGTGCATATGGCATCCTCCCAGAGCTGCCGACACCCGCTTCAAGCTCACTCCTGCCAAGAAGAGCCCTGGCTCCACTGCACAGGTCCCCCGCTCTCCCAGGGTGTGCTCAGTGGCAGGAGTCACTCCCTGCCCCAACGGGCAGTGCCTGCCCCTGCCCCCTTCATCACCGTGGGGGGCATTGATTTGCCCCTCCAAGGCCCCTTCCCTCCTTGCTCCCCTTCCACCGCACTGGGCTTACCAGCTGGAGGCAGCTGTATCAGTATGGGCCAATATGTCTCCTTAAATATCAGCTATCGGTATCAGCCCCAAAAATCTCTATCGGTGTACCTCTAACAGTCAAATAGCAAGAACATTTTGAGATGACTAATGAGTCTACAGGCGTTTTGAAAAAACTTGATTTAAACTTTTCTAGCATGTCATGTTGTCACTGTTGGTAATGAAACCCACGCTGGACTTTGTTCCCTGGCCCTGGAAGCTGATCCATGCGGGCTCTTGTCATATGGAACCCCACTCTGGACTTGAGTGTGGCCCATGTTTCCATCTCACACATGAAGTTCTTTGCTTTAAGCTCAGAAACCTTGAGAATTGGGTTTTTCATTACAATTGCGTAATGTTTTAAGAATAACACTGTCAACAAGTAATTAGGGGAAAAGGTACGCTTTACTATTCTGTAAAATAGTACCTATGCTAGTTACTTGCAACTATTCTGAAGGAGCAGTATGGAAAAACAGGATCGATCCATTACATTACAATTAATCAAATAGCACTATATGTCAGTACAGATGTATAATGATGTAATGGAGTAGCTTATTGTAATGCATGTTTAATCCTCGTGAATGTTATACTGACCCCCAAAGGGGAAGTGTTATGCTTGATGGAAGATCCTTTGTTCTGCATTCTTTGTATCCCTCTTCCTCTTTTCGAGTAAACTTGTAGTTGGACTTGGAGTGGTTTTGCATTCGTGATCATGTCTGGGTTTTATCTATTCATAATACACACCTATATCTGCCATAGAAAGATTTGCAATGGAAGTTTTTCATTTTATGACTTGAACTTCTGTGTGTGTGAATAGTGCAGTTCTCACACACTGGATGTATATGTTTGTCTCTGCAGTGCTTCCACCTCCCACTCGGACCAGTCAGTACACACAAAATCTGCTTCTGTCATATCATCTGATTCAGTCTCCACCTCCACAGACAACTTTTCTCCAGATCTCAAGGTATGTATGTCTCTTGTTTTTAAATTATGACTGAAAAGAGGGGGAAAGATGATTTTCCAGAAGCTACAGCTAGTGCAAAATGCAGCAGCCTGTCTTCTAGCAGGGATGGCTTGCCAGGAATGCATTACTCCAGTACTCCAGAGTCTACACGGGCTTTCAGTAATTTTCCAAATGTAATTCAGGGTGCTGATTTTGACCTGAAGTGCCATAAATGATCTGAGTGGAGATCAGACCCATTTGATATTGATAATGTAGGATTAGGTTTTCAAAGACTGGCTACCCCTCAGGGATTGTGGCAGATTTTTCAAAATACTGTGACTTCTCTTTAGGTGCCTAAATAAGAGAAGACTTAGCAACCACCAGTTCCCACCTATACACATCGCCCTTTATTTTGGTGCCAAAATGGGAGCTGATCTCTCTTAGAAACCTAGTTCTGACCATGAGGCCTGAACTCTTGAAAAATCTGAGTGTTTTGTCTTTCTTAAAAAAGACTACATTTCAGTGTTTCCTAAAAATACTAGCTTACACTCTGCTTATGCCCTTGCCATAAATAATGCTTAAATACAAAATGTTAGTGTGGAAGGCCTAAAATCAAACAGGTAAATCCATAATTTAGAAATCTCATTACACGGTTCTGCAATGCTGAAAGTCACCTACAGGCTGCTCTTATTACTGTAAATGCGATATGCAGGTGCTCAGCATTTTTTGAAAATTGCACCATTTAATTAGGTGCTTAAAATTCAGGTGCCAGTGTTTTAAAAATGTTGGCCGTGGTATGCTCTAACAACACCTTTTTAGCATTTCTTTCAAATGGTTACACATTTGTTTAAACCCGGGGGGGGGGGCATGGAAGAGCCTGGAAAGGCTTTCATAGCGTGACCACATATGCTTTCACTGTTTTAGCACTAAAATTTACACTTTATGACAATAGTTCCTAGGGTCTCAAATTGGGATTAGGGTCTATTGTACTAGGTACTCTGTGAACCTATATTAAGTTGTAGTGAGAAGAGCTAAGCCAAAACATTAAACAAAACCCCATGAGTCAACCCCCAAATACAAAGTGATTTTTTAATATATCTATATTATTTTTAAGCCATTCTCATTTTATTAGCTTTTCTGTCTTTAGCGTCCTGTTTCAAGGTTTCTTCTGAAATCATGAATACTAAGACACTTTTTTTTTTTATGGAAGCTGATATTCTCACATGATCAAAGAACTCTAGAAATACCAAAATAAATATCACATACTCACCATAAAATAGCAAAAGTCTGCAACACAGACATTTATAAATCCTTTTTCTAATTTATGCTGTGGATTGCTTTAATTTTCTATTTGGCAAGTGTAACTTTTTTTTCCTAAGGACTGGTATCTTTTTTAGTTTATAGTTTACAGAAAGTCTTCTAACTCTGGTGTTCTAAGAAAGTTTCCATTTGAAGGTATTTTACAATGAGTATTCATAGCACCTTGTAGTCTAACATTAGACTCCGGTTTGAAAATTAAACATAAATTTATGTTTAACTGAATAATTTGTACCTCTTAAGTACCTTCATAATGAATTAATCATCATCATATGCTTGTGTGAACAAGTATACAACTTCCTTCTAAAATAGGGATGTTGAATGATTTACTCAAAAGTACAGGGGAAATAATTTTCAGATGTCCTGATTCCTGGTTTTATGGCATAGACCAGTGATTCTCAACCAGGGTGTTGCAAGATCGTTTTAAGGGTGCCCTGGGGTGCTAGTACTATTAGATGTGAAAACATGATTTACAGTATAAACCTAGAGATTCCAAGTAGCATTCCATAGCATTACAAGAATGTTGCCCTGTTGCGGTCTTTTTGAGCTTTTTGCAACAGAAGAATTGCTTTAATATTATTTCTGTAGTCAAAAAAGACTGAAAACTAAGAGCTGGTATTTTCTGAGGGGTGACCTGAATCTAAAAAGGTTGAGAACCCACTGGTTTAAACCTTACCTAATTGTAAATGATAAATGATGTAAATATAAACTTTATTTATTAGCATTAGGTCTTTCTTTGAACTAAGAGCATTCAGTTCCCACTTAAATTGAATGGTGGGTGTGTTTGTTCCTAGGCTAAGAGCATGGTGATATTTGTAGAAAGAAAGAAGAATGACAGAAGCAGTGATGGGGAAAAAGGATCGTGGACACTTCCTTCAATTGAAAGAATCCTTTTGATCAATTGATTTCCTCCACACTCCCTCTCCCCTTCCCCCCCGCACCTAAAGATGTAGTAAAAACCTCTTGATACCTTGGAGAATATCTTCTAGCAATTGAAGATCAAGCAGTAAATTAGTAAAATGGTGCAATTCTCTGGTTCAGTCCCTCTAGAGTGTCCACTGTCTTCATTACCCATTAATAGAATTGAATGCTGAAGGTGTGCTGTGCCTTGTAAGATCAGGCTTCCTAGTGGTATGGCTGTAATGAAGCCGGCATCATAAAATGAGGAAATGATCGGTAATCGTCAAAACAGCCAGTCTTGTTTCAATTCATACTACATTCAGTTCACTGTGTTGGGATGGCTCTAGAGAGCACATTTTCCTAATATTTCCTTGTCAAAACATCTATTCTTATGGAAGGAATTCTGCATCTGTATCTAAGTCTTAGAATGTGAAATTTTATTTATGTGTTGGTATCTTTTCATCTCCTGGATCTTGCTAACTGACCTTTTGTTTTCTAGCTGCTCTTCTTAGAAATACTTACCAGAACTGGTGTGGTTTCATTGTATGTCACTACCCTCAACAGCTGTGCTGGCATGTATTTCCTCACAAGATTCATAAATCACTACTTGTTTGGTTCTTAGTCTTTTACCACTAAAAGAAAATAGAGCTTCCTCCTGGCTCACTCCATTAAAAAGTGCAATATGGCAAAGGGGTTAAATTTGCTTTCTGAATAGGTTTGGAACCAGTAAGCCTGAGCATATTTTAAAAGAACTTAGCTTCATTCTCAATTTTATTTTTTGTTTTTGTTTTGTGTAAATTAGCACCTTCTACAATGGCTAGAATTAAATGCACTTTTTGGCTCTTCAAAAAGTAGGTTCTAAAGGTAACTTCTGTGCCTTACTACTTTACATTTGTTCAGCTATACTTCCTTTTGGTTCATTTTCTTCTAAATAATCCCAATTCCTCCAGATAACCGTGGAACTAACAAGCAGGTTTTGCTGTCATGCTTTTTTCTATCCCTGTCCCTGCAGATGCCTGTTTTTTCTGCTTATCTCTGAGAATGCTTTAGACCATATATCCATGGTCAACTTACCATGCTCTACAGGGGTATCATAAAGCATGCTGCATTGCTCTGGTTAGAATTAATAGCTATATCTGTGCAGCAGACTAATTAGTCTAGTCACTCAGCTCACCCAGAATGTCTTACAGACATGCCTGCACTGTTTCTGATTCAGATAGCAGCCCCCCTTCCGCCCCACCTTCCCCTTGTAGTACAGTGTACATGAGGATGCCATTCCAGATGGTTGATAACCTTCCCATGTAGACATGGCCTTTCAGAACTCTTGGAAGACTGGTGAAGTTCCAGAAGACTGGAAAAATGTAAGCATATGCCCCTCTCTAGAGAAAAAGGGTGGGGAAAGAGCATCTAGGGAATTAGAGCTGTCTCCCTAGCTTCAGCTTCCATAAAAATTTGATTATTTGTCCCAGAATCTATTTATGAGCACTTAGATGACAACAAGGTGATAAATAACCACCAACATGGATTTGTCTACAACAGACTTCGTCCATTTCCTTTTCTGATGGGGTAATGCTATTGTGGATAGGGGAGGAAGAGTACATTTTATGTGCCTGACCTTAGTAAGGCTTCTGATACCATCTCAAATGACATTTTCGTAAATAAGGGAAGGAAAAATGGTCCAAATGAAATGGTCGCTGATTCAGTTTGGAAGAGATTCAGCCCAATTCAGCGGCCAAATTTCCAAATCAAATCAGGAGACCCATTAATCTATCCAAATTGAATGAGAAGACTCCAAATCGGTTTGGAGAGATTTGACGATTTGGCCATAGACACAGCTTTATATGTTTTTTTTTTCTACATACCTCGAGGTACCAGGTGTGGCTTGTGAATGCTGAGATGGTGGAGTGGATGACCCCATGGAAATGGAGCTTTATGTCTAAGTAGGAAATATTAAAAGTTTAGGAATGGAAAAGAGCAGAGGAGTCAGCTGCTCCTTGCTGTCCTTCTCTGTTCCCACCAACAAGAACAGATGGGGACTTGACTTGTTTGTTTTCTTTGTCTATTATCTGGAAGGGAGTGTTCTGTTGCTATGAAGGTGGCATCCTGATTGCCAGTGGTTAGAGATGGTTTAATACCTGAAACAGGAGGCTACTCCCCCTCACAACAAAAGTTATCATCGGCATGAGCTCTGTATGTTCTTGTGAGAGTCACTTGAATTATTTTAGAAGCTGAGTCAGGGGCTTGCAAATTCCTTACCAAAAAGTACATAACACTTGTTTATATTATCAGAGTTCCCATAGTTTGTGACTTATGTTGTAATTTGATAAAATAAAACAGTGTTCTGTACTTTTCACAGGTTTTTATTGAGAGGATTAAGTAAACATAGCACTAAACTAATTTTCTACAATTTCATGAAGCTAATTAAGGGTGGAATGATACACTGATCAAACTGAGGGCATAATTAAAATTAAATCCCTAGGGTTAAATTATTCAATCACCAAATAAATGCAATAGGAAATCAAAACAAGTTATGAGGTTGACACTAGGGCTAATTACAGACAGTCAAAATGCCCGAGGCTGAATCGATTCAGTGTTTGCAGCTTAGTCTAAGATGAGAAACGATTTAGACAGACATTCGCTTTTGATGCAGGAAATGCAGCCATATACCTGCAGTGGCTCAGGCAAGAAGCCAGGGGACACTAGAGCACAGCTCTCTGGCACGTAGCCAGCATGGACTCTGTGTTCATTTCCTCTTCCTGCTGCCCCTGAGGTCTCTGTGATTTGCAGTCCAGAATTACAGCAGCAGGACTCTGCAGGGTTGCTCATCACTTCCTCTTCCTGCTTTCAGGTGCTTGTGGGATTTGTAGTCCACAGTTGCAGCCACTAGTAAGTTTTTTAGCAAGGCAGGGCAGCTCTGTACTTGGGGGAAGGGAAGTTTAACCCCACGCCCTTGCCCCTGGCCCCAGCCCCCAACCAGGGTTTGCCTGGGGGAAGGGCAGTTCCTGCCTGTCTTCCCTCTCCACCCCCAACCCTTCTCTGCTGGAACAGATAGCACAACCTAGCCCAGGGCTGTAAAGCATGCTGGGATTCTGGGGGGCTGTGATTTAACATGAACCAGGAGGGGGTCTGGGACAGAAGTTTCATAAACTGGCTCAAATCAGTTAAGTCTGATACTACATTCAGTCAGGTTTATCTTAAGCCAGTTTTAGCCATTTTGAAACTGGTTTATGTATACTGAACTTCTGTTGTGTTACAGGTTTAAACCAGTTTCTGATCACTTAAACCAGTTTATGTGTAACTTTTGTCCCTAGCCTATAAGGGAAGACTTAACACAGGGCATTTATATATGTGTTGGAATGTTGGGCCGGGCGCTTTTAGTTAGTGAGCCATGCTAATTAAAAGCCCCAGTGTGTCATGTGTATCCGCATCACCACACGTCCCTGCACTGAAAAAATGGTGGCAGACACTTTGAACTAAAGTTCTTGGATGTGTTTTATTTCAAAGTGCACCATTGCCATTTTGTCAGTATGCAGACTTATGGTGGCACTGATACACGTGACATGCAAGGCTGCTGGAGTGCTCAGTTTCCATGCTCCAGGAGACTTGATTAATCAAGTCTGCTCTGAAATGCCAGATTCCCAGCATGTGTATGGGAGCCCACAAGGTAGTATCTTGGGTTAATTTAAAGACAAATTAGTTTTCTTTTAATCTAAGACCGCAGCTAGTTCTTTAGTCAGGATGGTGCATTACCCTGGCAGGTGAAGGAGAGACATCCCTTGGACTTCAGTGTCTGTAGAACCTACATGTCCAGTCTAGTCTTTGACCGTTACCAAGAGAAATAGGCCAATAAGGTAGTGAAATCCCTTTGTCTCAAGGATTTTCTTTCTTGGGAAATTTCTTCTATGGCTTACATTGTGGTTCATTGTTATCTCTAACCTGTTAATTGAGACTTAGCTGAGGTTGTGCCACATGCAGGTCTATCATTAGACTGCAGACCAGATGGGCTAGTTACAACCAATGACAACTGCTTCCTTTTCTTCCCCTGGATGGTCTGCCTAAGAAAGGGAGGGGCACATAGGTTTGGATTTTCCTGAGAGCAGTGGAAGCACATGGATGAGAGAACTACATTTTGTATGTGTGGTCTGTGCTTTTATAGTGATTCCTACTTGCTCTACGTCAAGGACCACCTTTGAGGCTGCGAGTCTAACTTGAGACATCCAAGTGCTCTGTAGAGTCAGTGCCATCTAATTTTCTCACAGATGGCAGTCATTGTGCCCTTTTGACATGGCAGAAAATTGCATCACCAAATGACTCTTCCATGCCAGGCCAGACCTGTCTTGATCTGGTATCTGGTACCCCACCTGGGCTAGCCTGGGTGAGGAGGGTGTGTGGTGGGCACCTAGTAGGACTAAAAACAAGACCTGTCAAAGGGCTGATGAACTCCGTGTGAGCCAACGGCATCCATATCTAGAGAGGACGTGGATGCCACCAGTTCACTTTGCCCAAAGAATCAGCACTGATGCATAGCTTCTAATGTGTCCCAACAGTCACAGCGGCCTTGGGACTGACTTCCCTTGAAATGACTCTTGCATTTACTAATTCATCTTGGTCAACTGCAGATCATCTAATCTTCCAGAATTACAAAAGGCATGTTAGCTGTGGATTCTGACAAAAACTGGTGAGGTTAAATTTATGGCTGAGATAATAGACATGAACCTAGAGTCTGCAAACTAATCTTTTGTGAAAATAGCTAATGACATGTTTGACATTCTCCTCATGGCAGTTGCTTCATGTTCCTCATGTTTCTTAAAATTTCTGGACTTGTAACAGACAAATAATTGGGGAACCTAATGAACTCATGACTTGTCACCTGAATGGCTTTTGACATCCCAAACACAAGCTGTTTTTGAAGCTCATTATAATAAACATGAACAAAGTTTTTTCCAGGCTTAACTCAAATCTGAGACCCTTTTTCACTCTTGTTATCCATATCTCTCATTGTTTGTTCTTGATTTCAGTAAATTCCGCATCTGTGAGGTTTATCCTAAATTGCATGGAAAGTATTTTCCATTTACTGGCTTCAAAATTCTCACCTTTTAATTTAATTGAATAACTTCATGTTGTCTCTCTCTTTTTGTATGATGAAACAGAGAGAATACTGTATTTATTTGAGATCTGTTTTTCCCCCATTTAAAATGGAGGGAGGAAAAGCCCCTTGTGGATTTGAGGACAAGGTGGTGAGGGCACAAGTGGCTTCTGTAGCTCTGCCTCTGGTCCTGACCCAGGGTCAGAGTTGCAGCTGTAACCACAGGCTGCCATCTCCCCTTCTCACCTGCTGCTGCCTCTGCTTGCCCCTTCTCTACTACCCCTCCCCT
>NW_017729032.1:22257249-22268752 GCF_001723915.1 Gavialis gangeticus | reverse complement strand
CCCTGCCGCCTTCCCTTGACTGCCACCACTTACCAACCAGCTCTCACTTTGGCTCCACTCCTCTCCACCTGGCACTCCACTTCAGCCAGGGGCATGGAGCATGTGGTTGTTCCAGCCTGGTCCAGTGGCAGCAGCTCCATCCTGGGCTCTGGCTCCAGGGCTGGGCTGTGGCTGCTGCTACCACAGCAACTGCTGTATGGCATGGCTGGGTTGGGGCTGGAGCACCCGTGTGCTGGATGCCCCAGTTTAGAGAAATACCAGAGCCAGAGGGTAAGTGTCATAGAGGGCAAGGCCAGGCATGGGGGCAATAAGTGGCATGTGGGCAAGTGTCGGCAGGGCAGGCAGCAGAGCTGGCAAGGGTCACTTGCTTCCCCCACTGCCTCCCCCTACCACCTGTCTCCTGCTTTCTCCCTCTACTGCCTCCTCCATCACTGCCCATCTCCTTGTCATTATTGCTTTTTCCACTGCAGTGTTGGGGGGGGGTGAACATAAGACAACCCTCCAATAATTAGATCCAATATACAGAAAACTATAACAAATTTATACATCGTCTGTGTATGAAATCTAATTATTGGGTAGTTGCCTTAAATTCTGTCATCTTGATTCAGGTAAATACAGTTGATGTTCCCAGTATATCATCTCTAGGCTTTTCATTGCTTTACCATATTCCCAGTTATCCATCTCCTCTCTAATGTAATAATCTCCGTCTCTTCAATTTGAGGGTTTTTTTTAGGATGCTGATTATAGTGATAGAAGTTCTAATTTAGAAGCACTCCCTTACTTAGAAGACTATAGAAGTTGGGAAATGGTCCCTCAATAGTCCCTGTTTGTGAGTTACAGAAAGACAAAGGGTCTGCAGAGGTTGCCTACTGCTCCACAGTTAGTCATTGCTTAATTATCTTTGTTCATGCGTATGTTAATGAACCTGGTGATCACTACACTGATCACTTTTGTTACTGACTTTGAACTTCCTTTACTTCAGCAATATCCTTTTTGAAATGGGTGCTCCTTGTTACAGCCTCACTGTATTCCATGCAGTTATACATAAAAAGCACTAAAATAGTCTCTGTGCTTTTCACTGTTCCCTTTGCATCTTTGTCAAAACAGCAGACAATGACTGGAGTAAGTCAACATCTGATGGAGCAGGCTACCATATATGTGGTTTGAGATCTGAGCAGAGCTTGTGTAGCATCTGATTTGGGAAGCTGAGGGCAGGAGAAAGTTATAGAAAACTGATTTGGACCTTTGTCCTATGTGGAAAAGGGAGACAATATGTCCAGAATTTCTGGATAGCCTTATAAAGAAGGGGACATTGCAGCTTCCTTATAAAAAATACCCCTAATGTTCTGAATTGGCTCTGCCATTCTTGAAATATGCTTTAGGTATGCATATAAACCCTACATACATGATCTCTTGCTCCTTCTTCTAGTTGATCTCATTTGTTCTGCCTAGGTATCAGCTTAATTTTAGAAGTTACATTTCTATAAACATGACAGAACTCTCTGTTATAGTTACAGTTTGCCTTAGCATTTTCTATGTGGCATTTTTAGAAGAAGTGTAGGTGTCCAGGGATTTGGAGCTATCCAAATCTTATTTGATGTCTATAACTGCAGATGTCTTCCGAACAACAATTTGACATTGTATTGGGTAAGAAGAGATGGTAATTCCTACTATGTGTTTATACAGTATTTTTCCTTGTTTTTCTCTGAAGAATTTCATAATAGCTTCCATAAAAGTTTTTATATAAAACACTTTGATACCTGGATGTAAAACTAAATCCTTTCTTCTCTACAATGTACTGAAATTGCACTTCATAAATCCAACACTAAATAACATTTAGAGGTTTCAGTCATTTGGATTATGCTGCAAGATTTGTTGGATTTTCTCCTGACTTTATGTTCAAAGCTGTTTAGAATTTGATGAATTTAGGGGATTCATTTCTCTGCCAGCTGTGTGTATTAACATAAGCTATAGACCTGCTACCAGATGAGGACAAAATGAATAAACCTAAACACCTTTGAAGATCTGGGCCCTAAATGACTTACAAACCAATGGGAGTCATGTTCCTGAGCCACAGAGGTGCTTTGGAAAACCCCACCCTAGATATCTGCAGTTCTGTATGTCTGTGTAATTTATTGTGCCTCTTCACTGGCTTTGTTGTTTTCTCACTTCATGAGATTTAACCTTAGGAATTTCATTCTTCACTTAAGCTTTTTGGAGGATAGTGTCTCAAGTTTGCTAGATTCAAATTGTGGCATGGTTCTTGTAAAAAGGAAATTGGTTACACTCCTGTGGTTTATAAGTTGTAGATTTGGTGGGAAGGGGCTTGCTGCCAGTTATCTTAGGACTAATAAGTTTTGCTACAGCCAACATGTTCCTTTACAGAGTGCATGAAACTAAGGTAAAACCTAGAGCTTGAGGTAAAATGGATTTCTCTGTTCAATTCCCTACTTGTAGGCTGTGGCCTTTGGCACAAGTGAGTACATTTTCAAGGGCTAGAATCTGACAGCAGTTTCCAATATGGCAGCCCCGATGTCATCTACTTAGTACTGGTTTTCAAAAGGAATGTGTCAAATCTATGTTTTTGGCCGTGTTGTCTGTAAGCATTAGACCAAACTCCTTTCTGGAGGTGGGAATAAAATCCAAGATTCCTGACTTGTAACTTTTCTCCGCTGGACACTTTTACACGTGTCTAGCAAATAATTCTGTAGGGCTTTGGCAAATGTGTATTCTGTGCCCTTCTACTGGTTGTTGTGTGTAGAAGACAACTGCCTACTATTGCTAATTGTGTTCTCTGTTTAAATGTCCATTGTGTTCTTCATATGAACTTACACAAAAACCCTAAATTAATAAAAGAATAATTTACAAGCTGAGTGCAAAAGCAAGGACTTACAATTTTAATTCAGCACTTTTGTATATACAGTACTAACAGTAAAGTTACTATTTATGTGATTATCTACTGTTTGCTCTATAAAGACATAGACCGGGGTGGGCAAAATACAGCCTATGGGCCAGATGTGGTCTGCCAGGCAATTTTATCTTGCCCACGGATGCTCACCAACTAATTGTACCCCACCCAGTACACGCACCTCACTCCCACCCTTGTGTGCTGAAGGACCTAGCTTAGCCAACATGCATGGCTTCCAGGTGGGGCCACTGCTTCCACTGCTGCAGCTGCCATGGGACCTGCTTGGCTACCCTGGCATCCAGCAGCTCCTCCTTGTGTCCCTGCTGCAGTGCTCACTCTGAGCAGTAGGTAAGGAAGTGGCGGGGTTGGGGAGAGGGGAAGCTGCAGCTGGGCGAGAGCCCGGAGCCCACGCCCAGGGTGGCAGCAGGAGAGTGAAGCTCTGGTGGGCAGGGTGTAGATATTCGTGGCCAGTCCCCCCACACACTGCCCTCCTCCGCCCCCCCTGCCCCCCCGCCACGGCACACAGCCCCTGCCGCTGATGGCGGCAGCAGGCGCCCAGGGTGTCCATGGCCTGTGCAGGCACTGCTGCCTGGCAACGTACAGCTCCAGCCATCACTGCACCTGTCAAGGGGCAGGTCTACTCTTCTGGCCCTCAACAGCTCACCGAAACTCATTAAGTGGCCTTCCAGCCAAAATAATTGCCCGCCCCTGGCATAGATTTACAAACAAGTTAGCATGAGGTGAGTTAAGGGAGACGGAGCTAAGGTTCATGGGCTGGTGTATGGTAACTGCCAGTATACACACTTCTTTAGGGCTATTGGGCATGACCATTATAATGCAGAACACTTGATTTGGCCACATAAGTCTCTAACCACAGTTCCAGAATATAACAGTGGACTAGTTTTTATAAAATACTGTATTGTATGTACTAGAAAGGCATATTGAAGAAAGATGTGGTTTTCCCTATCTCTGTTATAAAACACTGTGGTTAGTGATAGGAAAAGATCATCCAGTCCATCTCCCTGCTAGTGTATCAACATTTAGTTTTGTGTAACGCATGTTCAACAGGAATTAGGTGAAAAGAAAGGCATACCTTTTGATTTAAATGTGCACTAATGCATCATTCTTATTTTAAAGGGATTTTTATATTTGATGCTGGCTTAAAAGCTCTAGTTAGTGAACGCTTGTGTTTCCCATGAAGTGGATACTGTCTAGGCAGTAGCAGAGAGAGCTTCCTTTGTTGCTCTGTCCGTGGGCCTCAGCCCCAACCTTTCCAACGGCAGGATAGTAAGTTCTCGAATCTCAGATTATTTCTTGGGGCTAACAGAAAGGAATCCAGTTGCCAGCTGCACAGCTTATCCTTGTGATTTAAACACTTCTTCACAAAGTGTTGGATCCTACTTTGTGGTGCAGAAACGCCTACACTGGGGGTTTGTGCTAATGTCACTAAGTTGAGACGGTCACTTTTGCGGAAATCTGCTTTGGGAAGCAGACTGTCACTCTTTGGTTTTGTTTTGCCACGCCCTTTCTCTTTTTTCTGCTTTTTAAAAAGAAGATTGGATCACCCGGAAACAGTGTTGCATAGCTAGAACAGACTATGGTAGGGAATGGGCTTTCGTTTCTTTCTAGAAAGGATACACTGTTGAGAAACAGAGACAAAGAGGACTGAATGGTGTTAGTGCATAAGCTGGTCTCTGGTCTCACAACACAGTCATGTCAGGACAGACTTGCTGGTAAAATGGGAGTGGCCCCTGCTTCTGCCTATGTAATGTTGTTGTGCTGGCATATTTATGAGATTTACAGTGTCTTTAATTGCCCTGGGACATTAAATATTTTGCTTGTTTTAACGATATTATCATTTTTGTGTATTTTGTTCCCACCTCCTTTTTTGTGATGATTTTATTCTGCAACAGCCAAACTCTTAAGTTGCAGAATATTGATTCCATGCAAATTAGATGGGGAAAAAGGCAGATTTGCTCCATTTTTCTGTCTCCTTTACATGAAAATAATATTCCCAAAGCTCTCATCTAGTCCAGAGAGCAGAAGTAGCTAAGCTTTGTATATAGAAGTACCTGAAGGTTTGACTGTAAGCTAATGCACGTAAAGAAAAAATTGCTGGAACCATTTATAATTGTCATCTATAAAGAATGGAAAACTAAAGGCATTAAGCAAATGGCCTTCAGATATGCCTCAGAAATATGTTCAGATCTTCCTAATCAACAATCATATTTTTCTTCTAACTGCAAAGTGCCTGAATTCTCCTATCTGCTGGGTAGAACTAGGTAAGAGGTGTTTTTTTTTAATGCTTTAATTTTCAGTAAACTAAAGCAATAAGCAGGTAGGCATGAACAACTGCATTGTTTTAACAAAAAATTTTGAAAGTGATTCCTTTCAATATTTTGCCAAGACTTGATTTTTCTATGGATTAATATGTGCAATCAGAGATTATTTTCCTCCTTTTTTTGTGTTCAATGAGTGATGATGGGCAAATGAATGTCATTACATATTTGGAACTTCTACTTTATTGGACACTATACTTCCAAGTTTAAATTAATATTGTTCTAACTTGGTTATCAGGTTTTTGGTCAGGTCTTTTAGTTTTTTGTTCATTTCTGACAGACTTATTCAAAATCATTCGCAGAAGTAAACCTTACCTGTTTCAGGCTAATGTTTTGAACTTTAATAAAGTGAATGAGTTTATTAAAATTCCCAATGAAAGAAAAGAAAATAGATTGGGGATGCAAATTTAACAAATGGAATGTAATGAGTGATGCATCCTAAGGTGTCCGCAGAGCAGAAGAAGGCTCTGTATTAAAGTATAGGACGTGTTTGAATAGATAATATCTGCAACTTTTTGTGCTGAGGGATGTTAAGGCATTGAGGCAATGACAGCTTGCTGTAGGATGCTTTTGAGAGAATATTTTTTTGGGCAGCAAGCCACATAACCTGGAAGAGATGAGCAAGCAGGGGTAGAAGTCTTGTTTAGTAGGGGTGTGCAAAACGGGCTGTATTCGATTCTGATTTGGATTTGGCCTGAATTGGGGACAATGATTTGATTAATTGATTCAGATCACTGTTCCTGATTTTGATTTGGCTGAATCCAAATCTGAAGATTTGATGCTGATTCAGGGAATCGGCGATTCAGCCATAGACACAGCTTTAAATGTTTTTTCTATGTACCTTGAGGTACCAGGCAGCTCGTGAGCGCTGCGATGCTGGGGCAGATG
This sequence comes from Gavialis gangeticus, assembly GCF_001723915.1. Lineage (NCBI taxonomy): Eukaryota > Metazoa > Chordata > Crocodylia > Gavialidae > Gavialis > Gavialis gangeticus. The sequence goes on along the minus strand of NW_017729032.1, from coordinate 22,262,617 downwards.
GAGCATCCCACAGGAGTGTGGTGGGAGGCCCTGTGTGCTCGGTGGTGAACCCGGAAGTGGACCAGAAGTACTTCCGGTCCACTTCTGGGTCCTCTGGGGAGCGTGCAGGGGCACTGGCCTGGCCCCCCCTCCCCCAGCTCAGCGATCGGCCGCAGGGGGACCCAGGATGCCCCCCCAGGTCCAGGAGGCACCAGTTGCTGAGCTGGGGGGCAGGGGCGAGGTCCCAGCGTGCTCCCTCATGCACCCAGAAGTGGACTGGAAGTGCTTCTGGTTCACTTCCGGGTCTGCTGCTGAGAATGCTGGGAAGCTCCCGTGGGACACGCCATCTACCACAGCATCGCAGCATTCATGAGCCACCTGGTACCTTGAAGTACGCAGAGAAAACATTTAAAGCTGTGTCTGTGTCCGTATTGTCAAATCTTTCTGAATCTTGCCGAATTGATTTGGAGGGTTTTGATTTGATTTGGAGAAATTAAAGGGTCTCCTGATTCGATTCAGAGATTCGGCCACCAAATTGGCCCGATTTGGTGGCTGAATCTCTGCTGAATCAAATCAATGACCAAGGGTTTGCACAGCCCTACTTTTTAGTACCCTTGACAGTAAATTCTTTGGAGCTTCTGAGCTTCAGCTCAAGTTCACACCATCAGTTTGAAGGGTCCAGAAGCATCTCAAGGCCAGGAAGTCACTGAAATGTTGTATGAAGCTGAAAATGTAGGACTCCAAGGGGAAATCCATCATGAAAAACAAAACAAGCAGAAACCAGTAAAACACTGTGTACCCATTTCTTCATCCAGCAGACACCTTAATTTCCTTTGGCCTCTTGTTTATTTAGAAGGATCTAACTTTCAGGTCAAAACTACTTTTTTTAAAATTTATTTCGAACCACTCAAAGCCAGAGACAAATAAGCAAGTGGATTTTTCATAGTTTGTTACATGTGCATAATATAATGTTGATATTGCTCATGCTGAATTTTATTTTGCTTTTTTGTTTGTTTTTGTAAACATATATTTAAAGCTAAGAGAGCTCTTATTATAAGGTGATTGCACTGTACATTTTAGGGGATTATAGTCCTCCAGAGGGGAATAATCTCTCATTTCAATAATATAGTGTTGGTTCAAAGCAATTCATGAATCTCATTCTTCAGCTCTGGGTACCATTTTAAGGAAAATGGAAGGCTGAGATGATTCATGTGGTCTGATTGGTCAGGGGACAGAATATCAGATCCCTAGTATGTGCTGTTCTGAAATTATCCATATGCTGGTGGTGTTTTTTGTCTTGTTCCTATTTTCAGTTTATAACAGCCCAGAGATTAAGATATGAGGCATTTCAGCGGAATTAAAGACTTGCTGGGCTGAATAGGTCTAATATATGTTATTCAACCCATCTGGTCAGTAATCCTCTAAAAAGACCATATAGCTAAATCATGTAGTTGTATTGCCATTCTGCTTCATAGATATTCTGTCGTGGAATTCCCAGTGTTTTCTAAAATAATCCACAAAAGCCCATATACTTGCTTAGTTTATGGTTTATTACATTTTCACCAAGCGATATGGTACATAAATCCTTCCAGTGTGCACTTTAAATAGTCCTAAAATGACAGCAGAAAATCTCTCTGAAGTAGTTTGCAAAGTATAATGGGTTTTGTCAAGTAAGCATGTATACTGTTTTATAGTTGATCCAATTGACTATTATGAAGAGAGAAGCATCTCACCAGCAACATTTCAGAAAAACAATGCTCTCAAAAAGCTAGGCTCTTGCTGTGGGCAGTGTTTCACTTAGCAGACAAATCAATGTACCAATGAGCAATTATTTACTTCTTAAATAAAGACTTGATTCTGCATCTATTCAAGTCAGTGTAAAGTTGCTATTGATTTCAGTGGTGTAGAATTAGACTCTGAGTGTTTTATCATAGTGAATGTGAAGAGACTCTTATTTCCATTTGGTCTGAGCTGCTTTCATGTCCATTTTACAAACCCATGGGAGCAGTGATAGATTTTGATGTATGCATCATAGTAATGTTGTTTTCCAGGGCATTACTCCAAAGATAAAATGCTTTAAGCTCCCACACAAGGGAGAGCTACTAGCAGGGACCTACTTGAATTGAGTTTTCATGATTTTTGTGGAAACTGAGAAGAACGTCGGTTTCTGTGATCACTGCGAAAAATGGTGTTTCCCGTGATTTTTGCAGAATCGTCTGGGTGGGGGAAAAAAAAGCTTATGGAAATACAAAGAAAGCGTGGCAATCCCTGCAGCCATAGAGCACATGGTTTGAGAGAGAGCTACTGAGAGGCTGAGCTAGTGATGTAGACTCGGCAAAGGCACCAGTCAGGAAAGCAAAAGGGTTTCAGCGCCATCTTTTAAGAAGCCAGATGCAATGCTGCGGCAGTGCTGCAATTTGAATTTCAGTGATTGGCTTCTTGGCCAATTAGTGGTGAGGGGAAGGGCTGCTGGGGCTATTTGGCCAATCAGTGGCGAGGAGGGGCTTGCCGTGAAAAGACTATGAAATGGGCTGTACATGCCGTGAGCAGCCCACAAAAATCCCTTTGTCTCTCTGTGATGTAGACAGGTCCCTACTAGGCCTGTGCAGAGTTTCAGTAATTGAATTAATTCAGAGGAGATTTGTCCTGATTAAGTGGCCAAATCTCTGAGTCCAAATCGAATCGGAAGATCCATTAAAAGGTCTTAATCAAATCAGAAGCCTCCAAATTGATTCAGAGAGATTTGGAGATTTGGAAAGCTTGTAACAAACAGAAACAGAAGAAGAAGAGGGATGGGGTGATCTTCCATATTGGAAAAGGCTGAGGGGGGGAAAGACTGCTCTGATATTGACATCTGTAGCTGGCCATTGACTGATTTTTCTCTGAGATCCTTTCCAATCACAGTGCTCGGCGGATGGGGGACAGGGACATAGAAACAACATATAAAGCTGTCTGAGGTGATCTGTGCCTTTTGTGAGCTGTCTCTCTTGGAGAAGCAGTGTCCGAAAGGCTCTGGCTTGCTATCTAGTCTCTTGCTCTCTTTTCTTGTAAGTTGTATCCAATCCTTGGATTGGAGAAGTTCCAGGGGATCAGTGTTCCTGGCTGGGGCAGGCCGCTTTCACTAGAGGGGCAGGCACTGGTGAAGCAGCTGAAGGAGAGCATCAAAAAATGGCTGGATCTGTTGTGGTCCAGTCCAGTCTACATGCTGACAGCCATAGAATCAATGAGTCAGAAGGGACCTAGACAGATCATCTAGTCCAACCCCCAAGTGCGACCCAAGGATGAAGGGGAGCACCTGCAGCAGCAAAACCCTGATCACTGGACAGAGGTGCTAGTGAACAGTCAGGGAGGCAGAAGGGCAGAAGCAGGGGGACGTGGAAGAGCGGGATCCACTTTCCTGTCCCAGCACTCCAACCACAAGCCAATCTCCTCCACCACAGCCGCTGCCAATGTAGGCCAAGTGCATGCCTTCAGTGTTGGGGTCCAGAGGCACCAGACCCCACCATCAGGCAGGTAGTGCGGAGGCCGTGGTGGCTACCTCACCGAGGACATGGAACTGCTGCACTGCAACCCCTTGGCCTATTAGGCAACCCACAGCCAGGTGTAGCAGGATCTGGCCACGGTTCCCCGGGAATACCTATCCTGTCCACCAACCAGTGTTCCAAGCGAGAGGGTGTTCAGCATTGCCGGGGATGTTGTGACACCCCACCGCACCTCCTTGGATCCTGGTTTGGTAGAGCAGCTGGTGTTCCTGAAAGTGAACCTCCCACTGCTGGGGTTCCCCAAGCTCCATGTGCAGACGGAGTGAGTGCCACCCTCCTCACTCTGCACCTATTTACTTTTTTAATTTGCTTTCAGAATCTTGCGGTGCATGTTCACAGAAACCCCTGCACCACCCTACCTCAAACCTAACAGGCCTCATGCCTGCACAAGGGGCTGTCATCCCTGCTGCTTTCATCCCGCTCTGCGTTAACACACACAAGTGATATGAGTTTTGCTTTCAACAGTTTGAGGTGCACTTTCACAGAAACCCCTGCACCTGTCTCCTTGAAACTTGGCAGGCTTCATGCCCTCAGAAGGAGCTACCATCCCTGCTGTGTTTTCATCTGAATCTGCAAAAAAATGACAAAGTTATAGTTATTTTAGTGATTTCCCCATTATAGTCTACAGCCGCATTGAATCAGGACAGTGATTCGAATCACTGAATCGAATCACTGTCCCTCTGAATTAGCCGAATCTGAATCTGGATTGAATACTTGCTGCTTCGCACAGGCCTAGTCCCTACCGATTAGCTTTGTCAAAGGCTGTAGATTGATGAAAAAAGCAGCCCTTAAATTTGGCCATGAGGACTTCATTGGTTACCTTGGTATATGTATGTTGTCTTGACATATTGGGAAGATAAAGAATGTCATTATGCAAGCAGCAGCCCTCTGCTACCACCCCCCATACAATTTATATAGCAGTGTCCAGAAGATTTGGTTCCTGTTGTTCTAAGCAGTCTACGTATGCCAGGTAAGGGACTGACCCTGCCCTGAGAGTTTACATGATGGGACTCTGATTCAAGAAAGTATCCCTATTAACAAAAGCATTCAAGCATTTGCCAACCCTTAGCAGGATTGAGCAACCCATGGCTTGCCTGGTGCAAGTAGTATGAGCCCTGGCCACTCAGGAAAGGGAGGCACCAGAATTGAGACAAGAGGAGGAACTGACTGCTTCGTGAATGGGGTGGAGAGAGGGGTGTTGGGGTCAGCTGTCGCTACTAAGAGCCAAGTCAACCCCTCCCTGGCCTCTTATCAAATTTTTAGGATCTCCATTTTGCCATATAAAACTGCAGTGTTGGGGGGGGGGGGTAGGGGAAATCAGGGAAGGGTTAACTTAGCTTTTGGTAGTGAAAATAATATGCTTTTGCCATTATGGCTTAAAATTTATTGAAGTTTTAGGACAACTAGAGTGCACAATGCTAGACTTCATAAGTAATAATAAATTTATTCTTATTTCAGATCCTTTGACAAACGAAAAATGGCTACTGTAGACAAGAAGGTAAACTGTGTCCTATGGCTAGCAGAATTGAAGTCCGTATCAGCTGTGAGAAGAAAATGGTGGTTATGTTGAAGTCTAGCACTGTGTACTCTAGTTGACCTAAAACTTTAATAAATTTGCTTTTAAATGCCGTTTACAGATTGTTTCTATCATACCTACAACCTAAGCTATTAAAGTTTAAAAGTGCACAAGGACTTTATGAAACCCCTGTGTGTGTCTATCTATCTGCCTAGAGATCTCTCTCTCTCTCATGAGAGAGAGAGAGAGATTTCTATAGATAGGTCTATACAGAGAGATCTCCACACACACACACACACACACACACACACACACACACACACACACACAC
>NW_017729032.1:22244764-22257054 GCF_001723915.1 Gavialis gangeticus | reverse complement strand
CTCTCTCTCTCTCTCTCTCTCTCTCTCTCTCTCTCTCTCTCTCTCTCTCTCTCTCTCTTTCAAGTAGGGGCCCATAAGTTTGTTTGTCTAGGACCCCCACTAAAGTGTTAATTTGGCCCGGCCCTGCACATGAGAGGGCAGAAACTGGGGTATGCCTCTGCTGGGGAGAGGGATTAGAGCAATGCTTGGGGAGATGGTGGGGCTTAACTTGTGGCACAACTGCTAAAAGGGTTTGCCATAATTGCTTTCGGAAAACCAAATATAGAGGGGGAAAGCAAACAGTTCTGGATATGTTAGTCAGAAATGCATGTGTTCTGGACAACCCTTTAAAACGTTAAAGTATTATTAAGATGAAGGTTTTCCTTAGGAAAGTTTAACCTCCCCACTTGGTAGTGTGGTTTGTATCTATGAATGTTTTACTAGCAAATATATTAACTGAAAAATTCCATTTTTAAATTTTGTTTTAGGACACCCTTCCCACCCATACACTCACACTATCAGATGTCAGTAAAGTATTACTGGTGAGTACATAATTGATGAAGAGCTCTTTGAAACCAGGAGTTCATGGATTGGGAATACAGAAGGAGTATTTACCCTGCTAAATATATATGGTAGCACCAAGCAGCAAGGCAAAAACAGGGCTCCATTGTGCTAGGTACTGTGCAACTTTAGCTTAAGTGACAACCTTTCCTCAATGAGCTTACCATTTAAATAGACAAGGCAGGGACAGAGCAAGGGAAAGTCTATATCCCTGTTCAAGGTGAACAGAGCAGTAGTTTGGGCATATAATATTAGTCCTGTGCCAGCAAAATCCTAGTATAGACCTAGTTACCTGGCAAACTCTGCTTTTGTTGGTATGGCTTATTTCATGTAGAATCATAGAAATTAAGGACTGGAAAGGACCTTGAAAGATCATCAAGTCCAACTCCCCTGCTCTGGGCAGGAATACTGCTGAAATCAAATGATCCCAGCAAAGTGTCTGTCCAGTCTCCTCTTGAAGACTTCCAAGGCTAGGGACTGCCCCACCTCCTTGGGAAGTCTATTCCAGATTCTGGTCAGCTGGAGAAGGCTGGAATAAGCTATACTAGCAAAAGCATATTTTTTTTTACATAGGCTCCTTCTAATATATTTTTAAACGTACATCTTGTTCCTAAGGTTTGAATGTGCTCATCTTTTCATCTGTACATAAATCTGTTGTGAATGGACTTTTACTGTGATGTGTATTTGTGGAATTTAGTAAAGCTATCTTTCCTGAAACTGCCATTTGCTGACCTGCATGAAAGTTGACCACAGGCTTGATAAGTTCTAGATCATAATTTCAGGCAATCCCTTTGAATTTCACTTGCAGGGATATCCTGAGCTCAAAAAGAAGGTCCTTCTTTATACCAAAATGTATATTAAAAAAGAAGGGTGTGCAGGGGCTTCCATATGAAGAGAAATTAAATAGGCTAGGACTTTTCAGCTTGTAAAAGTGATAGACATTTACAAATTACTAAATGGTGCAGAGAAAATAAATAGAGATTTATTATTTACTCTGTCAACATACTAGAAGTAAGGGACATATGATGAAACTAATAGGTAATAGGTTTAAAACTAACAAAAGGAAGTTGTTTTTTTTTCACAGTGAGGAATTAACTTGTGGAAACCATTGCCACAAACTGTTGTGGAGGCTGATAGTTTAACCCAGTTAAAAGGGGATTGGACAAATTCATGGAGGAACAGGTCCAGCAGTAGATATTGAACAGGTATTGAATCAGAACTTCCTAAACCTCTGAATGCTGAAAACTGCAGCTGAAGAGGTGGAAAATTCTGGCCATGCTGTGTCCACTTTCCCCCTCGGCATCTAACAGGATGAGGCAGGATCCTGGGCTGAATGGCTCTATGGTCTGACCCAGTAAATGGCGTTTCCTATTTTACCTTTTTTTACCTGTTACAGTCTCTCACATCTGCCCCTCTTAAGTACTTTGAGACTTGGCCTACAGTTGCAAAGATTTATCAGCATATCATTTAAGTGTATGATTGTTTTCTAACCTGAATAGTTGGGCTAGGGTAGATGCCATTTTACCAGTATATGGTATTTTGTAATGGTAGAGCTAATTTGGTTTAGCTAAACCAGAGTGAACTTTACTGATATAAATATGTCACTAGTAGAAGGGGTTTGCCAGTATAAGAGTGACAGTTTAGCCAAAGCAGCAAAAGTATGCCCAAGGTTTTAATAAGTAAGTGTTCATGCTGAGCCAGATGACACTTTTTTTGCGTATCTAAATTCTCTTGCTTGAAGATAGTGGGCTCAGTGCTGTTCTCACTTACCTCAGCATAAATTAGAAATGACTCCATTTAAGTCAGTAGCATCACAATGGTGTGAAATCCATTTTATGTGAGAAAAGAATCTAGTCCATTTGGTGGGGTGATCATTATAGAGGACCATCCGGTTGTCCTCTGTCCTATATTGATACTAAACTGGACGCCTTTATGTCCTCAATTTTTCTCTTCAAGAAACTGTGTTGGGAGCGCAAGTTCATACGTACTTTCTGTCACAGTCACCGTCACCTAAATCATGTCTAATTGAGCCAGCCTGACATGCAAGGTATGCAGGACTGGGCTGAGGTTGCTGAAGTGCTAGGTGTTGACATTTCAGAGTCTGGGGTACTAGTACTAGTTAATATCTCTCTGTTAAAGCATTCAAAATTGAGCTGAGTGTTATAAAAGCACAGCTCAGGAGCTAGAGAGGAATTTTACAGTGGAATACATAAAGTGAAGCGGGAGCTGGGGAAAGAGTAATGAAGAGATGTATGCTGTCAAAAATCTGATTAGAACGAGGGAAAAGATTTTTTTTTACCATCATGTGATCTTGATAAACAAGTTCTTGTATTTTTCCCCTCCGAAAAGGATATTCAAAATGTGGGAAAATAGTATCTATTGTCAGCAAATACTTATCAATAACCTTTTAAAGTTGTTTGATATATTGTACTGTTTCCTGTTTGATCACTTCCAAGGAAGGCAGTTCTTTCCCAAAAAAGGAAGGGCAGTTGCCATTCGCTCACTAGTGCCACTTTAGTCTGGCTGCTTAGTAATATTAATTGTATATCATCACTCTACCTACCAAGGGACCTCACCTGTAGTTAAGTTCATTATCCATTTAATGTTGGATAACCCTAATATCAGTCACCCCAGCTCAGCAACACCTGAGCTTAAGAGTGCTTATTGTAGCAAACATAAGATCACAAGACTTGTCATGTAGCTCAGATGTGACTGTTAAGAGGGCAGGATAAGTACCTGTATAAAACAGGATGGGCCAGAGGTTGCAGGTGTTAGCCAACTTATTTCTGTTGTAAGCATTTTGGTCCAAAGCGTATACAGCCTCTTGCCACCATCTGACTGAAAGCATTTAAGGAAAGCAGAGATAGATCTACAGCCCTCCCACTTTTTCCTTTGTGCCTTCCCAGTGAAGTAGGGATTTGTGTAAGTTCCCCTGTGTACAGGGTATCTGCATACGGCACCATATGCTTGGTGCAGGGGGCTGGACCGAATAATCTTCTGAGGTCCCTTCCAGCCTAACAATTTATGAATCTATGAGAGTGACATAGATATTCTGTGCTATTCCTGGCTGCTCCTTTGGCATAAAGAGAGTCTCAAGAGTAGAAGTGGCTTGCATATGCTGCAGTGCAGTAACCCTGAACCCATAGTATGGCACCTCTGAATATATTAGGAGTCAGAACAGGGAAGGAAGTCATCCATATTTCTTCTCCTTGCCCACTCCAGTAGTATTGAGAAAAGCTCACCTGAGGATTGATCTAGTGTACAATTTCTAAGGATCTGAGTGTCTGTTTTCCATTTGTTATGACAGAGCTATATGCAGATGGTCTCCATTAAATGTTTTCTGATATTTCCTCCTTAAATACTCTGTTAGTGGAAGGTAACTAACATGGGCACTACATTAGTTGTCCAATAAATTGGATTTATAGATTATGAATGAAGGCAAGTAGTTCTTTAAAGTAATTGGTTACATTATAACTATGGACACAAATGCAGCTTCTTTAGGTCTTGATGTCCTTGCAAGCTAGTGTTTGGAGCAAAGAGCTGAGAACTGCAAGCTTTGACCTCAACTTGGTATATAACCTTGGTCATGTCACTTGGCCAACTCTTCTTGGACATGATGGTGACAGAAGCAGTTGACAGCCTCTGCTGATCACGATGGTTTCTTTGTACTCTTTCATCAGCCTGTCTGTATCAGCCTGTTGCTTTGGGTCTTGTATTTACCTTGTAAAGCCTATGCAGCAGCTAAATAGCTCCTGTTATTTTTCAAGGTTTCTAAATCAGCTCTGACATCTGCTTCCCCACCACTGTTTCTGTGGCCTTTGGGTATGATTGGGTACAAAATAGGCAGCATGGTTGCCTATTATGCACTTAAGCAATTTATGCATTCCACAGGTATGCAGATAAATCAGAGTTTATTACAACGTAGGCAGTAAACAAACTGGCACTGGCACTGTGCTATGCTTCTGAGTGAATTGTGTACTTGTCTGGTATTGATAAAGTAAAAAACACTACTACTTGGTTACATTTGAGATTAAATCAGATGTGGGTGCAAGTGTGTGATGGTGTTGATATTACTATTCCACTTCCTGTAAATAAAAGGATATATCATCAGGCTTTTAATTTTATAAAAACTTAATTTTGCTTTTTTTGATATCTTTTTTTTTAGGCCCTGAGGGAAACTAATAAATTGGCTGAAATGGAAGAACCTCCTTTGCTGCCAGGAGAAACCATTAAGGACATGGGTATGTAAAAATGATGGTGGTGGCTCCCCCACTCCCGCCTTCCACCCCCTCCAGAAAGAAAACCATTAGAATACCAAAAATATCTACCATGAGCAGAATGGCTGTGCTGTCATCCACTGGTAAGGCAGCAGATTTGCCCTGCAAACGGATGTCTAGACTTGTCTGATTCCTTTAACTCAGACTATAGGAAAGTATGCAAGCATGTGGCATTCATTGGTATTCGTTTCTTTTGGATACTTTCAAGCCAGCTTGCTAATGTGGTGAATTCCAAGGAAAATAATTCTATGTGAATCATAGAATCATAGAAGTAGGGTCGGAAGGGACCCTGTAGATCTTCAGGTCCGACCCCCTGCCTGGGCAGGAGAAAAACTGGACTCAAATGAGTCCAGCCAGGTAGGCATCAAGCCTCTTCTTAAAGACCCCCAGGGTAAGAGCCAGCACCACTTCCCTTGGAAGTTGGTTCCAGCTCCTAGCTGCCCTAACTGTGAAGTAGTTCTTGCGGATGTCTAATCTAAACCTACTCTCCAATAACTTGTGTCCATTATTCCTTGTTATGCCAGGGGGTGCTAGGGGAAACAGTGTCTCTCCCAAACCCTTCTGGTCCCCCCTAGTGAGTTTATAGACAGTCACTAGATCCCCCCTCAGCCTTCTCTTGTGAAGGCTGAACAGGTTTAGGTCCCACAGTCTTTCATTTTAGGGTCTGAGCTGTTGTCCCCAGATCATGCGGGTGGCCCTCCTTTGGGCCCTTTCAGTGTTGTCCACATCCCTCCTGAAATGGGGCGCACAGAACTGGATGCAGTACTTCAGCTGACCAGCGTCGCATAGAGGGGGAGGATTACCTCCTTGGCTCTACTTGAGATGCACCTGTGGATGCACGACATGCACGGTGAACGTGTGGCTTGATTTGTATCACAGTTCTTAAATATTAAGCTTTGGAGACTAAAACCTTTGATAACTGCTGTACCTTGGTCACCTTCTTCTGGGGTTTCCTTTTCTTAAAAATGACATTTAATTATTTTTTTAGAAGTGTATGTCATTGCTAAAAAAGCAGGACTAAGGCTTGATATTCTTCTCCAGGCCCTTCCCAAAACCCCCAAACAGTCAGTAATAGTCAGTGGCTAAAGACTGACATAGGATCTATCCTATGCCCCACACATTCTGTTTTTTTCCTTATATTTGGCTGCTGTTAAATATCTTCAGCTTGAAGGCATTTACCCGGAAATCCAAGGAAAACAGCTGAGTAGCCTAAAGGCAGTATTGTATTTTGGAAATCCTTGGTAGGCATTTAAATGTATTTGAGTTTCTGATATGTGAGTGTGTTTGTTTCTTTCCCCTGCTTGTAAAACCTCCTGCGGGAGGTGTAAATACTAAAAAGAAAACCCTACAATAAGCAATTTGGTATAGGGAATGATGTGTGTAATAGTGAGCAAGATTTCTAAAGAATTTTTAAGGTAACCTATATAGTTCTGTAGATTGAGATTAGCATTTGCTACTCAACCCTGTTTTTTCCAGCATCATTTGTAATGAACTCTATTGCTTTCATTCCTATTTGACAGAGCTGGACTTTTCCTTTAAGAGTAAATTTTACTTTGCTTTTGAAACATTTTCTCCTGTGACTCGTTTAGGTTAGCTGTACCAGTTCAGAAAATCTACTGAGATGCTTGTTTTCCCTCATTTGGTTTGACATATTTCCATCCTTTGTAAAGCATGTGTGCACCTACTGATGATAGTTGCTGTATTAGAATTCAATTTTTATTTTAATAAGACCTAGTGGGTAAAGAAGAATCTTTAAAATTTGCAATTTCAACAAAAGGATGGATATTTCAAAGAGCAGAAGCAGATTTAAATGATCAACCTTTTCTCTTCCCCAAGAAGATTAGGTGCAGGGCATGGGAAGTAATATTACCTCTTTATTTGGCACTTGTTGGCACTTAGCTAGAGTGTTTTGTGCAGTTTTGGGCTCCATATTTTAAAAGGGATATGGAGAAGTTAGGGAGTGTCCAGAGGTGTACAAGAAAAATGAGAGAGCTTGGCAGGCAGGTCGTACAAAGAAAAGTGTGCTTAAGAGTGGACATGATAGTAGTCTTCAAATATTTGAAGGGCTGCCAGAAAGAAGAGGGAAAACACCTTTTTCTCTTATTGCAGAGAGCAGAACACAGACCAATGACTTGAAGTTGCAGAAAAGTAGGTTTAGATTGAATATTAGGAAGAACTTCTTTATTGTTACAACAGCGAGGCGGTGGAATAGATTGCTCAGGGAAACTGGAATCTCCATCACTGGAGGTGTTTAGGAAGAGGTTGGACAAGGATTGGTCAGGGATAATCTTAGGACTGTCTATGACCTATGCTCTACTATGAGTATTTGCCATACTTCTGGACTTCGCCAGTTGCCATGTGGGGCTGGGGAGGAATTTTTTCTTCTTCTTGCTACTATGTGTGTTGGAGGGGCAGGGGGAGGTTATGGGGTTTTTTTTCCCTTTCTATCTGTATGCAGAAGCATGGGGGGTGGAGAGGGGGAGAAGATGGAAGGGACAGGACAAGGGGTTGGCTGCAGTCAAGGGTTGAGATTTTGACTGTTGCTTGCCAATGCACCTGACTTGAACCTGGACATTCCTGGCCAGAGGGTATTCCCCTCCACTCAGGATCAGACCGATCGCTTCATTTGGGGTCAGGAAGGAATTTTACCTTGTGGTCACATAGGTACAGACTGTGGAGGTTTTGCCTTCCTCTGTAGTGGGAGGGATGGCCCTCTTCCTTGGATCTCTCAAATGTATTTTAACAACCTTGTAGCAGCAGGATCTTGGCTGCCATAGTTCCCCTGATTTGAGGGTTATGTCTTATGGCTGCATCAGGGTTGACTCTAACAGGTTGGACAGTGGATTTAGTAGGATGGTTTGGATAGTGATGATCCTGCGTGTAACACAAGCTGGATCTAGCAGTCCTCAATCACTAGACAGCCAAGCCAGCCCTCTCATAGACTTCAGTGAGAGTCACATCCCTCAGGCCTCCAGCAACCTTTGCAAAATGGTTCCCTTAGGACTTCAGGGCTGAAATGTCTGAAGGGGATTATTCTCTGAGAACTGCTTGTATTTGGAAGCTGCAGTGAGACCTTTTCTAAAAACATTTCTTGTCTCAGATAGCAAGGGGGTCCTATCATTTCAGAGTGCTATAAACTGGTGCTATTGCACAGAACCAACAGCATGTTTTAGTGACACAAGTTGTGGCAGGGCTTGGCCAGAGGGGGGAAAGCCACTTGAATGTTGGCATTTGTTTAATTGACATAAAATAGAAAGGCTGCTAGGGGAAGTGTTTGGCTGTAGAGATCAACAGCACCTCTTGTCTACTGCAAGAATAAATGAGCAGGGTTGAAGCCCACTTAAGGGGACTGTTTTGAGTCTCAATTCTGCTCAATTCAAAAAACAAATTCTTTATGGCAGGATAACTTGATGCCTGATGTTAAAGTTTAAACTCACCGGCAGTTGAATGCTAAACAAATTCTCAGCTGGTGTAAGCTCTCGAGGCTCCACTGGCTTCAGTCAGAGCCTCTGGCATTCCCTGCACAGACTCTGCTGCCAGAGTGGAAACTATACTCTTAGGAGATGCTCCCTGCTGCAGGGACTGCAAGAGATGGCAGAAGCCATGGAAGGGTCCCATATGCTTTCTGTCCACTGCCAGATGTCAGCAGTTATACTACATCTGCCAGAAATGAGAGTTCTGCCTGTCACCATGGAGGAGTTGGGTGCAGACATGTAAGTTTTGCTACCAGAACTGGAGTTCCACTGCTGAAGTTTTGTAGAATAGACGAGGCATTAAGCCTGGATTCTAGAAGTGTGACTCCACAAAGGCAGACCCCTGCATCTGCATGGAGCCAAAGGAACCAAATGAAGAGGATCTAAGTATAGTAATGGAAGCCAGAGGGAAAGTGGCTCCTTGCCTTCATAACGGAACATCAATTGGCATCACAAAGCTGACCACCTTCTCAGTATTAGTTTATATTTGGATGTCTGAGTAAGAGTCTTCTTAAATCATGACATCCAGGACAGATACAGAGCCAAGCTCTGGTAGGCAGAGACGAGAAGCACTGGAGGAAGCTCCTGACCAAGGATCTAAGCATGTGCGGAGAGTGTGCTCATCTTGTTAATCAGTTAGCGGGGAAGACTTTCTTGCTACAAAGTAGTCAAAGCTGTTCAGGACGCTGGGGATTCCTGCGCTCCTCCTTATCAGCCTTGCCAATGTTCCCTCACTAATGAAGTAATTAGCGAGGGTTAGTGCTATCCTGTAACCTCCCGTGGTGAAATAAAAACTTGCACTGTAGGAGTATATTACCTGGGTGGTATGTGGTGTTTCTTGTCTCAAAATAACACCGAAGATCTCTTTCTTTTTTCAGTCTAAGTCGTGGCAGGCGAGTTCAGCGAGAGACTGAGCTAGACCCACTGTGCACACACACCCGCAAATGGCAAAATCCGCGAATAGGGCACTGCGTTCATGAACAGTGCCCCGGGGGGTGGGAGGGGCCCAGCGGCAGCAAGTGTGGAGCTCCCTAGGAGCTCTGGTAAGTGTTTAAAATGTATTTAAAATGTGGGTTCGGCATTCACGAATATTGGAAACTGTGAATGCTGAACCCGCGATTACCAAGGGTTTCCTGTATTAAGATACTTGGAAGACAATTTTACCTGTTTGTGAGTGATCGCCTATCATCATCATATTCTGGTTTCTTTGCTTGTCAAGAAGGGAACTGGCTCTCTTGTGCTTGCACAATATTCAGCACCCTGTGGGTGTCACCATAGTTAATGTATTTTATAATAATGGATATTTTACAAACCAAATATATAACAAAGATGTAACTTCTGCTTTCTGTCCTCCTATTTATAGGTCAGTTTCATGTAGCTGTAAGCCTGACAATACATTTTATCTATTTTGACATGTATCCCAACCCAAAGATCCTTCTCTTGACTGATAATACCATTTTTTATTTATTTATTTTTTTTGCTAGTAGTAAAGTAAATGTGTCCAAAATCCTCTGGAAATTGCTGATTGAACCAAAAGGCTTCTATTAGTATTGTATCTACAGTGTGACTAATGCTAAAATTTAAAGGCTTTTTTCTGAGTAACCCTTGCTTCTTTTCTTGGGCAAGTATCAGCAATAAAGTGCTATTGAAAGAAATTTGGTTTATGTAGATATGCACACCACAACCTAGATAGCATCCGAGCTCTTCCTTTAGAGGAGAAATTAAATTCACGCTAATAACTTTGGAGAGCACTGTGTAACTCTTGATCAAGCTGGTGAGCACTTTTTCCTGCCAGCAGTTCCACTGATTTCCATACGATTACTCATATGCAAAAATGTCACAAAACAGAGTCCTCTGACAGCAGTGCTACTGCTATTTTGTTCCGTGTAGATTATTTATAAAACTTACAAAAGTGGCTTATCTCATTCTTTCTATTTTTTTAAGCCAAAGATGTAACTTACATCTGCCCTTTCACTGGAGCTATAAGAGGAACCCTGACAGTTACAAATTACCGGCTGTATTTCAAAAGCATGGAAAGGGTGAGATTTATAAGCATTCACTTTCCTTTTTCCATCGTATGTATAACCATGTCCAGTGCTGTTCCCTAAGCCCTTCATTAGGAATGTGCATAAGCAGTTGATTATATGTCTTAATGTTTGTTGTGTTTTTTATTTTCTCCCTTTTTGACTAACAAATTTCACCTGCCTTTAGGACCCTCCATTTGTCCTGGATGCTTCTTTAGGTGTGATCAACCGAGTAGAGAAAATTGGAGGTGCTTCCAGCCGTGGGGAGAATTCTTATGGACTGGAGATAGTATGCAAGGTAGAGTGTATGTGCGGGGGAGGGGTGGGGATGAGTCTTTTAAAGAATGATGTTCCTATAAAATGAAATGAAAACTACCTAGTTGTAAATCACATAATCTACCTGCGTGACTTACCACACAAGGATTTTTAAAAATCAGTTTCATGCGTTGAACAACAGCACCACTAGAGCTGAGAACCACAAGCTTCAGGTTTTTTCTCATCTCAAAGTGGTTTCTTACTGTCCCTCCACATGTGAGTGGAGTCTGACCTGCTTCCTATGAATTCTTCTTGAGAAGAGGCGCTGTAATTACAGCACGTTGGAGCAGGCATGATTAATCAAGTCTGCCGGAGTGTGGTAATTGCAGCGCTTCAGCGGACTCCAGTGTCACTTGTATCAGCATCCCCGTGCTGAAAAATGGTGGCGGAGGCTTGTTCGATGAGCTTTAATTAAAGTACCCCCACTGCCCTTTTTCAGCACGGAGATGCTGATACATGTGACGCTCCAGGTGCTTCATTAGAACAACTCTTTGAACCACTCTAATTAAAGTGCCCCCCGACACTCCCAGAGCAAGTGCCCAATGTCCTCTGAAATGTCCTTTGGCTGAGAAGCAGGACCCAAATTTAATTTTATGTTATATTTTCTTTTGCTGTTACTCTCCTTATTATCTTTTAAATTTGAATCCCCACGCCTGAAAGAGGAGCATTCCTGTTCATGAGCTTTATAGTTTGGCCATTATTTTGCATCAATGATTGCAAGCTTTTAGATGTTTTACTACAAATATTTTATTTTTGGGTAGGTATTTCTGCCCTTCTGGGCTAAATGATGCTATACGTGCTCAACTTGTTTCTGAATCCTGATTTTTGTAGGAAGACAAACAATGCAAACTTTACAGAGGTAGCTCTTCCACAGAAACTGATCAGAGTATATAAAGTAGACTACAGGTTGTTCAGTTTGTTTTCCTGGGATGTCAGAGTTGTCATATACATTCAAGATGCATCTGAGGTGATCACAGTGATAATGAGGTTTTGTTCAACTTTTCCAGGATATTCGAAACCTACGGTTTGCTCATAAACCGGAGGGACGAACTAGACGATCCATATTTGAGAACCTAATGAAATATGCCTTTCCGGTATCCAATAATTTGGTAGGCTATTTTTTCCTTATTTTACTGGAAAATGCAAAATGTTTGTATAGCTTCATGTGAAAATATTCATATAGTTCACTATTTTAGTTGTGTGATTTGAAGGTTGCATGTGTGAGGAGGACACATGCTCACTTTAAACAATTCCAGTGGATAAAATACTGGTAGCAATTAATTCTTCTGGCAGGAATCTGGGGTGTGTTGAATTGAATGAGGAAATCCAATATAATTGAGAGGTGTAGCTTGCAACAATAGGAAGCAATACAGCTGAAATGCCAATGAGGAAAAAAGCCAAAGATGTGAATAAAGAGCTTGGCATGACAAAGTCACCAACTAGTAAGTAGTAATGAGTGTCTTGTATTAAATTCAGTCATAAACAAGGGTCCTGGTTTTCTCTGATTAAATAAATAAATCCCCATTTTTTGGATATAAAAAAGTAACCCCAAATGCACATTTTTCCACGATTAAAATGAAATACTGTGTGTGTGTGTGTGTGTGTGTGTGTGTGTGTGTGTGTGTGTGTGTGTGTGTGTGTGTGTGTGTGTGTGTGTGTGT
>NW_017729032.1:22242829-22244676 GCF_001723915.1 Gavialis gangeticus | reverse complement strand
TGTGTGTGTGGTATTTCATTGATATCTGATTTTTTTTTTTTCATTAGTGAAAACCAGGATTCCTGATCATAAGAATAGAAGAGTACCTAAGGGGGTAGGATGGATAGAGCAGGCGTTTTCTTAATTTGGGGAAACGTTGAGGGAAGTGAAGGCATTGATTGTTCCAAGTTCTGGCCACATTTCCACCATGCTTTCCATAGCAACCAGCTGACATGAATATGCTGTAAATGTTAGTTAACAAGTGTTCTTAGAAGTATGTAGCCTATCAGAAGTGTGGTTTGTGCTCTGTGTGGGGTTTGCTATATTAGGCAAAACTTAAATTTATGGAAAAGGTGTAGCATAGGTGGTATTTAAAGGGCATTCTTGGGAACCTGAATTGGGGAAGAAAACATCATAATGTAAGATCTACTCTCACTTTTGTACGAGTACTTTGAATGGTGGTCATTTTGTTATTGCTTCCCGTGCCTTAGATCACAGCTGTCTGCTTCACTTAGGCATTTACATAGAGATATGGTATATTATTAGTCTCATGTGCCTGTCTCAGGGCTCGTCCATTCAGTGTAAGCTTATCTAGCCAGCCAGGGGTGATCCATATAAGGTACTGTGTGTTAAATAACTCTAATTAACCTCAATAGTCTAAATACTAAAAAGAAAACCCCACAGTAAGATGGTGGTGTTGCTTGAGAAGCTGGTTGAAAGTATCCTAATTGTCTTTACTATAGAAGTGGAATGTTCCTGCCACATAACATTTGCATTTAAAATAATAAATGTTTTTTGTCTGTGTGACATAGTAGTTAATAGATTAGTGAGACAAGAGAAATGGAGGAATGTACACTGGTGTTTTAATTACTCTGTACAATGGAAGTGTCAGTATCTTTACAAAGCTTTAGAGAAAAAGTGGTGCAATGGAAACAAAAGAGGAACCACGAGTTATTACTTGGATATCAAATAACATGGGATGTGAGCTCCAAGTATTTAATGGCAAATGTTTTCTCTTTCTCTCAGCCTCTTTTTGCATTTGAATACAACGAGGTGTTTCCAGAAAACGGATGGAAGGTATTTGACCCTGTTTTGGAGTACAGAAGACAGGTGGGTACTTGTGTCACAACCTTGCTCATATTTTTTATTCTGCAGCAATTCAGTCCTATGGTGGAATATAATTTATAGATTGTTTGTAATGAAGAATAACCCTACACAAAATGCAGGATCAGGACATTGCCAGTTACTGAATATGTCAACCGATGTTGGTGCAGCTCCACAAGTAATAACAACCCCTTAAGCATTAGTGTAGACAGCTTTAGGTTGCATATAAGCAGATTTTCATGATAAGGTGGATAAAACCTAATGCCCTCTAAATGATCAGCTGTGTTTTTACAAAGAGGATACTTTCACTGTAAAACCCTAGCACAGAGCAAGCAGCCCTGAGGAAATGTTGGCTTACCGTGGCTGTAGCTGTTCAACCATAAACCCGTAATCCAGCGAGCTACATTACAATTTACCTCATCTAGAATAGGATTTACAACAAGATAGTCTAACAAAATAGATGATGTTGACTAGGTTGTTTCAAAAAAAATCCCTAATCTAGAAGTCTAATTCTGCGTCTTCACTGCAAAAAGGTGTGTGTTTTTATGTGGAGATCTCTTGATGTACAATACTAGTAGAGACAAAACAGAAGTAGTGAACTAGTTGAGGTCAACCGTCTCTCGTTTGGGTTTGACCACGACTAGTTACATTGAAATAAAATCGATAATGTCTTGTCTCCACTAAGATTTTACACCAACGTAACTATTTCACGTTATCTACATTGACTGTGGAAACGCACCTTTTTTTTTTTTTTTTTTTTGCAG
>NW_017729032.1:22240533-22242818 GCF_001723915.1 Gavialis gangeticus | reverse complement strand
CCTTTTTTTTTTTTTTTTTTTTGCAGTGAAGACGACCCCTGCCTGTGTGATCTGAATTCTGACTGATGGAACATACCAATTACCACACCAGATAAGACCCCTAATCCCTCTGGGGGCAAGATAGTGGAACAGAAGTGACCAGTACCATCTGCTGAAGAAGAGCAAGCAACAGTGCAGTAGGCAGTTACATATTGTGACCTGGTCACAGAAAAAGTTTCCATCTAACTCCTTTTCAGTAGAGGATGACTTAAGTCTTGAAACATGAGGTTTTATAATCCTTTCAAAATTCTGATGTATTTCAGTTTGTTTATTTAACTTAGCCCATTCGTAACTGTGGGTGTTGTCTGGCAGTGGGGCTTGAGCACAATGTAACAAAAGTGAATTAATTCAGTACCAGGATTGCACATCTTTGGAACATCCATTTGGCCTTTGTGACTTCTGCTATCTATAGAACCTCTAGAACTGGCTTAAGAAGAAATGTAGGAGAGTTGCTTTGGGTATAAGCAATACAGCAGTTTCTTAGAGATTCCACAGTGGTGCATTAACTTGTCTTCAGATTGGCCAGGTTTTTCCTTTTTCTTCTGGAAAGGGTTTGGGAGGTGAGGTAGGCAGCAAGCATAAACCAGCTGTGCTCTCTGGTATTCAGAAAAGGCCCGACCCTGGGGAGGATACAAGACAGGGTCAACAATGACAGTTATGTCTGCAGCCCTGGATGAGATGCCATTTCTTCAGATTTGTGCAAACAACCTCAAGTGTACTGATCCACTGGAGATCCTAGATAGTAGGAACGATGTTTAGTGAACCCCAAACTGTTCTGTAAATATCTTTGAGAGAGAATGAAATGTGCAACTTATTAAAAAAAAGTTGTTCACATAAAACTATGGGGAGTAATAAACAACCTGTAGAGAACAAAGGAAGTGATAGAGGTTTGGGCTGGAGTAAGTAAATGAAATCACATGTGGCAAATGAAATTTAAAACTGAATTCACTCCTTGATTTTTACTGCATGCTGTCTGGCAGAATATGAAACAAAATTGCAAAGTGAATAAGACTCAGCTAAAACCAGAAGGTTTCTAAAAGACTTTGGAATAACTTAAAGCTTTCATTTTCTAAATAAGGTGGGGAGCAATAGGAAAATATTACCAGGGGTTATGAAGCTTAGCGTTTGTGATGTTTTCCTAAGGTAGCTGTGTTGGAAAGATGCCGTGATCTGGTCAGCTATGCAGTGGAACCACAGTATGTAACTGTGGTTGCTGCTTTCAGAGGAAAACAAATAGAAACAGATACTTGAGGAGGTACTGTAGAGGGAAGAGCACTAAATGTTCATTCAGAACGGGAAGGGTAGAGCATGTGGGGACAGTTTTTTCAAGAGGAATGTTGTATGTTGTCAAGGAAGGAAAATAAGGTCCCAAATAATGGATGCCACATGGCTTAGTTCAGAATCACCCCTTTTAAAATTATGGCTATGCTTGACCTCTCTTGGGAGTGGAGAACTAGCTCACAAGTGCTATTTCTCCCTGCCTGATGTACTTTATTCAGAACTGTACTAGACTGTATAGAGCAATGTGGTCCCTGTCTCCTAGTGGTGACTCAAAAGCTGTGGTGCCACAGAGAAAATGACAGATTAGCACCTTGCCAACACACTTACATTACCCATTTTTGGGGGAATTGAAATAGATTTGCTTTTTCTGACATGCTGCAGAGGAAGCATTTATTTTTAATTCATCACCCAACAGTGCCCTGTTACAGCAATGGTGAAGCCTGAAATCTTGGAATATTGGAGGTGATAATACCTGGAGCCTGCATACAAACAGCATATTCTTAAGTAGGGGTGTACCGATAAACATTTTCTTGGCTGATACCAGTGGCCGATTATTAACCAGCTGTTTCGTCCGATACCGATCCAATAGCCAATTTGCAGGAATGCAGCCTGGCATCTTGGAAAGCAGCCTCCTGCCAGTAAGTCTGTAGGGGGGAAGGGGAGGGGCATAGGGGGTGTGGCAGATGAAGGGCCTCACGGTGAGGGAGGGAGTGGGGCAGGCACAGGCGCTGTCCAGCCAGGGCAGTGACTGCAACCCTAGGGGCAGGATGGAGCTGCAGGTGGCTAGTCCTGGGGATGTAGAGAGGGGTGTGGTTCCCTGTCTCTGTATGGACCCCTGCCCCACTCCCTCCCTCACTGCGGGGGCCTCAATCTGCACACCCCCTCCCACACCTCTTCCTTCCCCCATGCCCCTTCCCCCCCACAGACTTACCAGCTGGATGCTGCTCTCCATGCTGCCTGGCTGC